>NC_060181.1:51020205-51395205 GCF_021184085.1 Oncorhynchus gorbuscha | reverse complement strand
TCCTCGTCTTTAATGCGAGGATCTGGGCAGCCATGCTGTTGAAGGTAATTGTGAAGCACTGCTGTTGCAGTTATGACAATGCAACATCTTATGGGTTGAAAGTGCAATGTGTTTTTGAGACACTGGAAACAACTCTTCCATACACCAAACATGCGCTCCACTACACCTCTAGAGCGGATATGAGCTTGGTTATATCGTTGTTGCTCGGGTCCTATTGCATGAAGATAAGGGGTGAACAGGAAGTCCCCAAGTATGATTCCACTATGAAATCCTTGATTCATGAATTGCACCTATCCAACATGCAAAAATGTTGGAGAACTGCAAATGTGGAGTGCACACACTTTGTACATTTATTGAGAACCAGTTTTTAAGATTCCTGTACTCCTCAGCATCTGCTGTAGAGACACTTGGTGGAAAAATGACATCCATCTATCTATACAGTCGATGATTCTAAGGAAGTTCCCATATTCATAGAACTCAACCTTGTAGTTGGCTTGGGAAGCAGCATCAGGGACCTTGAAATAATTGTCTTTCAGTTCATGTATAGCATTGCAAGACTTTGTGGACTATTCTACATACAGTCAGTTCACTTACACCACACAAATCTCCTTTTTCACAATGGAAGGTTCCAGGAACCAAAAACCTCAAGGTTATCAGTGCTTATATGGAAGGAGGGATGGGCCTTCCCCGAAGAGTGTCAGATGAAAATCCTGACATGGCCCTTACTGATGTCCTTTGATAGGAACACTATCAAAGCATTTTTATAATCTCTCCTATCTTGTATTTTGTAGAGTTTTAAGCATTTCTGACACCATGTTATGATCTTAGTCAGATAGTGACTGTACAGCGCAGCAGAACATGAGCAAATGTCTCAGATTCAAAATGTCAGTGATC
This sequence comes from Oncorhynchus gorbuscha, assembly GCF_021184085.1. Taxonomy (NCBI): domain Eukaryota; kingdom Metazoa; phylum Chordata; class Actinopteri; order Salmoniformes; family Salmonidae; genus Oncorhynchus; species Oncorhynchus gorbuscha. Next base: position 51,394,311 of record NC_060181.1, on the reverse strand, counting down.
AATTTAGTGATACCCAAGCCCTACCCATACTCTAGTTATCGATGAAGAACAGGCCCTGGCTGGGCATAGCCCAATGCATAACCTCTGGGGCCTGTCAGACTCGGATTGGGTAGCAGAGCTGTAGCCCCGGGTAGGGTATTCTAGGGACGTTGTGTCATGGATCGCTGAAGGTTCCCTGAATGTTCTTGCGAGTGAGATGTCCCCGGGACAAATCAAGAACTAGACAAAACCTCCATGGGAACATCAAAATGTTGAAGGACAGACAATCCATCCGATTGCCTAACTAAAATGTGGTGGTACAATAATTAGCTCTCCTTACACAACCATACTGGTTTCATGCCTGTGTAAATTCACGTAAAGCATTGCCATAGTTACAGTCCATAGTATAAATAGTTGGAGCTGAATCTTTGACTGCAATAAAATGTTTTTAGCTCAGGCTATTCTGTTTCCTGTAATTTAATATTTTCACAACTGTAAATGGAAAACAATTAAATATAGAGGAACAGAAGAAGCAGAAGCTGTTTGCACAGCCCTGGGTGGCAATGTGTTGCCTAATGAAACCATTAACCTCACCATACCAAACTTGATTCTGGCACATAATGGGTGAATTAGGGGACATATTGTGGAGCTATGAAGAACCATTTAATATAATAAGGCTCTGCACATATTGATTTTCAAATCCAATAAATAAATACAGGTCTAGAAAAATGTCTTATTCCGGATAATATCCATGAATCATATTATTTTGTTTGGTAAGACTATGCACAAAGACTATAAGTGGCCACGGTTGTTGTAAAACACTTTTGTCTGTTGTTTGTGTTATTGTTTTCGACTTTCAATCCCAAGCTTCATCATGGGTGACTAAAGTTGCAATATCAAAGCAGAGTTCATTTGAAGATAAGCTATGCCATTGACTCTGAAATCAAAGTTACACTTGGTCTGTATTTTACAATGCAGATTGAAGGTATAGCAGTGCACAACAAAAGTAATATCAGTTACTGTGTTTTGCTGCGTTTCAGTTCAGAGTACAATAACCATATTCTAAGTGTTATTGTCGCTTTCTGCTGCATTCTTCTCTATTAATACCCACAATGCATGGTTGATCACTAAACCCATTTTATTATAAGAGGTGCTAATGACTGTGAGACAGAAGGGGTTCTTGCATTCAAATCACTTCTCCGAACAGAATCACAACACCCTACTTGCCGCTAGCTTGACTCATCCAGAGGTCACATGACCCTCTCTCCCTCACACCAACGACAAGAGTTTCTCAAATAAATCACTCGCTGTGACTTTTGTTTGTCTCTCCCTCCTTGTTTTTTCTGTCTCTCCAAGGTTCTGCCTGGGCTTAATACATCATTCATTCGATTATGGAAAGCCATTAGTGTCAAGATTGGAAGCTTGCGAATTCATTGTGGCTCCTCGCTTAGCATATAAATCAGAGTTATTTTTTCTGAGGTGGCGCTAAATATCGATGACAACCCCTTGTTATGGGTGATGGACGAGGTTCATAATTAGATGGAGCTTTTGCTTTGGACTATTAATGAGGTTTGTGAAGAAATCCACCCTCCACTCTAGCAGGCTGCTCTGAAATGTATTTGTGGATATCTTCCACGCAAGCGACCTGTGCAGCTCGAGTGATGGCTCTGCGGGGAAAATGAATAATCCTTTAGGATGCTCCCCTATTGTCTTCTAAACTAATTTGTCCTTTTTCTTGACTTACTTCACTTAAACCCTTTTGCTCTTTGGGGAGCATAGGTCAGTGGGCTGTCGTCTCCACTTCTTTCAAAGATGTAAAGATGTTCCTGCTTCTTTAAGTTCCGCATCCACAGACCGTATCCAGCTCTTCCTGGGTATTCCCAGATCCTTTTCCCCTCTGGGTTCCAGGTTAAATCTTGTCTGGTCAAGTGTGTGAGTGGTTTCTTGAAGATGTGTCTGATCCATCCCCATTTCCTGCATTTTATTTATTTCATCCTTGATTCTATTGATCTTTAAGACTTTTTGGCAGTATGATAGTATTTGTTTATCCAATGAAAGCACATGAACTTCACAATCTGGGAGCCAGAATTACCCTGGTTTTACGTTAACGTTGCAGGTGCTAAACTTCTTTTTTTTTGTATCCCATGCAAACACAAACAGCATGCCATTTATTGGCTTAGAGATTGCTTTCTAACGTTTATCATTTTTACAAGGAAACATATTGCAGATAGAATGCTCTAATATTTTAAATAGATTGTGGCTTCCATCAATGTAATTGTCTGCATAATTTCCCATGTATGTATATATGTGTGTGTGTGTGTGTGTGTGTGTGTGTGTGTGTGTGTGTGTGTGTGTGTGTGTGTGTGTGTGTGTGTGTGTGTGTGTGTGTGTGTGTGTGTGTGTGTGTGTGTGTGTGTGTGTGTGTGTGTGTGTGTGTGTTTTTTAAACAAAAAAAACATTTTATTGTATTATTTTCCCCTAACACTAAACTAAACAGTAAAATAATGGACAATATCACATAGGCTTCTACTTCCAGCTTCTACTTACTATATACATTTTATGGGCACAGTATATTTTAGAATAGTTATCTTTGTTTTGTTTTTAGTCCCATCCTTCAGCAACCCTCAATTCCTCCCTTCTACATTGCATTCAGAAAGTATTCAGACCCCTTGAATTTTTGTTACATTTTGTTCATTTACAGCCTCATTCCAAAATATATTAAATTGTTTTTTTCCCTCACCAATCTACACACACTACCCCATAATGACAAAGCAAAAGCAAAAGCATGTTTAGAATTTTTTTCAAATGTATTAAACATAAAAAACATATAACATTTACATAAGTATTCAGACCCTTTACTCATTACTATGTTGAAGCACCTTTTGGCAGGGATTACAGCCTAGAGTCTACTTGGGTATGACACTACAAGCTTGGCAGACCTGTATTTGGGGAGTTTCTCCCATTCTTCTCTGCATATCCTCTCAAGGTCTGTCAGGTTGGACGGGGAGCGTCGCTGCACAGCTATTTTCAGGTTCAAGTTCAAGTCCGGGCTCTGGTTGAGCCTCTCAAGGACATTCAGAGACTTGCCCCTAAGCCAATCCTGCGTTGTCTTGGCTGTGTACTTAGAGTAATATTTGATGTATTCATATGTCCTCTCTGGACTACACTTTAGACTTGCCCCCCACTCCCCTAGTGTTTGTGCTGCCCACATTTTAGGTCGCAGTGTGGGGTTTGAAGAATAAAATATTTAGCCACCTCTTGCCTCTCCATATTGTTCACTTATTAATGTGGCCCTAAAATGACTCAGGGACTTGCACCAACTTTCACTTTGTATAGAGCGAGGAAGGATTCATGTCTTTTGAGAGAAATAAAATGGTCATACTTACCTAAAATCACAGATCAATACTGATGTAATTGCCACTGCCCATTGAATCCAAAACAATCACTCATACAGTGCAGCAAAAAAAAAGTGCTCTCGCTAGTACTTCTGTTCTGTGGCTATGTTGAAGTGTGTTCACCAGCTTTGCACCTCAGCTTTCATCCTCTGATTTATGATCTGCATCTGCTCCAGGATATTCTCAAGGAGCCACTCTATCTAGTCCTTGGCATATACAGTATCCTAATCCGATTTTGGTACAGGTCATGTTCTTCAGATTGCGTCTCTGGTAAACACACACTATATAAAAAAATAGATGTTTATTCGTCACATGCACAGGATACAGAAGGTGGAAACCTGACAGTGAAATGGTTACTTGCATAGTGGAGTCTTTTGCTTAGACATGCTAGGTAAACACTTAACCATAATCCCAACCCATACTACTAGCTATACCATCTGATTGTGATAGCTAGCCACCATACATGAATCTGCAGGTAGCTAAAACTAACCAACTAGTTTCCATGTTAGCTAGCTAGCTAACATTAGCCTATAACTAGCAATGCAAATGGTTTTCTGAGATCCAAATAATATTACTACCGAGATCATACACATACTAGATTCCATGTTAGCTAACAGTATGCTTTAACTTGCAATGGGAGTGACTTTCTGACACAATTAGAAAAATGTAGCTAGACTCTTACCCGTATACATGAATGAACACTTCTCCCTCGTTGTGATGGATGCCATGGTTGTCCTTACTTTGAAGATGTAATCCTGAGACAGCGTTTTATATAACAGCCTTCTGTGTTCTCCTTTCGACTCCGTCCGCATTTGCAATCATACTCTGCTTCCACCGGGCATTCCACTGATTTCAAAACTCTGGCAACCTTTTATGTGATAATAACACTCCTGATCCCTATTTCTTCTCCAATCACTGTCATCCGAAGACTCTACAATGTCTGGTTCAATGAAAACGTTTTTACCTAAATCAGGGATTTCCCCATTCAGTCAGATGGCATGATCGTTCTCCAGAAAGTAGTCCATCACAACTTTTCCCACTGATTTTTGTTGACAGCGCCTGTTAAATTTAGGGCAGCAATGTTGACAGCAGTAGCAACACCTTTTCAGTTCTCCATGATATCTTTCAAAAAGGCTGCAGTAGCAAGGACTATCTACACATACTGAATAGCTCATGTTATAGACAGAAGCATGCTACATTGCAGACCAATCCGAACTCATCTCTCAGCTTGTCCAACCCATCCATTATCTCAGGCAATCATTGCTAGCGTGAAGGTTTCTTACTTTTTCCATGGCTAAACCAAATAACCACATCATTTAACTATTTTTTTTGTATTTGCAGATGGCATACAAGTTTGTTATCAAGGCACATGAACGTTCACGTTTCAGACGGAACAAATGTTGATAATAAAATAATATTTAAGTTCAAATGCCTCTCTTGTAAAGTACTAAATTGTGACATGTGCCTAGCTTCTTGAAATGGGTCACACATTGTCAGAAAGGAACACATGTTGTTAGCTGAGGCAGGAAGGTGTATCTCTTCACACACGGATGATGGCAGTAACCAAACCGATCTGGCTTTATTTGCAGCAATTGAAGATGCAAGGGACAAGAGGTCCATACAGTACATGTTCCTTTCTGGCAAGGTCCATGCCACTCACACACATATACAGACACACATACTGTTCATTCCAAATGGCTGGCAATCACTCAAGGCCAAACTTTCTTCTCTCGTTTTCTCTTTTGTCCTTACCTTTTCACCGCTCTCTTCAGCAACCTTTTCTTTTATAAAATTCCGGGCTGTAAGTGGCCTGTCACTCAGTAATTATACAGACCCAACTTGACCTTTGAAGGAATAACTCTGGGTTATTGGCACTTCCTGTTTTGGACTTTTATTAATGAACTCAAGCTGAGAGCCTTTTCCACCAATTTAAATGTCAACTGACATCACAAAACACTGGGGAAACACTTAATGCAGCACTTCTATCCAGCCAAATGTCCTCGCAGGTATATGTTAGAGATGCTATCTCCCCTACAAATGAGTTGTTTAACCTGTTTCGGTGTAACCTTATGTTTCTGATGTGAAATAGCTAGCTAGTTAGCTGTGCACTAGTAGCATTCAATCTGTGATGTCACATGAGCTGAAACCTAGAAGTAGTTTTTTTCCCTTGCTCAGCAAGGGCAGTACATTTTGTAGCGCGACTGGTAATGCTACTGCATGGGAGTCATGTGTTGTGTTCAGAGTAATATCTAGTCAGGTCATGTGGGGAAAGTTCAATGGGTTTGGGCTCTGAGTCTGTCCCCTCAAGTCAGTCCTGATTTGGCTGTATGAGCACAACATAATGGTGAGGAGGTGGAAAGTGTCCCTCTTTCTCTACCAAGCCTCAGCCTCAGGCAAACTCAAACTCGTGCAACATGCAGTGAAAGGAATCCAAAAAGCTACCGCTAAACGTTGTTAAAACGTTGTTAAAACAAATCAAAATATGTTTCTATTCAATCCTCAGGTACCCTAAAATTTTATTAAACTATAATATTTAATACGGAAAGAAGTATGTTCAATAGGAAAGCAAAAATTAGCAGGTGTGCGTGCTCTTCGTCGCACGTGCACAGACTGATTTCCAACTCTGACTCCCAGTACTAACACTCTAAATTATTGGCTCACTGGAGAGACGCTATCGGAATCGGTCCAGCCAGCTGGTTTCTCCATGTATCGCGCCGACAGAAACAAACATCTTTCTGGTAAGAAGAGGGGCGGGGGCGTATGCTTCATGGTTAACGTGACGTGGTGTGATCATAATAACATACAGGTACTCAAGTCCTTCTGTTCACCTGATTTAGAATTCCTCACAATCAAATGTCGACCGCATTATCTACCAAGGGAATTCTCTTCTCCAAGCAGACACATTGATGGCTCTGAACAAACTTTATTTGACTGTTTGCAAACTGGAATCCATTTATCCGGAGGCTGCATTCATTGTAGCTGGGGATTTTAACAAGGCTAATCTGAAAACAAGACTCCCTAAATTTTATCAGCATATCGATTGCGCAACCAGGGCTGGAAAAACCTTGGATCACTGCTATTCTAACTTCCGTGACGCATATAAGGGCCTGCCCCGCCCTCCTTTCGGAAAAGCTGACCACGACTCCATTTTGTTGATCCCTGCATACAGACAGAAACTAAAACAAGAAGCTCCCGCGCTGAGGTCTGTTCAACGCTGGTCCGACCAATCTGATTCCACACTCCAAGACTGCTTCCATCACGTGGACTGGGATATGTTTCGTATTGCGTCAGACAACAACATTGACGAATACGCTGATTCGGTGAGCGAGTTCATTAGTACGTGCGTTGAAGATGTCGTTCCCATAGCAACGATTAAAACATTCCCAAACCAGAAACCGTGGATTGATGGCAGCATTCGCATGAAACTGAAAGCTCGAACCACTGCTTTTAATCAGAGCAAGGTGACCGGAAACATGACCGAATACAAACAGTGTAACTATTCCCTCCGCAAGGCAATCAAACAAGCTACGCGTCAGTATAGAGACAAAGTAGAATCTCAATTCAAAGGCTCAGACACAAGAGGCATGTGGCAGGGTCTACAGTCAATCACAGATTACAAAAAGAAAACCAGCCCAGTCACGGACCAGGATGTCTTGCTCCCAGGCAGACTAAATAACTTTTTTTGCCCGCTTTGAGGACAATACAGTGCCACTGACACGGCCCGCAACTAAAACATGCTGACTCTCCTTCACTGCAGCCGACGTGAGGAAAACATTTAAACCTGTCAACCCTCGCAAGGCTGCAGGCCCAGACGGTATCCCCAGCCGCGCCCTCAGAGAATGCGCAGACTGGTGTGATTACGGACATATTCAATCAATCCCTATCCCAGTCTGTTGTTCCCACATGCTTCAAGACGGCCACCATTGTTCCTGTTCCCAAGAAAGCTAAGGTAGCTGAGCTAAACGACTACCGCCCCGTAGCACTCACTTCCGTCATCATGAAGTGCTTTGAGAGACTAGTCAAGGACCATATCACCTCCACCCTACCTGACTCCCTATACCCACTCCAATTGGCTTACTGCCCAAATAGGTCCACAGACGATACAATCTCAACCACACTGCACACTGCCCTAACCCATCTGGACAAGAGGAATACCTATGTGAGAATACTGTTAATCGACTACAGCTTGGCATTTAACACCATAGTGCCCTCCAAGCTCGTCATCAAGCTCGAGACCCTGGGTCTCGACCCCGCCCTGTGCAACTGGGTACTGGACTTCCTGACGGGCCGCCCCCAGGTGGTGAGGGTAGGACACAACATTTCCACCCCGCTGATCCTCAACATTGGGGCCCCAGAAGGGTGGTTTCTGAGCCCTCTCCTGTACTCCCTGTTCACCCACGACTGTGTGGCCACGCACGCCTCCAACTCAATCATCAAGTTTGCGGACGACACAACAGAGGTAGGGTTGATTACCAACAACGACGAGACGGCCTACAGGGAGGAGGTGAGGGCCCTCGGAGTGTGGTGTCAGGAAAATAACCTCACACTCAACGTCAACAAAACTAAGGAGATGATTGTGGACTTCAGGAAACAGCAGAGGGAACACCCCCCTATCCACATTGATGGAACAGTAGTGGAGAGGGTAGTAAGTTTTAAGTTCCTCGGCGTACACATCACAGACAAACTGAATTGGTCCACCCACACAGACAGCATCGTGAAGAAGGCGCAGCAGCGCCTCTTCAACCTCAGGAGGCTGAAGAAATTTGGCTTGTCACCAAAAGCACTCACAAACTTCTACAGATGCACAATCGAGAGCATCCTGTCGGGCTGTATCACCGCCTGGTACGGCAACTGCTCCGCCCACAACCGTAAGGCTCTCCAGAGGGTTGTGAGGTCTGCACAACGCATCACTGGGGACAAACTACCTGCCCTACAGGACACCTACACCACCCGATGTCACAGGAAGGCCATAAAGATCATCAAGGACAACAACCACCCGAGCCACTGCCTGTTCACCCCGCTATCATCCAGAAGGCGAGGTCAGTACAGGTGCATCAAAGCTGGGACCGAGAGACTGAAAAACAGCTTCTATCTCAAGGCCATCAGACTGTTAAACAGCCACCACTAACATTGAGTGGCTGCTGCCAACATACTGACTCAACTCCAGCCACTTTAACAATGGGATTTGATGGGAAATGATGTAAAATATATCACTAGCCACTTTAAACAATGCTACCTAATATAATGTTTACATACCCTACATTATTCATCTCATATGTGTATGTATATACTGTACTCTATATCATCTACTGCATCTTTATGTAATACATGTATCACTAGCCACTTTAACTATGCCACTTTGTTTACATACTCATCTCATATGTATATACTGCACTCAATACCATCTACTGTATCTTGCCTATGTCGCTCTGTACCATCACTCACTCATATATCTTTATGTACATATTCTTATCCCCTTACACCTGTGTCTATAAGGTAGTAGTTTTGGAATTGTTAGCTAGATTACTTGTTGGTTATTACTGCATTGTCGGAACTCGAAGCAAAAGCATTTCGCTACACTCGCATTAACATCTGCTAACCATGTGTATGTGACAAATAAATGTTGATTTGATTTGATTTGACATCCAGTGGAAGCTGTAAGAATTGCAATCTGGGAGCTGGATTTGGACATGACCCTATACGTTCCATTGGAAGAGCATGGGCTCTCAAAAAATACAAATTAAATTAGGTTTTTCTTTGGATTTTCTCCTAATTTTAACATTTCTACGAACTTCAAAGTGTTTTCTATCCAATGTAACCAATTATGTGCATATCCTGGATTCTGGGCCTGAGTAACAGGCAGTTTACTTTGGGCACGTCAGTCAGACAGGAAGTGGAGAAAAATAGACCCTAGCCTTTTGACCCCCTTCATCTTTTATCCGTACATCTCCATGTGATGTGGCAAGTCCACGAGCTAGCTGCCTGTGTTCGAGAGATGTGGAAGACATATTCCTCGTTCGTCATCTTTTCCCTGCTCCAGGGCAGCAGGCACCACTGACAGATAAGAATGAGGCATAGGCTGCTTATTGAATAACGCAGCCATTGCTTGTGGCTAAGCACGCTTGTGATCTTTCAAATTAAATTGATGGATCGTGACAGCATGTGGCAAAACTAGCGACAAGGCTGCTATTGACAGAGCCGACGTTGGATTTAACAAATGTCAGGAATGGCTGTCAGGATTAACCCTCCCCCTGCTTTACCACCATATGTGAAAAGGCAGGGATTCAGTGCAGAAATAACCTATTTTATTGCCTGCATTTGATCCTTCTTTTGGGGGAGAAGAAGATGAAACTACATATACCTGTCCATGCATTTCATAGATCAAGGAATGAAGGACATTCCAAAAATGCAGATTTTGGACATTGAGAATAAAGAGTGTGATACCTGCAATACTTAGTGTGGTACTGAATATGCTCTGAAGAATAAGAAAAAATGGATAAGAATAAGAAAAATCTATCTAATGAGACGCAGAGACCTTCTTAAACCACAGACACAAGTCTAGAGATCAATTAACTGTCATTAACAAATTATCCTCTTAGTAACCCACTGTTGAGCATTTATAAAGATTGCTACTTTTGATGAGACTTGACACATACCCTTTGAGTGTTTGTGTTTGAAAACTATTTAGGAATCTGCTTTAACATTTTTTAAGCAATACACTAAATGCTTTGTTTTGTTATAAAAGTCCTATGCAGTGAACTTTATGTTGAAGTACATGTGAAAATTAAGCTTTTTCTGATACCACAGATATCTAGCACATACTTTTACTAATTCATACATTTTGTTTTTATATCATCAATTAAATACTGCAGATAATATCTAATATTAACAAATTGCCCTTCTGGCTTTGATGAATATCACCTACTAATATTGCAATTAACATTAATGAAGTCAGGGAGAGAGGCCTCATCTAAACTAATTTAGTCCATTGTTTTATGACTCTATAATACAGTACAAATAAGGAATTATTGAACAGTGGAACTTTAAAATAAGATAATGGAGACAGAACTGTCACTAGGCACTCGTGACTATAGAAATATAATTATTAGAATGTGAATAACCAATTCAGGCCAATATGCCATAATGGGTGATGTAGCAGCCAGAAATAAAAAAGGGAATTAAATGTATATGCTTTTGACCATTATTCCTTTAATATGCTTTGACCTCTAGGGGGCTGCAGACCTCAGGCTGAGAACCAATGATCCAGAGGTACGTTCCACAATATATTCCTTGAAGGATGTGTGCAAGTTATTTTCAATTACGACATTTGGATAGATACAAAGGTAACAGCTATTTCCGAGGCTATATCATCATGTCCCTATTTATATCACACACACACAGTCCTTCCTGTCACTGTAAATCTTTTTTTTTTTCATTACAGACACTCTGGGGAATAAACAAAGTTCAAGTATAATACTATGTGGATTGCCTACCAATACCAACAGTACATCTTGATCCACTCTTTTCTGGCAAAGTGCAGCCGGTATTTTGTAAATGGATATTTAAGTAGTCCAATTCCCAACCCTAATGAAGATGGTTTGGCACAACCTCCCTTTTAGCATCAATTGAAATAGGGGGGTGCAGCCTTTGCTAGGACAACAGGCCTGGGAGGAAACGAGCACCGGCGCACGTCTTTCTACTGCCTCGACGCGATTAAAGGGAATGAAAAATCCATGGGCCCTCGTTAGATTGATTTACAGGTGGCTAATGAGCATATATTTAAAACTCGTCTCTCGTTATCCCTCTCTGGACAGCCTCCAGGAGAGATATAGAGATGTGGGGAGCCCACCGGGATGCTCCCGCCATGGCTAGTGCCAAGGGCACTCAGTATCAGCAGCAGTATGGCAGTGTTGAGGATTTATAAACATGGCACAATAAGGATGGCCACAACAAACGTTTACTAGAGAAAACTACATTACTTACTATAGAATTCTGTAGTAAACTGTAGTACACTGGAGAATACTATACTACACACTGTACAGTGCCTTGCAAAAGTAAACATCCCCCTTGGCATTTTTCCTATTTTGTGGTCTTCTTAAAAATTAAACTCGTTTTTGACAGTATGTGGAGCAAAATATGGAGGAATTTATGAGGGAGGAACTCCCTTAAACTTGTATTCCATAGGCTGGGATCTGCACTATGCAGCTGTTGCAAGAGTACATGTTTTACTGTCTGTCCACTGGTTGCAAAACAAATGATTGATAGAAATCTTAAACTTCTTCAATTCAACAATTTCTGGGCTAAAATTAGGGCTGTCACCGACCCCAAAAAATAGTGGTCGACCAAGGGTCGTCTGATTGTTTAAACAAGTATTTTTCTATATAGACACATCCTATGTGTTTTTAATCAACTCAACTATATGCCTTGAGCCTGTCTGATTTTTTAGGCACACAGTTTGATGAAATAATTAAGTCAGAAAAATGACTAGAGAGAGTCTGACCACAATTGATTTGATTGTGCCAGGCTCAGAAATGACAGCGAGTGACTGTGTGACTAGCACCGTTTGTCTCTCTCTCCTCCCTGCTGCAGTAACCACCAAAAAATATCAAAAGTGTTTATCGCAATGTCCGTGTTGCTATAGATTAATAGAATTTTTCTGATTGTTTGGAACAATGCAAATAACACTAAATAAATTAGAAGCATATCAGAAAGTCTTGTGACATTCTTTTGTCAACCATTATTACAGCAAAGACGAAAAACAGTCACATTCATTGGTGAATGCAGTTGCCGAAATGGAACCGTATATTAATTGTTTTTGGGATAGGGGGCAGCATTTTCACTTTTGGATGAATAGCATGCCCAGACTGAACTGCCTTCTACTCTGTCCCAGATGCTAATATATGCAAATAACAGAACTCATATGGCAGGTGAAAACCTGAGAAAAATCCAACCAGGAAGTGGGAAATCCGAGGTTTGTAGTTTTTCAAAGCTTGGCCTACCGAATACACAGTGGGATATTGATAAAGTTGCTCTTCCAACGGATCCAGTAGATGTCAACCGTCTTTAGAAACTGGTTTAAGGATTCTCCTATAAAGGAGGGGCTCGTGAGACCTGTTTGAGTAAGGCCTGTGATGCTCACTCCCGACAGAGTTACCTCTCGTTCCAGTGCTTTTCTTCAGACATAGGAATTTTCCGGTTGGATCATTATTGATGTTTTATGTTAAAAACATCCTAAAGATTGATTCCATACATCGTTTGACTTGTTTCTACCTATAACAGAACTTTTCGAGTTTGTTTCTGGACAACGTGCCTGCGCCTCATGAAGATGGATTACTGGGCTGAACACGATAACAACAAGTGGCTATTTGGACATAAATTATAATATAATAATATATGCCATTTAGCAGACGCTTTTATCCAAAGCGACTTACAGTCATGTGTGCATACATTCTACGTATGGGTGGTCCCGGGGATCGAACCCACTACCCTGGCGTTACAAGCACCATGCTCTACCAACTGAGCTACAGATTATGGACTTTATGGAACAAATCAGTCATTTATTGTCGAACTGGGATTGCTGGGAATGCCTTCTGATGAAGATTAAAGGTAAGTGAATATTTATAGGGTTATTTCTAACTTCTGTTGACTCCAAAATGGCGGATATTTCTCTGGCTGGATTGGGCTCTGAGCGCTGTTCTCAGATTATGCTTTTTCCGTAAAGTTTTTTCGAAATCTGACACAGCGATTGCATTAAGGAGATTCTGTGAATAACAGTTGTATCTTTTATCAATGTTTATTATGAGTGTTTCTGCAAAATCACCGAATGTTTTGGAGTCAAAACATTACTGCACGTAACGCGCCAATGTAAACTGAGATTTTTTGATATAATTATGCACATTATCGAACAAAACATACATGTATTGTGTAACATGATGTCCTATGAGTGTCATCTGATGAAGATCATCAAAGGTTAGTGATTCATTTTATCTATATTTCTGCTTTTTGTGACTCCTATCTTTGGATGGAAAAATGTGTGTTTTTTGGACTTGGCTATGACCTAACATAATCATATGTTGTGCTTTTGCTGTAAAGCATTTTTGAAATCGGACACAATAGGTAGATTAACAAGATGTTTATCTTTCATTTGCTGTATTGGACTTATTCATGTGTGAAAGTTACATATTTCTAAAAAATATTTTTGAATATCGCACAATGCCTTTTCAGCGGATTGTTGTCGAGGGATTCCGCTATAAGAAGTTAACCTGTCTAGGACTGGTGAACCCCTCGCTAACAGCCAATGAAATTGCAGGGTGCCAAATACAAATCAACAGAAATCTCATAAATCAAATTTCTCAACCATACAAGTATTAGACACCATTTTAAAGATACAATTCTCATTAATCCAGCCACAGTGTCTGATATAAAAAATGCTTCACAGCGAAAACTCCACAAACGATTATGTTAGGTCACCACCAACCCACAGAAAAACCCAGCCATTTTTCCAGCCAAAGAGAGGAGTCACAAAAAGCACAAATAGAGATAAAATTAATCACTATTCTTTGATGATCTTCATCAGATGACACTCATAGGACTTCATGTTACACAATACATGTACGTTTTGTTTGGTAAAGTTCATATTTATATCCAAAAAATCTTATTTTACATTGGCGTTATGTTCAGTAGTTCCAAAACATGCAGTGATATTGTAGAGAGCCACATGAATTCACAGACATACTCATTATAAATGTTGATAAATTCAAGTGTTGTGCATGGAACTTTAGATACACTTCTCCTTAAAGCAAATTTCTGCAGCATTAGTAAAGATGTGATAAATACATGTTGATGATTTCATTCCTGTGCTGTTTGTAAATACTCTGGTAGGTTGACTCAGGCACTGGCTTGACGTTTTTCTTGAGTGGGCCGCTTGACGAAAGCCAGTCAATATTTAAATCACCCAGAAAATATACTTCTCTGTTGATATCACATGCATTTCACACATTACCTACAGTCGTTCACAAAGTCTGCTGCCCCAGTTTGTATGGTGGCAATTTGCATATACTCCAGAATGTTATGAAGGGTGATCAGATGAATTGCAATTAATTGCAAAGTCCCTCTGCCATGCAAATGTACCGAATCCCCCAAAAAACATTTCTACTGCATTTCAGCCCTGCCAAAAAAGGACCAGCTGACATCATGTCAGTGATTCTCTCATTAATACAGGTGTGAGTGTTGACGAGGACAAGGCTGGAGATCACTCTGTCATGCTGATTGAGTTTGAATAACAGACTGGAAGCTTCAAAAGGAGGGTGATGCTTGGAATCATTGTTCTTCCTCTGTCAATCATGGTTAACTGCAAGGAAGCACATGCCGTCATCTTTGCTTTGCACAAAAAGGGCTACACAGGCATGGATATTGCTGCCAGTAGATTACACCTAAATCAATCATTTATCAGATCATCAAGATCTTCAACATGGCCTTCTTAATACCGAAACAGCAAGAAAAGCTCCAATTAGGAAAGAGTGATGTGAATTTTTTGTGTAATTTAAATTTCGATATTTGCATTTTCAGTTTAATTCTGGCCTTTTCACAAGGGGAACGATATTCTATCAGAAATTGATTTGTTTACTTTTATTGTTGTGAAGAAGGATTTAGGGTTCCCAAGAAAGTCCAGCAACTACCAGGACCGTCTCCTAAAGTTCATTCAGCTGCAGGATGGGGGCACCGCCAGTACAGAGCTTGCTCAGGAATGGCAGCAGGCAGGTGTGAGTGCATCTGCATGCACAGTGAGGCAAAGACTTTTGGAGGATGGCCTGGTGTCAAGAAGGGCAGCAAAGAAGCCACTTCTCTCCAGGAAAAACATCAGGGACAGATTGATATTCTGCAAAAGGTACAGTGATTGGACTGCTGAGGACTGGGGTAAAGTCATTTTCTCTGATGAATCCCCTTTCCGATTGTTTGGAGCATCCGGAAAAAAGCTTGTCTGGAGAAGACAAGATGAGCGCTACCATCAGTCCTGTGTCATGCCAACAGTAAAGCATCCTGAGACCATTCATGTGTGGGGTTGGTTCTCAGCCAAGGGACTAGGCTCACTTACAATTTTGCCTAAGAACACAGCCATGAATAAAGAATGGTACTAACACATCTTCCGAGAGCAACTTCTCCCAACCATCTAGGAACAGTTTGGTGACGAACAATGCCTTTTCCAGCATGATGGAGCACCTTGCCATGAGGCAAAAGTGATAACTAAGTGGCTCTGGGAACAAAACATTGATATTTTGGGTCCATGACCAGGAAACACACCAGACCTGAGAATTTGTGGTCAATCCTCAAGAGGCGGGTGGACAAACAAAAACACACAAATTCTCAACTCCAAGCATTGATTATGCAAGAATGGGCTGCCATCAGTCAGGATGTGTCCCTGAAGTTAATTGACAGCATGCCAGGGCGGATTGCAGAGGTCTTGAAAAAGAAGGATCAACAGTACAAATATTGATTCTTTGCATGAACTTCATGTAATTGTCAATAAAAGCATTTGACACTAATGAAATGCTTGTAATTATACTTCAGTATTCCATAGTAACATCTGACAAAATATCTAAAGACACTGAAGCAGCAAACTTTGTAAAAATGTATATTGTGTCATTCTCAACTTTTGGCCACGACTGTACATTTCAAGCCATAATGGTTTGAACACAATGTCTGACATGTGATTAACAACAAGCACACACCATATACATGTTAATGTAAATGACCTAGGACAACCCTATCACATCTAGCCACTTGCGCTATCTAGCTAACGTTAGCGTTAAGTTACAAGATGTTGAGGTCGATGTTGTAGCTAGCAATAAAGTTATCTAACAATTTCTAGCTAGCTAGCTATCTAACAATTTCCGGCCAGACTAACATTCTTAGTTATATGAATTTTGAAGAACAAATTAGTAGATATGAGCCATGTTGTTACCTTCACTTCCTGGCGAGCTACATGCTGCACCAAACGAGGCTCAAATTGATCACACTTGGTCACACCCCAATTAACACCACGCACGTGCAGCACCACTAATGTTAGTAGGCCTCGTGAATTCAACACCTACATTGTTGAAATCACCTAACAGTACAGCCTAATTTTCGCGAGCTAATGAAGTTGAGACAAAGTTCCCGCTAACATTTAGCTTATTAATAGCTTATTAATCTAGCACTAACGTTAACTAACCACGTTAGCTAGCTAGCAACCTTCTAAATCTAAACTTCGCAGATGTAGCTATGTCTACAAACAAAGATCTCGACCATTCACTTTGCCGGTATAACAAGTTTGGCCACAAGTTAAAACCAGAAGCTCAATCAACACTACTCAGTACCACCGCCAAACCTCTGTACATTAACTCTCACCTGGGAATTATATTAGCACAGAGGGTTAAATCAACATCTAATTTAAATTAAATTGTGAAGGTGCACAATTATCGCCCATTCCATCCATTTGTCATTCATTCAGTGGGCTGGCATCGTTTGCTTTCCTGGTAAAAGTTAAGGATACGTTTTGCATTATTCTAAAGGCCTACTGCAACATACAACCATGCGTTCGTTACCCTTACAATGCATTTGATTAGTAATAGAGTTTCGTAAATAAAACACTCCCATAACAGCTTAATTTTACAATGTAAAGCGTAAAACAGAAAGTATCAACCCCCAAAGCACATGGTCAAATTATTTACTGTTGATAAATAGGCATAACACAAACTCAACATTACACTATTGTCTTTCTAAATTAAATCAACCTCTTCACCCTCCTTATCATTCAGTTAGGCCTACTTTAAATTAAATTGTGAAGTAAGGTGCACAATTATCGCCCATTTGTCATTCATTCCATGAGGAGAGAGAGAGAGAGACGCAATAGTGTCAGAGAAGAAGAGGTGAAGGAGAGAGCTGACTCCGTACCAAAATATGTCCTCTTGAAAATAAATCATGAAGCAGTGGAAGTGGGGATTTGTTTGTATGGAGGGCAGTGAGAGGGTGTTGAATTTGGTAAACATAAAATTTAATTGCTAATTTGCAGTGTGAGGCCTATTTGATCGAAAATATGCTTCATAATGCTTAGGTTTTTACAAATGTACTGGTATAAGTGGTCACGCGTGACATTTCATGAACTTTGAGAAGAAGTATTTTACATTGCCGTTGTGCTTGTTGTTCACATGCAAATCTACGATCTCATTGGCTACAATGTCCCCGCCTCATCCCGCCTACCTTCTGCGGACATTGATTTCCATTATTAGAGTGGAGACTTTGGGTGTTTCTCAATATGCACACTACCGTGCTCCACACTCTCGTGCTCTGAATGCATTCTCCGACCATATTCTCTTGAGTACATTCTTGTGAGGATCAGAGTGTGGAGAATGTTTCAAACAATAATTTGGAAAAGCACTCGCATCCCCTTACTGTATTACCTCACGCTTCACCTCCCCATTCAATGAACCTTCTTTGTGTCAGGACGATGGCAGCAATAGACGAAACAAGATATACACAAAGCATACGTTTTACTAAATAATTAAATAAGTAGCCTTCCACAAGAATCCCACAATAAGTTGGGTGAATTTTGGCCCATTCCTCCTGACAGAGCTGGTGAAACTGAGTCAGGTTTGTAGGCCTCCTTGCTCGCACACAATTTTTCAGTTCTGCCCACATATTTTCTATGGGATTGAGGTCAGAGCTTTGTGATGAGCCACTCCAATGCCTTGACTTTGTTGTCCTTAAGCCATTTTTGCCACAACTTTGGAAGTATGCGTGTGGTCTTTGCCCATTTGGAAGACCCCATTTGCATAATTTTCTTTCCTCGTGATTACCATCTATTTTGTGAAGTGCACCAGTTCCTCCTGCAGAAAGCACCTCCACAACATGATGATGCCACCCCCATGCATCACGGTTTGGATGGTTTTCTTCAGGCTTGCAAGCGTCTCACTTTTTCCTCTAAAGATAACAATGGTCATTATGGCCAAACAGTTCCATTCTTGTTTCATCAGACCAAAGGACATTTCTCCAAAAAGTACGAACTTTGTCCCCATTTGCAGTTGCAAACCAAATTCTGGCATTTTTTTATGGCGGTTCTGGAGCAATGGCTTTCAGGTTATGTCGATATAGGACTTGTTTTACTGTGGATATAGATATTTTTGTACCTGTTTCCTCCAGCATCTTCACAAGGTCCTTTGAATGCGTCTCCTTCCTGAGCGGTATGACGGTTTGCAAGGTCCCATGGTGTTTAAACTTGCATACTATTGTTTGTACAGGTGAATGTGGTACCTTCAGGCCTTTGGACATTTCTCCCAAGGATGAACTAGACTTGTGGAGGTCTACAATATTTTTTCGGAGGCCTTCACACTCACGTAACTCATCTACTCCCCCTCTCATTACCCCCATCAGGAAGAGACGGAGAGCCTGGTGGAGAAATGGGGAAGGAGGGAAGAGGGAGAGAGAGGAGAACAACTAGTCCGTGTCCTCTCCAATTGTGCTTCTCCTTCAAGCTGTGGTTCAGAAAGAAAAATGGCACTCATGTCGCTTAAGACTGTCCTAATTGGCAGAGGGAAAACTAATGAGTGAAGAACTGGAGGGGAAATTCTGAGCTCCCCAGTAGAAGTTATTGGGAGGTAAAGGAGCGGTATCTTATCTTCAGGTGTGGGATGCCCCCCTGGTGTCTCTCTGTGAACCACGGGAGAGACTCCAGCGCCTCCAGTCCTCCACTAATGAAAAGCTATCGGTGCCGCCTTGCCTTTTTCAGTGCCATTTTCATCATCATTTCTATTGCCATCTTCAGCCCCACAGCACATGTTGCATTAGGACTCTGGAGTGTGTGTGACAATCAAATATTTAAGATGAGGAGGGTTGGGTGAGTCAGGAGGGAGGCTTTTTTATTCACACCCATGGAACTTCAGTGTGGTGGTCTGAAAGCTTTCTCCAATGCCGTGGCAAAACACTTTGGTGCCCTGCAGTTTAATGAGCATTGAGGGGCCTTGAGACGTACGACTGAATTGGCCCTGCTGATTTCAATAATGTTTGGCTATACTTATACACAAAAGTAAAATGTTTGAATACGAAATATAATAAAAACATAAAATTTGATGATGGAGCTGTTGTGATATGACTGACAATGGAGAAAGTGTGATATGATTAACCCGGTACACTAGTTGTCCAAGGCCTTTGCCTTTTATAAATGTATTGTCATGGGTAAGAACTTCTCAACTAAAAGCTTAGTAGTACTTCTCAACAAAAAGCTGAATTGCAGTACCAAGTGCCATTGCGGTATAAGCATGACAAAACAGAAAAGCACCTAAGCCTATCCAGACCCAAGAAGTATCAATTCACCATACCAATGAAAGGGCAAAACATTTGTAAGATCAACCCTTGTGCTGCTCTCACGTGTTTTGGCAAGCTTCAGCAGAGACCTGGGCAATGTTGTAGGCAAATAACCTGGCAAAGTATGGCAAATATTATGCTCTACACCAAAACACAAGACTGTCACAAAGCTATTGGCACTATTCACCCAATTTTCAACTGAAATATGGGCCGGGTCTGGTTGGTTTTCAGTAGCTGGCTAGCCAACTAACTCACTATCACTTCTCACAACTTCCCAAACATGGATTCACGCAAACGGGCATTTTATGTTCGGTAAGGGAATGCCACAATAACTGGCAGAAACGGAAGCTGTTCATGGAGTGTTTTGACCACCAAACTTTTTTGAGGAGCAAGTGCAGTTGTTAGGCACCTTTGGATTTGCACCCACCTCCTAAGGATGAGGAAACTATTTGGCTTTGGCTCAAAGCATTGAACTTGAAGAAAACACTAAACTAACCATATGTGTGTTCCTACCACTTCATGTAAAAGAGATCAAAAGTAACAGTCAGCATCTGGTGTGGCCACCAGCTGCATTAAGTACTGCAGCAAGTTCCCAGACATTTCTGGGGGAATGGCCCTAACTCTCACCCTCCGATTCAACAGGTCCCACACGTGCTCAATGGCATTGAGATCCGGGCTCTTCGCAAGTCATGGCAGAACACTGACAATCCTGTCTTGTAGGAAATCACAAACAGAACAAGCTGTATGGCTGGTGGCATTGTCATGCTGGAGGGTCATGTCAGGATGAGCCTGCAGGAAGGGTACCAATGAGGGAGGAGGATGTCTTCCCTGGAACACACAGCGTTGAGATTGCCTGCAATGACAAAAAGCTCAGTCCGATGATGCTGTGACACACCGCCCCAGACCATGACGGACCCTCCACTTCCAAATTGATCCCGATCCAGAGTACAGGCCTCTGTGTAACGCTCATTCTTTCGACGATGAACATGAATCCGACCATCACCCCTGGTGAGACAAAACCACGACTCGTCAGTGAAGAGCACCTTTTGCCAGTCCTGTTTAGTCCAGCGATCACAAGCAAAACCACAAGCATGGGAAACTGGTGGGTTTGTGCCCATAGGCAACGTTGTTGCCGGTGATATCTGGTGAGGACCTGCCTTACAACAGTCCTACAAGCCCTCAACCCAGCCTCTCCCAGCCTATTGCGGACTGGCTGAGCACTGATGGAGGGATTGTGCGCTCCTAGTGTAACTCGGGCAGTTGTTGATGCCATCCTGTACCTGTCCAGCAGGTGTGATGTTCGGATGTACCGACCCTGTGTAGGTGTTGTTACACGTGGTCTGCCACTGCGAGGACGATTAACTGTCCTTCCGGTCTCCCTGTAGTGCTGTCTTAGGTGTCTCACAGTACGGTCATTGCAATTTATTGCCC
Organism: Oncorhynchus gorbuscha; assembly: GCF_021184085.1. Classification (NCBI taxonomy): domain Eukaryota; kingdom Metazoa; phylum Chordata; class Actinopteri; order Salmoniformes; family Salmonidae; genus Oncorhynchus; species Oncorhynchus gorbuscha. Next base: position 51,373,168 of record NC_060181.1, on the reverse strand, counting down.
TGGCCACATCTGCAGTCCTCATGTCTCCTTGCAGCATGCCAAAGGCACGTTCACGCAGATGAGCAAGGACCCTGGGCATCTTTCTTTTGGTGTTTTTCAGAGTCAGTAGAAAGGTCTCTTTCATGTCCTATGTTTTCATAACTGTGACCTTAAATGCCTACCGTCGGTAAGCTGTTAGTGTCTTAACGACCCTTCCACAGGTGCATGTTCATTAAATTTTTATGGTTCATTGAACAAGCATGGGAAACAGTGTATAAACCCTTTACAATGAAGATCTGTGAAGTTATTTCAATTTTTACGAATGATCATTGAAAGATAGGGTCCTGAAAACAATTGCCCATTCAGGTAGTACATACCGTCAAAACCGCAAAATATGGACTCAAGACTTGGGCTGCCTGTGATGCTGCTTCATCATATGCGTGGAACTTGCAAGAGTACACGGGCAAGCCAGACGCAGGCTGAGAGAAACCAAGGGATGCGGGTTGTCTTGGACGGGACTCCGTGTTAGTAGCTACCATCTTGTCTCATCGCTACAACTCCCGGTCGCGGCCAGTCGCGGCCGGTTACGACAGAGCCTGGGCACGAACCCAGAGTCTCTGGTGGCACAGCTGGTGCTGCAGTACAGTGCCCTTAACCACTGCGCCACCCGGGAGGCTCACCTTCATTTTTTTGATAGAAATAACACAATTCTCCATCATTTATAACTTGACAAGAGCTAGGTAAATGAGTAGTCCGTTTGGATAAGGGAATTGTAAATATAAATTACACTTATTTTAGATTCTGTATATTTTACCTTATAATCGCTGGAGACAAATGTGAAACCAGTCATATGGCAACACACTGAAGCATATCAACTTTCCCTCAGTAAAGTTTATGAAATGCTGTACCATTATGCAGAATTTAAATTGTACAGGCTTTCAAAACTTGCAGGGACGGGCACTAAAAATGTCTTAATTGTAGTGTCGTGGAAATTACCACTAAGGAATCCACATCAAAGTTAAACAAACAGACCTTTTTGATCGTCCGGAGAGGTTACAACAAACGTACACGTGTGTCAGAAGCTCTGAAGGCGTGCTCTCCCTTCAGCACTCTTTGCACTCATGCACAAACTAGGTGTCTCTGCTCTCAGGGTGGAGTAAGCTGATCATGACCTTGCACACATAGTTTCTAGGCATTGAACAAAAGTAACAATGTGTTCCCTTCTTTCTGTTCTTATATCAGTCCCCCCCCTGAGAGCAGTCACAGAACATCCTAACACAATAATCAGGAAACAACACGCTATATGTAGTCACCCATTTGCAGAGACACAGAGGACACTAAAAATGTCCACATCACCCTCACATCTTACTTCTTAACACACATTCAGTCTAGCAACAGGAGGGCATTTAGTAAATAATGATTATTACATACAAGAGGCATAACAATAGTAAGACTTTTTTCCATTACCCTTTACATTGTAAGCTTGCTGTTATTTAACAACTTAAAACCTTCAGGTACTTAATCAAACATGGATACTAACTCATTCTTGTATATTATCATCCATTATAGGGGGAAGGGGAGTTCCTGGAGAGACAGCAAGTTATCAGTATCATCTTCTTTTGTAGCATTGAACATTATGGTTGCTGAGATTCAAGTTGCCAGGGAAGTACAAATGGCCTTACAACAAGAAAGCAAAATCAAACACATTAAACAAAAGATTCCAGCTATCACCCACTGAGCTATCTGGGAGCCCCAAGCTCCAAAGAGGCCTTTCAATAAACACCCACTCTGATTCCCCGAAATAAGACTTTTCAACAGTGGCAATGTAGTTAGCAAGATCATTCACATTTGATGACACATCTGGGACAAAACTGCAGGTTCCGTCGCCAATGAGTGCACAAGTACCCCCTTGACCAGATAATAAGTAGTCAAGTGCCTTCTGTTTTGCAGGGACACCTTGCGAAGTGCTACCACTTCCTCATTCAGAGCACATGCAACTCCATATTGGGGCAGCAAAACACCAGCAAATCAGGAGAAGTAGGTCTGCACCTGAGTGGCATCTGCAAGGGATCGCTTATTAAAATGAGGGGTTGGCTGATGATAGTCCCTGAACAGAATCCTCAATTCGGTTTCTGTGTTTCCAAGGACTCTCATGGCCGGCAGCACAAACCCAACAGTACACGCCCCTCCCATATTAGGAGGTAAACTATAATGAGCAAATCGTCCACACAACCAAAAGGTACCATTTGGGGTTCCTTTCAATGTGATAGACTTATTGTAGACAGCAATTGCATAACTCACATTTCCTGGTGCTCCTGTAACATAATCATATACTACATGAGAGCAGTTACCATGGATCCTACTATAGTGATGGGTGGGTCACTGCAATTGTTTGGTCTCGGATATACAAGGCTCACAATAACATTTTCCAAGTCTGATATGGGGTGACATTTGCCACCATTTCAGCTCGAGAGAGTAACAGATTCCCTCCCTCATCTTGACCTCTTACTTCTCTTCCTTTGGCTAGCTTCTCCTTCTGGACCACCCTCTGGGTCTGCGGTGGTCCCTTTGGCTTGGGACTTTCATCTTCACCTGAATGTTCACCACTGGAGGTGCAGACAATGGCACAGACAATGCTCAGTTTCTCCTTATAGGTTGTGCAGAGAAACCTTCACCCGTGGGAAGAGAGTCTTAAGAACATTGTTAAGTGAGATACAGTATGCAACCATGTCTTCTTCCATTGCCTGCAGCGTCAACTTGGAAATAACATGTTAGTCATTCTCATGGGTTGCCCTGTCAGCACCCCCATGAGGAGAGAGACCAGTCACTGTGTCGGATCTGGCTCTCATGCTCATGCTCATGGAAGCAGCTTCACCCATGTCAGACTTGTTTCACCAATCAGTTTAATCCATTTAGTTTTTAGGGTTTGGTTTGCCCATTCTACCGAAAACACAGATTGAGGATGATAGACACAATGGGTTCTCAAATTATTCTGTAAAGCCTCTGACAGGGACTGAACAATTTCATTCACAAATCTCGAACATTGTCAATAGGGCGGCAGCGTAGCCTAGTGGTTAGAGCGTTGGACTAGTAACCGGAAGGTTGCGAGTTCAAACCCCCGAGCTGACAAGATGCGAATCTGTCGTTCTGCCCCTGAACAGGCAGTTAACCCACTGTTCCCAGGCCGTCATTGAAAATAAGAATATGTTCTTAACTGACTTGCCTGGTTAAATAAAGGTAAAAAGTAAAATAAAAAAATACTTTTGACGGCAGACCCCACCTTGGTATGATCTCTCTCAGAAGAGCCTTTGCCAGAGCAGCTGCTGTAGCTCTCCTGCAAGGAAAAGCTACAAAAATAACATGTCAACAATCACCAAAAAAATACATGTTCCCCTTACAAGGGGTCAACTCCATGAAGTCCATCATAAAGTGCTCAAAAGGCCTTTCTGGCCTGGGATGGGTTGTGGGGGTTACTGAAATGCTGCGTCCAACATTATCAGTCCTACAGATCACATTTATTACAATGCATTTCTATAAAAACAGTAAATCCTACTGTACTCCAATATTTATTTAGAAAATCCACCATGCCCCCTTTTGACTCATGGTCTTGACCATGTGACAATTTAGCAAGGTATTGGAAAGTAAAACGAGGCATGGCAGGTCTATTATAATCATCAAGCCATACAGCTGAGGTGTCCTTGTGACCGTGTTCAGCCCACTGCCTTTTCTCAGTCGCACCAGATGCTGCCTGCAAAATAACAAAATCGTTAGGAGGAAAAAGGGTTAGTGGGAACACGAACTGTTGCCATCTGTAGAAAGGGGGAAACAGAACAGGAAGCCGCCAGGTTGGCCATACAATCAGCTTTAGCCTTCCCTTGAGAAACAGTGCCCTTTGCAGAAGTGTGTGCTTGGCACTTCACCACTGCAAAAGCTGAAGGGAGCTGAACTGCCATCAGCAGAGAAGAGACAAGATCACAGTGAGCAATAGTTTTTCCAGACCAAGTAAGAAATCCTCTATTTTCCACAATGTGCCAAAATAGTGCACAACACCAAATGCATATCTATTATCAGTATCAGTGTAATCCTCAGCCAAAATACATGCCCTGGTCAAAACAAATAACTATGCTGCCTGAGCAGACAAATGAGGGGAAAGTCTCACACTTTCCACAGTTTGAACAGCGGTGACAACAGCATAGCCTACTAAAGGTTCCCCCTTGCTGTTTCGCAAGGCAGAGCCATCCACAAGAAACTCAAAGTCAGAATTCAATAGAGGAACATTAGGTCAAGCTTAGGGCTTTAAGATAATTTAAAGCCTTTTTTGTAAGTACTTAGTGTATGGGACTGATTTGAAGACATTTTGCTTAATTAATCAAATTAATATTATGGTGTTTCTATTCCAAGGGAAATTAAAAACCCTGTGCGTTGCTGTTAGGGTGGAATGAAAAATATATACACCCTAGTTGTATAATTGTAGTCTAACCAATATAAAAACGGAGGTTCAATGAAAATAAAAATCTCATTGATTTATCAAGACCAGTCCCCATGCTTGTCTCAGAGCAGCGCGAAACAGTGTTAAAATAGTTATAAGCTATTGCTTCAAATCCTATTGCTTCTAACTTCAATATGCTCTTTAAATAAATAAGCAACACCACTTTTAACAGCTCATTACTCAACACTAGTGAGACTCATGTCACCTACGGTAAGCCTACAGTATATCAAAAAATATGACGTGACTCTCGGCCAATAATTACATATAGAGGATTGGAGGATTCTAAATTAAAACCCAAAGCCACCTCATGGGTCTTCCGGTGGCAAGGGTATCGAACCTGCATCTGTAGCAAAGCATTTTACACTGGGAGCCCCCATCCACAAAGTATCAACATACAGAGAGGTGTTGGTAAAGGTATATTGTCCTGCTAATAGCCCAAATTGGGCTATTATAATACTGTACACTGTGTCCCGGTCAGGATATCCAAAACATTTATTTATTAAACTGGAACCACCCCACAACAGCCAGTGAAAGTGCAGGGTGCCCAAATTCAAAACAACAATCTCATAATTAAAATTCCTCAAGCATACAAGTATTTCACACCATTTTAAAGATAAATGTCTAGAGATAGAGATAAAATGAATCACTAACCTTTGATGATCTTCATCAGATGACACTCATAGGACTTCATGTTACACAATACATGTATGTTTTGTTTGATAAAGTTCATATTTATATAAAAAAACTGAGTTTACATTGGCGCATTACGTTCAGTAGTTCTAAAACAGGCGGTGATATTGCAGAGAGCCACATCAATTTACAGAAATACTCATAATAAACATTGATAAAGATACGACTAATATACATTGAACTTTAGATACACTTCTCCTTAATGCAACCGCTGTGTCAGATTTCAAAAAAACTTTACGGAGAAAGCAAACCATGCAATAATCTGAGTACAGCATTTAGACAGCAAAGCAGCCAAAAAGATACCCGCCATATTGGGTAGTCAACATTACTCAGAAATAGCATTTTAAATATTCAATTATCTTTGATGTTCTTCATCAGAATTCCCTCCCAGGAATCCCAGTTCCACCATAAATGTTTGTTTTGTTCGATAATGTCCATCAGTTATGTCCAAATATCTTCTTTTGTTAGGGCGTTTGGTAAACAAATCCAAAAGCGCCGAACATGGGACGAAAAGTTCAAAAAGTTCCGTTACAGCCCGTAGAAACATGCCAACCTAAGTATGGAATCAATCTTTAGGATGTTTTTAACATAAAACTTCATTAATGTTCCAACCGGACAATTCCTTTGTCTGTACAAATGAATTGGAACGTAGCTACGTTTCACGTGAGCGCGCCAGACCGAGGCTGTGGCACTCTGCCAGACCACTCACTCAAAGAGCCCTTATGAGCCCCTCCTTTAGAGTAGAATCCTCAAAACAGGTTCTAAATACTGTTGACATCTAGTGGAAGCCTTGGGAAGTGAAACATAACGAATATCACCCTGTATCTTCAATGGGGGCTGAGTTGAAATACTACGAACCTCACATTTCCCACTTCCTGGTTGTTGTCAGGTTTCTGCCTGCCATGTGAGTTCTGTTATACTCACAGACATCATTCAAACCGTTTTAGAGTGTTTTTTATGCAAATTTATGCATATTCTAGCTTTTACGGCTGAGTAGCAGGCAGCTTAATTTAGGCACATTTTTCATCCAAGCTACCCAATACTGCCCCCTACCCCAAAGAAGTTAAAGAAAGAATGGTGGTACTTATTTATTTTGATCTAAAGCCATGAAAGAGTTTATGTATGTGCTGGGCTATATGACTGTGCCATCAACTTGATGATATATAACAATATTTTGGAGGTTATATCATTTTCAAAAGATGAAAGTGAGCGATTGTAATCTGAATAATGGCCAAAATAATATTTGTAAAGGCCAAAATATTTATTTCTGTTTTTAGAGGGAGAGAAACGCTGGGACAATTGTGTGAAGCTCATAAAGGCACAAATATAGCCCTGCTAATAGCTATAATGGTGCTGTACAACGTGACCGTGTGTTTGAAAGAGTATTTTCTAGTAAGCAACAATTTGTTTACCTTCAATAGACAACTTTGTTCCAATATTTCTGTAATTCAGTGATATTTATTCCCATAGTAATTCATTATGGATCCATAACTAAATAATTTTCATCATTATTTTATGAACGAAAGCATAAAGATGCTGATGAAGAAATATAGTACTGTACAGTATATGCTTTTACATTTGGATAATAAAGCATTTAAAGCATTTGGAAGATATAAGCCACCTGCATTTGTTTATTAGGCTCTAGCAGAACAGCATAACAGTCCGGATGGCCCTTGCTGTGCCTGGTGACCAGTTGGTTGAGTTCTGTTGTCAGAAGAGGAATGGAAATGTCAGGGTGAACCGACGACATGATGAATCCGCCAGGTATGTTGACTCTGCCTGTCGGAGGTGGAGTTCCAGAGCTCACAGCTGTGCCTGCATGGATTGTGATTCCATCTCATTCCTCTCGTCATTCGGTGGCTGTCTCTCTGCCAATGCCGCATGGCTCTGGACCAACGTATCAGCTGTCGCCCGAATCTCTGCCCTCCCATAATGTTTTTCTTTCTGCTGGTCTGCCTTCAAGGACTCGATCTCGGTTTTCAAAGTTTGAATCCGATCCATGAGCATCTTCATCAGATGAGCAGAATGGTACCGCCCTGAGCCCCCATCGATTACAGTGACCTATGATAGAAGTGGTAGATCAATTAAGAATTAAAAGTCACTCCAACACGCAACCACACATCTTTTCAGTGCAGCCCTTTGTCTACTGATCTCCACAGATGGTTGTTGGCATGTTTGTATGGTCTGCAAAAACAGGTTTTAGTACACTATTTTTTGTATTTCAGCTCCGGCTCATTATCAAGTTCTCTTGTGTTTACGGTCCAAACCCTGGAACAGGTAGCACCACAGAAAGAAGCTGACTTGAGGAAAACGATGTCCATTTTGTCTGTTCACACCTAGAGTAGCAGGGCTATAAAGAGTCTATTGTCCTGCTAACCGGGCTACAAGTGTTTGAAAACGTGTTTTCAAATGCCACCAGCTGTCCATCACTACTGTAAATAAAAACACAGCATCTTGTTTACATTCTTTATTGTAACCACAATGTCACAAATCATTTGTATCTCCCCCTATCTTTCCAATTCCTTTTAGAGTTTGGGATTTACAAATGTGAGCAGTTCATATCAATTTTCGTTAAATCCTGTTTGTATTTAAGTATGACTTTTGAGTGAAGCCCCTTTTGAGTGATGTGAGAGGTCTAATGCTTTAATATTTAATAATATCTGCCCTCCGAATTCATATCTAAGGGGCATTTTTGACACCATTATTAGTTACATTGTTTTAGTTTGAAAGTGCAGACTGGCACTAAGAACAGCGGGAATGTTTCCCTAGTCAGCCCCATTACTAGTGAAATGCCCCTTAAAGTGTTGCTCTGTGTAACCCAGTGGGGCGGGGTGGGGGACCACCCCCCTTTCTACCTTCCTCATGGGCTAGGCCCATCCCATGCCCCCTACCCTCGTGCCTTGAACGTCACGCGCCCACTGCTGTTTCAATGGATACAGCTGGAGGACTGCAAGATAATCCCATTGTGCGCCACTCGGGAGCCATGACCAATATATGTTGTCCTGCTAATAACAGGGTTAATAATATATCTGTGATATTATCCAAGGGGGTTTTATATAATTCTAAATTAATAGTAATGATAATAATAATCACTTTGTTTAAAAATAACTATTTTCGAGATTTCGCTTTCAAATAATGTAAAAAGAGCGAGAAAAAGGCCATTCTTGAACATTGGGTGAGACATTGTTACTAATTTGTAAATAAAGCCAGTTCGTTAATTAGAATTATTTGTATCTGTTTTTAGAGGGAGAGAAACCAAAGACATCTCATGGGTCTGCCAGTCAAGGCCGGCACGGTTATTGAACCAGCATCTGTAGCAACACAGTGTCTTAGACCGTTGCGCCACTCAGGCACTGTAGAATGTGACTGGTCAGGAGTGGGCAGTAGGAGTACTACAGTAAGACAAAATAAAATAATAAAAATCTTAGTTTTCGTAGGAGGTAATACTGAAGTTGTGCACAATTATCAGTTTCTATTTAGGTTTATGTCACCCATTTATTGTCAGTTAGAGACACAGTAGGACCCAAAAGCATAATCAGTCCTCTAACTCCCCCTTTGCGCTGGTATGGAGCAATGAAGTAGTGACACAGGGTACCATACTAAACCACAAATCACCTCTAAATCCCACAGCATAATCACAAATATTTTAGTGGAGCAATCACTACATCTCTTCAGGGTAGCATGAGACATTGTCAACAGAATGTTCTGATAATCCAGTCATCTGGCAGATGTAAAATGGGCAGTTTTAGTCTGTCACCAGCCACTCCCGTCAGTGGCATCGTGTGGTGTTTAGTAACAAGTTTAGACAGGGACTCAAGCCTATCTTTGGAGATGGCGTGATCCTCAGAAGTAATGTCATGACCCAAATACTTAACCAAACTTTTACACAACTGCTTCTTAGAGGGGGACATTTTGTGACCATTTTCAGCTAAGAAAATCAACAGTGCCTTAGTATCTTCGTGACAGATCTCCTCACATAAGGAACAGACCAACAGTTCATCTACATGAGAAGGGCCACAGTCTGGTTTCTAAACCAGAATGTAATGGTGATCTGTAGGAGGAGTGTACAGTGGGGCAAAAAAGTATTTTCAGCCACCAATTGTGCAAGTTCTCCCACTTAAAAAGATGAGAGAGGCCTGTAATTTGCATCATAGGTACACTTCAACTATGACAGACAAAATGAGAAAAAAAATCCAGAAAATCACACTGTAGGATTTTTCATGAATTTATTTGCAAATTATGGTGGAAAATAAGTATTTGGTCAATAACAAAAGTTTAACTCAATACTTTACTATATACCCTTTGTTGGCAATGACAGAGGTCAACCACTTTCTGTAAGTCTTCACAAGGTTTTCACACACTGTTGCTGGTATTTTGGCCCATTCCTCCATGCAGATCTCCTCTAGAGCAGTGATGTTTCCACCATAATTTGCAAAAAAAATCATAACAAATCCTACAATGTGATTTTCTGGATTTTTTTTCTCATTTTGTCTGTCATAGTTGAAGTGTACCTATGATGAAAATTACAGGCCTCTCATCTTTTTGCGTGGGAGAACTTGCACAATTGGTGGCTGACTAAATACTTTTTTGCACCACTGTATATGGTGGAGTCAATTAAGGTTGTATATGAACCAGGGACTTGGAATGTACTGAGCAAAGGAAAGGCAATCACATGGTTGTGGTCACTGATAAGGGTGGAGCGCTGTGGATTAGTGAGGAAAGGAGGCCGAGGTCAGGTCACATTAAGGGAGAAGGAACAGTTTATTACCCACATCACTTGACATATTCATTGCTTTGCAAGAAGTTCTGTTTAGAGGGAAGGAAGACACTTTTGGGGTATATATATGCCTTTGTCTGTTCAGCTGTATGAACTTGGTTGGAGCTTTAATAATTGTCTGTGAGTTTTCCAATGCCTAGCAAAGAAGAACAGCTATTGGTAGATGGGTATAAATAAAAAGACAGACATTGAATATCCCTTTGAGCATAGTGAAGTTATTAATTAGACTTTGGATGGTGTATCAATACACTCAGTCACCACAGAGATACAGGCGTCCTTCCTAACTCAGTTGCGAGATAGGAAAGAAACTGCTCAGGGATTTCTCCATGAGGAAATGGTGACTTTAAAACAGTGACAGAGTTTTAATGGGTGTGATAGGAGACAACTGAGGATGGATCAACAACATTGTTTATCCACAATACTAACATGATTGACAGAGTGAAAGAAGGAAGCCTGTACAAAATAAAGATATTCCAAAACATGCATCCTGTTTGCAACAATGCAAAATTTGGCAAAGCAATTCACTTTTTGTCCTGAATACAAATTTTTATGTTTGGGTCAAATCCAATAGAAAACATTACTGAGTACCTTTCTCTGTATTTTTAAGCATATTGGTGGCTGCATCATGTTATGGGTGTGCTTGTAATCGTTAAGGACTTCGGAGTTTTTCAGGATAAAAAATAAACAGAATGAAGCTAAGCACTCACAAACTCCTAGCGGAAAACCTGGTTCAGTGCTTTCCACCAGACACTGGAAGATTAATTCACCTTTCAGCAGGTCAATAGCCTAAAACACTTGGCCAAATCTACACTGGAGTTGCTTACCAAGAAGACAGTGAACGTTTCTGAGTGGCCGAGTTGCAGTTATTACTTAAATCTACTTGAAAACTTATGGCTAGACCTGGAAATGGTTGTCTAGCAATGATTTAGAAGAAAAAGAAACGCACACCTATTAAGACGAGGTGCCGGCTAGCGGAGTAGAAAACTTGAAAATAAAATAAAAGAGAGCCGCACACTCTAGGAACTCAGATACAAAAATGTAATTACCAACGTTTCGACAGCCAAGCTGTCTTCATCAGGGTTTAGCAATGATTAACAACCAGTTTGACAGAGTTTGAAGAATTTTGAAAATAGCCATGTGTAAAGGTTTCACAATCTAGGTGTGGAAAGCTCTTATAGACTTACACAGAAAGACTCACAGCTGTAATCACTGCCAAAGTGCTTGTACAAAGTATCAACTCAGGGGTGTGAATACCTATGCAAATTAGATATGTATTTTATTTTCCAATAGATTTTTGAACATTTCAAAAAACATGTTTTCACTGTGTCATTATGGGGTATTGTGTGTTGATATGGGTGAGACATTTAAAAAAAAACATTTTCAATTCGGGCTGTAACACAAAATCTGGAATAAGTCAAGGGGAATGAATATTTGCACCAATTACAGTGCCTTCATAAAGTATTCATACCCCTTGACTTATTCCACCATACATTCCACCAGACCAGATTTAAATACTTTCAAAAATATTGTCGGAGGGAATTATAATTGATTGTCATAGCCCCAAAATTACATAACTTTTTTCACATGGTGGGGTCGTGATAATTTTCTGATATAAAATGGGATCGTAGGCCTGAAAGATTTGGAACACCTATCCTAACGGCAAAGTCCAGTACAGTGTAATGACCTCTATCACCTCCTAGTGTCTAACATTTATATAGTGTAGTCCCCTCTTCATTGTTCCATATGGTGTCTGACTACATTGTGACCTCTCTCCCCTACTCTAGTTACCAGAGATGCTTCACGGCCACAGCGAAGAACATAAGCTGCTGCCGGTGGGCCCACTTTGTCCTCTAGAACCTGGGCCTGCTAACTGAGTTCACCATCATGCTGCTCATTTTCATCTTTGAAGACCAGATCCTTATTGACTTTGGCTTCTAGCGGTGGAGGGTGGGAAGAAAGAGGGAAGGGAAATATGGGGTCATGTGTCAGTACTTGTGGTTCTTGGCCTTAAAAATAGATATTTTTTGGTTCTGTGGTGTTCCAGTCTCCCGTATGCATGGTGATCGAGCTCTCATTCATGATCAACGTACCTCCATTCCATAAATCAGAAGCAGTGGCTTATACATTTCTCATGATCATGCAGTCAGATGATGTTTACACTTTTACTCTCCCCTCCCTCCCTGTTTGGTTTCCTTTCTCTATCCCATGCTGCTTCTGTTTCTGGTGAGCCAAACTGGGGCATGATGCAGCTTAGATGCTATACTGAAGGGATACCTCAATGGGAGTCTCCCATCAACAAACACCTATCTAGTTGATCCTAAAACTATTGCTAAGGCCACCTTCCTTTAGGAGACTATTCTACGCAATTAACATTTTGAATACTCTCCCAATTCCTCTGAAAACTGTCATAGGAAACGAAAAGGCATGTCACTGTCCAATTGGTCTCGAAATACATTTGTCAACAAGATAAGTTCACATATTGTCGGCTCGCATCAGTATCAGCAGATCCGTCCCACTGCATTGGAGCTTATCTCTCAGATAATGGACAGGCAGAGTTCGTCACCGGTCTGTGTAAGATAGATGAAATGGCTGACTCCCAACCTGGAGAACTCAGCCCCAGACTGTTACCCACCAGCTCAGAGAGGCAGTTATCACGGCCCAGAAGCCCTATGCTCATCCATCATAACCCAGTGCAGTGTGTCATCATTGACGTCCCCCCTCCCTAATAATGTGGTGTGTCCCATTATCCAAACTTAGTGCACCTGTGCCGCCTTCCTATTGCCCCCATCTATCATACATCTGGATGTGTGTCCTATCAATGTCTATCGTTTCACGCGTGGCGGGTGGGCAAGTCTCAGGCGACTTGCCCAAATCACACACTGTGATAGTAGAGAGGTGCTAAGTAGTCCATAGAATCGCAAATTGGGAACCAATGCAGCACATCGGATGTGGAGGACCTGGTCTGGCATGGTTACATGTGGTCTGTGGTTGTGAGGCCCGTTGGATGTACTATCAAATTCTATAAAACATTGGAGGCGGCTTATGGTAGAGAAATGAACATTAAATTCTGGTGGACAGTCCTGCAGTCAGCATTCCAATTGCACAATCCAATCTCTCAAAACGTGACACATCGTGCTCTGTGACAAAACTGCACATTCTAGTCATTTGATGGTCCCCAGCACAAGGTGCACCATGATGTTTAATCAGCTTCTTTATATGCCACACCTGTCAGGTGAATGGATTATCTTGGTAAAGGAGAAATGCTCACTAACAGGGATGTAAACAAATTTGTGCACAAAATTTGGGAGGAATAAGTTGTTTGTGCATATGGAAAATGTGGGTTTTATTTCAGCTCATGAAACATGGGCTCAACACTTTACATGTTGCATTTATATTGTTGTTCAGTATTTGTAGTAATGTATTAGTCTAACTGTATGGTCATTATAGTACTGCACATGACAGTTAATAGCAATATTAGTACACACAGGTAGCCTTACCCAATGACCATATATACAAAAGTATGTTGGCACACCGTCAAATTACTGGATTCGGCTATTTCAGCCACACCCGTTGCTAACAGGTATATACAATCGAGCACAGAGCAAGCAATCTCCATAGACAAACATTGATTGTAGAATGGCTTTACTGAAGAGTTGATAAATTGTTAAATCATTTCTGCCCTGCTAGAGCTGCCCCGGTCAACTGTAAGTGCTATTACTGTGAAGTGGAAACATCTAGGAAACAACGGCTCAGTCGCTACGTAGTAGGCCACTTAAGCTCACAAAACAGGACTGCTGAGGCGCGTAGCAGGTAGAAATAGTTCTGCCTCTGGAAGAAACATCAGCACAATAAGTGTTTGTTGGGATCTTCATAAAATGTGTTTCCATGGCCGAGCAGCCACACACAAGCCTAAGATCACCATGCGCAATGCCAAGCATCGGCTGGAGTGGCATACGCATTTGACTCTACAGCAGTGGAAATGCGTTCACTGGAGTGATGAATCACGCTTCACCATCTGGCAGTCCGACGGATGAATCTGGGTTTGACGGATGCCAGGAGAACGCTACTTGCCCGAATGCATAATTCCAACAGTAAAGTTTGGTGGAGGAAGAATAATGGTCTTGGGCTGTTTTTCATGGTCCGGGCTAGGGCACTTAGTTCCAGTGAAGGGATATTTTTACGTTCCAGCATACAATGACATTCTAGACGATTCTGTGCTTCCAACTTGGTGGCAACATTTTAGGGAAGGCCCTTTCTTCTTTCAGCAAGACTCTACCCCCATGCATAAAGCAAAGTCCAAACGCAATGGTTTCTCGACAATGGAGGCAGTCCACGCTGCAGTGTTCCAACATCTAGTGGAAAGCCTTCCCAGAAGAGTGGAGGCTGTTATAGCAGCAAAGGGGGACCAACTCTATATTAATGCCCATGATTTTGTAATGAGATGTTCGATGAGCAGGAGTGTACATCCTTTTGGTCATGTAGTGTATGAATGGACAAAGCCAACGATTACGTGACACCATCCATTCCTATGTGAAGACACAATAGCGCATTGAAGCCAAGTTAAGTAGGTTAAGATGGTGTCTCATGGACTGCATTTACACAGGCAACCCATTTCTGATATTAGTAAGATGGCACCGACAGTTTCTAAGAAACATTGCAGTCTTATCATTATTTTTTTTGTGTATCAGTTCTTACATTAATAGCACAGAAAAAAAAATGTGTTATTACATACAGCCGGAAGTAACTTTTGGATATCGGAGCGGGGGTAACTCACGAGCATTTTGAGCAGATATACGACTTTCCCGAATTGGATCCTTTGTTCAAACCGCCCAAGGCAATTGAACTTATGCCATAGGCTGCTCCAAGACGCTGTAACGGTGGGTGAGTGGAGTCAGACGCAGAGAGCAAAAGTAAACAGGAAAAAACGCTTTAATGTCCTCTACAAAGTAACAGGTCCAAACATGGGTGAAGCCCTAAACACAGGTGCAAAACAAACCCAAAACTACAAAACCTGGACAGCGAAAACCCAAAAGACAACAATAACCACAAACGTAACAATAACAATAAGCCCGCACAAACACCAGCGGGCTAAACTAACTTAAATAACACCCATCCCAAAACCCCAACAAGGAACAGGTGAAAACAATTAGACAAAAACAAACAAAAAAAGAAAAAGGGATCGGTGGCAGCTACTAGACCGGCGACGACGACAGGCGAGCACCACCCAAACAGGAAGGGGAGCCACCTTCGGTAGTATTTGTGACAGACGCCGCCAGAGGAGAAGAGATATTCAGACTAGACTTCTAGTCCGATTCAAGAGAATTGCACACCATCCACCTCTTCCAAGTATATTACTCGGTGATATTCAGTCTCTGGACAATAAAGTAGACAAGCTCAGGGCGAGGATCTACTTCCAGAGAGACATTAAGGACTGTAAAATACTATTTTTCCCATTGTACCTGTCCATACAGCAAGCTGGGTTCTCAGTACATTGCCCAGACACGAACAAAGAACCCTCTGGGAAGAAGAAAGGCATTGGTGTATGATTCATGATTAACTACTCATGGTGTGATTGTGATAACATACAGGAACTCAAGACCTTTTGTTCACTGACCGAGAATACCTCACAATCAAATGCCGACCGTATTACCTCTTAACTCGCTTATAGTTACACCTGGGTATATCCCCCCTAAAGCATATACCACGAAGGCCCTCAAGGAACTACACTGGACTTTGTGCAAACTGGAAACCACATATTTTAATGGATTTATTGTAGCTGGAGACTTTAGCAAAGCAAATGTCTCAGGTTTTAGCTTTTTTTTAAATACATGTTTTTTTTTTTAGCAGAAATGCCTTCTTGAACATGTCAACTTTCAGGTGCCTTAATACGGCTAGACATTCCGCTAGCGGAACACCTCGACAACTTCCGGTGAAATTGCAGAGCACAAAATTAAATTTTTTAACTTTCATAAAATCACAAGTGCAATACATCAAAATAAAGCTTAACTTCTTGTTAATCCAGCTGCTGTGTCAGATTTCAAAAAGGCGCTCTGGCGAAAGCAAACCATGCGATTATCTGAGGATAGCGGCCCATTATACAAATGCATGACAAACATATTTTAACCAGGGAGGTGCGACACGAAAGTCAGAAATAGCATATAAAAAATGCCTTACCTTTGATCTTCTTCTGTTGGCACTCCAAAAGATCCCAGTTACATCACAAATTGGCCTTTTGTTCAATAATGTCCTTCTTTATATCCGTAAAAACTCAGTTTAGCTGGTGCTCTTCAGTTTCCCTCCGTCAAAATGCATACAAAATTAATACCAAACATTACTAATAAACTTTTCCAAGTCAAACGACATTTATATCAAACAAGAGGTATCCTCCTACGCAAATTAACGATAACATTTAAGACAGAGAATCGTTATTGTCTTTATCGGAGATAAACAAGAAATAAGGCGCTTTCCTCCACGCTCTTGGAAACACTACAGCCAAAATGGGAGCAACCTAGAAAAACTACAACTTCTGGCTCATTTGTCCAAAAACCATCCTGAAACTCTTTCTAAAGACTGTTGACATCTAGTGGAAGCCCTAGGAACTGCAATTTGGGAGGAATTGGGCTTATAATTATAGTACTAGCCATTGAAAACAGTGGTAAGGTGAAATTTATTTTTTGGGGATGGCTTGTCCTCGGGGTTTCGCCTGCCATATCAGTTCTGTTATACTCACAGACAAAATTTTAACAGTTTTAGAGTGTTTTCTATCCAAATCTAACAATTATATGTATATCCTAGCTTCTGGGCCTGAATAACAGGCAGTTTACTTTGGGCATTATTTTCATGCGGACGTGAAAATACTGCCCCCTAGCCCAAAGAGGTTAAACAAACTTGAATGAAATCTTTAAATACGAATAAAATGGTTAAATTATGAGCCTAGTTGGTTTAGCTAAAGAAAAAGTGAGCAACCTTCCTGCTAGCCATGATTGGCTGAGATAATGAGTGGGCTGGACATACTGAGAGATGAGTTTGGATTGGCTATATAGCACACTTCTATTTGAGCTGGTCAGTAGGTCTAGGTAATCCCGTCTAACACAGATTTTTTTTTAAATGTATCGTGTAGGAAAACTGCATAAATTTTCCTTTCCACTTTTTGGAGGACAGAGTTTTGAAATCAGTGGAAATCGAGTATGATAGCTAAAGACATGGAGAAAACACTTGTCGCTGGATTACATCTTCAAACTAAGGGAAACCATGGCATCCGATAGGAGATACGGGTAAGATAGTCTAGTTAGCTACATTTTCAGATATGACACATTTCTACTTTTGACAGAAAGTGGTTTCATTTCAAGCTAAAGTGTATTATTAGCTAGCTAATGTTAACTGGCTGGCTCGCTAGGTAACGCTACGTGTGTGATCTTATTATTCATATCTCAGAGCCATTTGCTTGGTTAGCTATAGCTAAAAATTATTTAGCTAACATTGAACCTGGTTGGTCAGCTACCTGCAGATTCATGCAGGGTAGTAACATGATGAGTTGGGATAATGGTACATTGTTTACCTAGCTAGCTAGCTAATGTAAGTTCCGTCTGGCCATCTACTCCGACTTTAGAACACTCTTGTCTGAGTGTATCATTGCACAGAATAACTGATGAATTTAAGAACGTACAACACACATTGAATATTGCCAGTGTCAGTAAATGTCTGCAAAGAAAGCATAATTCAATTGTTGCCAGCAGCACAGTTACAATCACCAATGCTCTGGATAACATGACAACAGCCTATCCAGCTCTGCTAGGGTGAGTAAAATCATCAGAGTGGGATGTTCTCTCATTTGTGTCTAGAAGTAGCTAGCCAATGTTAGCCAGTTAGCTTGGGTGCTTGACTGCTGTTGTGAGGTCAGAAAGTTCGGATCAACCCTACTCATCGGCCAGTGCGTCCAGTGTGCGCTCCGAGAGCGAAACACTCTGAATTTACGAATGGACAATCTGACAGTACAGTTGCAGTCACCAACGCTCTGGACAACATAACAGCATACTCTGCTAGGACGGGTAATATTCAGTGAGCTGTTCTCTCATTTGTGTCTGGAAGTAGCTAGCAAGTTAGCTTGGGTGCTTGACTGCTGTTAATAGATAACGCTCGAATCAACCCTTATAGAGATTCTTCTTTTTCAGTGGGGTTTATCGGCGGTTTATCGACGGTCTTAAAAAAAGATAACAAAATATTTGAGACTATATCTAATGACGTTATACTCAATATACACTTAAGACTAATTTCCTGTATCCCCTTCTCCCTCACACTAGATCTCAGCCTCTCTCTTTCCCTCTGATACTGCCCACACTGTAGCAATACATGCTCCACGCTCTCTGTTTCCTGACAATAATCATACTTCCCTATCACATTTATGGACTTATTCAACTGGCTGTGTCCCACTCTTAATCTTGTAAAAATACCCTCCTCTCTTCTGTCCCTTCCTGCCGTCCTCCCCTCCTCGACATTCCTCTGTACTTTAAATAAATGCCTGCCCTTATTATCCCTATTCCCCCTTAAAGAGATTGCTGGGGCTAAAGCTCAAGGTGTGAACAATGCTGAATGTGTGTAGACGAAGAAGGTCTCTCCAGTAGCAGTACCAAAACATTCAAATGCCTTTTTCTCAAAAGTGAGTTTACAAATGTATCAACTTTCAAAGCAGAATTACTTTCCCATGGTCCCTCACTGGTGGAGTGGTGCCAGGAAATTAACCTCTCCCTCAACATCAACAAAATGAAGGAGCTGATCATGGACTTCAGAGGGAGACAGCCCACATCCACAATCGACAGGGCCACGGTGGAGAAGGTGAAAAGTTCCTCGGCGTACAATTCAATGACAATCTGAAATGGTCAACCCACACCTTAGGAGGCTGAATAAATTTGGCCTGGCCACTAAGACCCTCACAAACTTTAACAGATTCACCATTGGAGCATCCTGTCGGGCTGTTTCATCACCTGGTACAACAACTGCACCATCCGCAACCGCAGGGCTCTCCAGAGGATGGTGTGGTCTGTCCAACGCATCACCGGGTGCACACTGTCTGCCCTTCAGGACACCTACAGCACCCACTGTACCAGGAAGGCCAAAAAGATCATCAAGGACATCAACCACCCAACCCACGGCCTGTTTATCCCGCTATTATCCAGAAGGTGAGATCAGTACAAGTGCATCGAAGCAGAGACAGAGACTGAAAAGCTTCTATCTCAAGGCCATCAGACTGTTAAATAGCCATCACAAGCCGGACTCTACCCAGTACTTTGCCCTGAACTTAGTCACTGTCACGCGGTTACTCAACCCTGCACCTAAAAGGCTGCTGCTGCCCTATTTACATAGACATGGTATCACTAGTCACTTTAATAATGTTTACATACTGTGTACCTACTAATTTCATATGTATATACTGTATTCTAGTCAATGCCATACTATTCAACTATTGCTGAAAATATACCCTATTCTATCCTACATATTCTACAGATAGAGTTGAAGTCAGAAGTTTACATACACCTTAGCCAAATACATTTAAACTCAGTTTTTCACAATTCCTGACATTTAATCTTTGTAAAAATGTCCTGTCTTAGGTCAGCTGGAATCACCACTTTATTTTAAGAATGTGAAATGTCAGAATATTAGTAGAGAGAATGATTTATTTCAGCTTTAATTTTTTCCAGAAATTTACATAGACTCAATTAGTATTTGCTAGCATTGCCTTTAAATTGTTTAACTTGGGTCAAATGTTTCGGGTAGCCTTCCACAAGCGGCCCACAATAGGTTGGATGAATTTTGGCCCATTCCTCCTGACAGAGCTATCAGGGCTTTGTGATGGCCACTCCAATACCTTGACTTTGTTGTCCTTAAGCCATTTTTCAACAACTTTGCAAGTATGTTTGGGGTCATTGTCAATTTGGAAGACCCATTTGCGACCAAGCTTTAACCACTTGCTCCTACCTGGCACGCAGGCTTCCCATCTAGAGCTCTGGAAATGCAAATGCGCTACGCTAAATGCTAATAGTATTAGTTAAAACTCAAACGTTCATTAAAATACACATGCAGGGTATTGAATTAAAGCTACACTCGTTGTGAATCCAGGCAACAAGTCAGATTTTTAAAATGCTTTTCGGCGAAAGCATGAGAAGCTATAATCTGATAGCATGTAACACCACAAAAGACCCGCAGGGGACGTAAACAAAATAATTAGCATATTCGGCGCTACACAAACCGCACAATAAAATATAAAACATTCATTACCTTTGACCATCTTCTTTGTTGGCACTCCTAGATGTCCCATAATCACTATTGGGTCTTTTTTTTCCGATTAAATCGGTCCATATATAGCCTAGATATCGTTCTATGTAGACTGTGTGATAAACAAAAAAAAACAGCGTTTCATAATGTAACGTCATTTTTTAAAATTCAAAAAGTCGATGATAAACTTTCACAAAACATTTCAAAATACTTTTGTAATGCAACTTTAGGTATTAGTACACGTTAATAAGCGATAAAATTCATCAGGAGGCGATGTATATTCTATAGGTGTCGTCTGGAAAAAAACATGGCCGGAGAGAGCTCGACCAAAACATCCGGTCGGAGACCGGAGGGAATCGATTCCCTTGAACCGGTTAGACCAAGAATCAAAGCTGAATCAAATGACAAGACTCTAGACAACGTGTGGTAGCTGTAGGCGCTGAAACCTCGGTCTCATGTAATTCGGTTCACTTTGAACAATTCCTGGAAGTAAGCGCAAGGATATTTATTTCCATTTTCAGTGATCAGGTTTTCCTGCGCTATTCGATGAAACTCACGCTCTGGTATAGTCACAGCGGTGATTTAACCAGTTTTATAAACGTCTGAGTGTTTTCTATCCACACATACTAATCATATGCATATACTATATTCCTGGCATGAGCAGCAGGGCGCTGAAATGTTGCACGATTTTTAATAGAATGTTCGAAAAAGTAGGGGGTAGGAGTAACAGGTTAACTTCCTGACTGATGTCTTGAGATGTTGCTTCAATATATCCACATCATTTTCTCTACTCATGATGCCATCTATTTTGTGAAGTGCACCAGCCCGTCCTGCAGCAAAGCACCCTCACAACATGATGCTGCCACCCCTGTGCTTCATTGTTGGGATGGTGTTCTTCGGCTTGAAAGCCTCCCCCTTTTTCCTCCAAACATCAAGATGGTTATTATGGAAAAACAGTTACATTTTTGTTTCATCAGAGGACATTTAAACAAGTAAGATCTTTGTCCCCATGTGTAGTTACAAACCATAGTCTGGCTTTTTCATGAAGGTTTTAGAGCAGTGGCTTCTTCCTTTCTGAGCGGCTTTCAGGTTGTCGATATAGGACTCGTTTTACTGTGGATATTGATACTGTTGTACTTGTTTTCTCCAGCCTCTTCATAAGGTCCTTTGCTGTTGTTCTGGGATTGATTTGCATTTTTCGCACCAAAGTACGTTCATCTCTAGGAGACAGAACACGTCTCATTCCTGAGCGGTATGACGGCTGTGTGGTCCCATGGTGTTTATACTTGCGAACTATTGTGGTACCTTCAGGCGTTTGGAAATTGCTGAACCAGACTTGTGGAGGTCTACACATTTTTTGCTGAGGTCTTGGCTGATTTCTTTTGATTTTCCCATGACGGGAATGTGCCAGTCTTGAATGTAAGCCTTGAAATAAATCCACCGGTACACCTCCAACTGAGGTAAACAATTGTTGGAAAAAATACTTGTGTCATGCACAAAGTAGATGTCCTATCCGACTTGCCAAAACCATATTTTGTTTTCAATAAATTTGTGGAGTGGTTGAAAAATGAGTTTTAATGACTCCAACCTAAGTGCTTGCAAACTTCTGACTTCAACTGAATACTAAACACTCTATCCACATACTGTACATAATGTCTAAACATCCCATCACACACACATATATATATACAGTACCAGACAAAAATGTTGACACACCTATTCATTCAAGGGTTTTTCTTAATTTTTTATTAGCAGAAAATTAACAGAAAATTAGGATCCCCCATTATAGTGAATGGAAGAATTGCAATCTTCATGTAAATATAAAATTGCAATCTTTGTGTAAATATAATTTTTTTAAATAAATAATTATGATGCCAATACTTGCTTCTAATACAACAGATGTACTGCATGTCCTTGAACTTTAAAATTGCACACAGAATAAGTTCAGGATACTTTTGTTGCTAATGGCAGCCTGCAGTACCCCATTCGGCATTCAACTTGAGTAACTCAAGGAGAGGGGACAGCAATGAGCTGGTCTGCAACGTCACTTCCTGGTAGATCAAACTGCCCATGTTATGTCTCTAAGATTGCATTTACACAGGCAGCCCAATTCTGATCTTTTTTTGAGGTAGTTACCTGGAATGCATTTCAATTAACAGGTGTGCCTTGTTAAAAGTTAATTTGTGGAAATGATTTCCTTCTTAATGCATTTGAGACAATCAGTTGTGTTTTGACAAGGTAGGGGTGGTATTCAGAAGATAGCCCTATTTGGTAAAAGACCAAGTCCATATTATGGCAAGAACAGCTCAAATAAGCAAAGAGAAATGACAGTCCATTCATCACTTTAAGACATGAAGATCAGTCAATCCGGAACATTTCAAGAACTTGTAATTTTTTTTTCAAGTGCAGTCGCAAAAACCATCAAGCGCTATGATGAAACTGACACTCATGAGGACTGCCAGAGGAAAGGAAGACCCAGAGTTACCTATGCTGCAGATGATAAGTTCATTAGAGTTACCAAGCCTCAGAAATTGCAGCACAAATAAATGCTTCAGAGTTCAAGTAACACACATCTCAACATCAGCTGTTCAGAGGAGATTGCGTGAATCAGACCTTCATGGTCGAAATGCTGCAAAGTAACCTCTACTAAAGGACACTAATAATAAGAAGTGACTTGCTTGGGCCAAGAAACGCAAGCAATAGATATTAGACCGGTGGAAATTTGTCCTTTGGTCTGATGAGTTCAAATTTTAGATTTTTGGTTCCAACCGCTGTGTCATTGTGAGATGCAGAGTAGGTGAACGGAAGATTTCCGCATGTGTGGTTCCCACCGTGAAGCATGGAGGAGGTGGTGTGATGGTATGGGGGTGATTTACTGGTGACACTGTCTGTGATTCATTTAGAATTCAAGGCACACATAATCAATATGGCTACCACAGCATTTCCCATCTGGTGTGCGTTTAGTGGGACCATCATTTGTTTTTTTAACAGGACAATGACCCAAAACACACCTCCAGGCTAAGGTCTATTTGAACAAGCAGGAGAGTGATGGAGTGTTGGAAAAGCATTCCAAGTGAAGCTGGTTGAGAGAATGCCAAGAGTGTGCAAAGCTGTCATCAAGGCAAAGGGTGGCTACTTTGAAGAATCTCAAATATATTTAGATTTGTTTAACACCTTGTTGGTTACTATATGATTCCATATGTGTTATTTCATAGTTTTGATGTCTTCGTTATTATTCTACAATGTAGAAAATTGTACAAATAAAGAAAAACCCTTGAATGAGTAGGTGTGTCCAAACTTTTGACTGGTACTATATTATTTATACTCCGGACTCCAACATTGGTCCACCTAATATTTATATATTTCTTAATTCCATTATTTTACTTTTAGACCTGTGTGTATTATTGTGAGTTGTTAGATATTAGTTTGACCAATCAAATCAACTTTGAAAAACATCTGATGTGAAAAGATCTAATGTGATTGGTCAAAATACCAATTAGTCTGAGAAAAAAATCAGAATTGGGCTGCCTGTGTAAATGCAACCTTATAGGGACATAACATGGGCAGTTTGAGCTACCAGGAAGTGACGTTGCAAACTAGTTGCAAAATTGCTGCCACCTCTCATTGAGTTACTCAAGTCAAACGCCGAATGGGTTACTGCAGGCTGCCATTATCTTTCTCTTGTGTGTGATTTTTTAAAAATAAGTTCAAGGACATACAGTACATCTGGTGCATTAGAAGCAATTATTGGTTCCATGATTGTTTTCGAAAAATTATTTTATTTACATGAAGATTTTTCCATTCACTATAATGGGGGGATCCTATTTTCTGCTAACATCTTCTGCCATACTGAGGTCGGCTTTAAACCTTTTAGTCCCAGGGTCCTTAGATTACTGATAAGCTTTGTGGGCACTATGGTGTTGAACGCTGGGCTGTAGCCAATGAAAAGCATTGGTGTTCCTTTTGTCCAGGTGGGAAAGGGCAGTGTGGAGTGCGATTGAGATTGCGTCATCTGTGGATCTGTTGGGGTGGTATGCGAATTGGAGTGGGTCTAGGGTTTCCGGCATGATGGTGTTGATGTGAGCCAAGTCATTTTTTAAGATTATTACTCATTTCACGTGATTGGTGATTAATTTATGTTTGTCTCTCATTAGAATAGATAGACTAGAAATGTTTTAACAATTTCATTTTTAATGTGAAATTATCCCTGTTGCACACAACAATCTTCCCTTCATCCCTTGTCACAACGGGAGTTATGGTTGATTTACATTTTTTTTTTTTTACTTCAACCCTGTTACTTTAATTGGCACCTACTATAGTATATTTTCTTAATTTAAACTCTTGAGATTGGAAAACATGTTTTTTTATGGATTTGAACTGTTGTTTTGTTACCAAATTACCTTAGCAAAAAAGGCACTCTAGTGGTGAAATGACCCATCTCTGATCACATTTGATTCTGCAGCGCTGCCCTCAGAACAAGATAGAATAAGAACAATCTGTGTTTGTATCTGTCATTGGAGAATTTGAAACAAAATTTGATTAGTTTAAAGAAGGTTTTGTTGCTCTAAAATGTTGCTCTATGTACAGATACATCATAGAAATTAAGAATTATTGTGAAAATGTAATGGGAATCATTGTTGGCAGACTAATCAAAATGTTGAAACACTCAGCTGTTGTGCAATCAGCTGTGTCGAATTTTAAGATTTTAAGGCTGATGTTCAATTATGTAATACAAGGCTATGGAAACATGCAAAGATTCAATGTCCAGTGCTTGTGGGTATAGAGGCGCTGCATCTATGAGGTTTTGGGCTCATCCTCATCACTTGTGCTTTTGTATATGCTTCCGTAGCCCATCAAAGTAAAATATCATTACAAATATTCTCAAATACAAATATTCTCAGCAATACATTCATGAAGCACTGTGTGGGAAAAGAAAACAAGCCAGAGAACATCCTTTTCATAACTCTTCTTACATAAAACTGGATAAATAGTAGATGCAAAACAGAGCATAGGGGAAGTCTATGCATTGAGCTGGCAAAGCAGCGCCACCCCTCGTCTGATCCAGTGCTCGGCGGGCACGTCCGAGTTGAGCGCCATGGCGATTACGTAGTTGGTGGAGTGGCCAGTGGTGGAGAGTGTGCCGCGGCGCTCGCCAGTCTTGTAGACGGGGGAGAGGTAGCACATACGCTGGGGGATGTCCTGCCTTTTAATGGGTTTCAGCCACATCTGGGGGGCAGGAGAGGGAAGAATGGATGGAGGAAAAGAATGGAGAGAGAGGGTACAGGCAGAGAGGGGGATTATGTCCACATGAGGATTAGGCAAGAAGACAATGACGAGGAGAAAAGACAAGGGGGGATAATGGTTTTAGGAAATGGAATGGAGAATGGATGTGAGGAAGAAAGTTGGGACAACATCAGAAAATTAAACAATTAAAACAGTTGGAAATTTGGTGACATAACATTTGATACAATAGTAGTGAGAGAATGAGTCCCTCAGGTACATTAGCAGGTCTGGTAAAACAAAAAGGGATAAACTGGAACACTCAACTTCTCACAAAAGTGAGTTTGTGAAATCCTCATCCAATTTGATAGCAGGAGCTGCTGGATAGATTTGCATTTCAAATCTGACAGTGTTGTGTTTTCCCCCACAAATAATAAACACATTTTTAATAAAGTTCCGCTGTTGTCAAAACAAATTTTGATAATAAGA
The DNA here is from genome assembly GCF_021184085.1 of Oncorhynchus gorbuscha. Taxonomy (NCBI): domain Eukaryota; kingdom Metazoa; phylum Chordata; class Actinopteri; order Salmoniformes; family Salmonidae; genus Oncorhynchus; species Oncorhynchus gorbuscha. Next base: position 51,347,255 of record NC_060181.1, on the reverse strand, counting down.
TTGCCCTGAAATGTCGGAATATTAAAAAGAAAATGCTTGTGCATTATTCAACAGCCGGCATTGTGAGGGTAAAGAAGAAGAGGGGAGGAAAAACAACTGAGAAAAAGTACAAAGCAATCAGTTATACTTTGTCTGGGTGCTTCTTGCAGGAATCTGCCACTAGCAATCTATTTTAATGTCTTACTTAATACACTATTCATACACCATATCAAGTTGTAATTAAGAACCTTGCTCGAAAACTAGGGGAGGATAAGAGAGGACAAACTTTGTTATTCCGCTTGCCATGTTTGGGCTGAAATTGATGCGGCTGGGTGAGGCCCTGAGATAGAGCTTTGAACACAAAGCTGGAAACAATCCCCTGGGTTGAACAACGGAGCAGAATTTTTTATTCTGCCGTTTTTGTTGATTGTACTCTCCTTGGCACCTACAGGGTATTGTAGTCTGATAAAAAGAGCTGCCTCATAGGAGTTAAGACACAGAATATAGCTAGAATCTGCTCAGTTTTACTACAGTTGGGTCCACTGATACATGGGAAGATATTATCCCTCTCTCTCCATGCCCGGTGGAATTAATGGGAAAAGAACACATTAATCTTTATCCTCTGAAACCACTGTGAGGCTTATGTAAGTATAACGCTATGCATCGAGGGAAGATGGAGACATTGTCCTGACATGAAATGGAAACCCAGTAGATACTGAATAATTTGGAACAAACATCATCAGGATCTTAACACTTAGGCCAGGATTCAAACACACCGCACTGTACCACAAAAAGCTTAACGAAATCATTCTCTCTACTATTATTCTAACATTTCACATTCTTAAAACAAAGTGGTGATCCAAATGGACCCAAGACAGGGAAGTGTTACTAGGATTAAACATCAGGAATTGTGAAAAACTGAGTTTAAATGTATTTGGGTCAGGTGTATGTAAACTTCCGACTTTAACTGTATTTTACCCTATGACAATGTCAGTATTCAACAAATTATTGTTCATGTATACCCTTTAATCAGAAATCATTAGAAAGCTTAGATTCACAGCTATCCATCAGACACATGTTCAGATCGAATTAAGTTGGTGCCGAAAGACATGGCAGCTCTGCTTCTAGTTCCTAAGCAACCTTGCAGTATTTTTTATTATTTTGTGTTATTTCTTACACTATTAGCCCAGAACGTTTTTTTTGTGTTATTACATATAGCTGGGAAATAACTTTTTATTTTATTTTACGCCCTTTTCTCCCCATTTTCGAGGGGTATCCAAATGCTAGTAGTTACTATCTTGTCTCATCGCTACAACTCCCGTACAGGCTCGGGTGAGACGAAGGTCGAAAGCCATGCATCATCCGAACACAACCCAACCAAGCCGTACTGCTTCTTTAACACAGTGCGCATCCAACCCGGAAGCCAGCTGCACCAATGTGTCAGAGGAAACACCGTGCACCTGGCAACCTGGTTAGCGTGCACTGCCCCCGGCCCGCCACAGAAATCGCTGGTGCGCGATGAGACAGGGATACCCCTACCTGCCAAACCCTCCGTTACCCGGACGACGCTAGGCCAATTGTGTGTCGCCCCACGGACCTCCAGGTCACGGCCGGCTGCGACAGAGCCTGGGCGCAAATCCAGAGTCTCTGGTGGCACAGCTAGCACCTAGACCACTGCGCCACCTGGGAGGCCAAAATAACTTTTGGATATTAGAGCGGCAGTAACTGACTAGCATTCTGACCAGGAGTATGACTTTCCAGAATTGGATCCTTTGTTCGTACCTCCCAAGGCAATTGAACTTATCCCAGAGGCTACTGTAAGAGGGTTCCCGGCTGAGAAGAGGTATTTGGAGTGGACTTTAAGTTTGACTCAGGAGGCGTGCACACCATCTACAGCTTCCGAGTATATTACTCGCTAAAGTTCAGTCCCTGGACAGTAAAGTAGACGAGCTCAGGGAGAGGATCTCCTTCCATAGAGACATCAGGGACTGTAGCATACTCTGTTCACAGAATCATGGCTCTCTCCGGATATACTGTCCCTGTCCATACAGCCAGCTGGGTACCCATTAGTACATAGCGCAGACAAGAATAAAAAAACTCTCCGGGAAGAAGAAAGGCGTGGTGTATGTTTCATGATTAACTACTCGTGATTGTAATAACATACCGGAACTCAAGTCCTTTTGTTCACCCAACCTAGAAGACCTCACAATCAAATGCCGACCATATTACCTCCCAAGGGTATTATCTTCGGTTATAGTCACAGCCGTGTATATTCCCCCTCAAGCCGATACCACAATGGACCTCAAGGAACTACACTGTACTTTGTGCAAACTGGAAACCACATATCCTGAGGCAGCATTTATTATATCTGGGGACATTAACAAAGCAAATATGAGGACAAAGCTACCCAAATTCTATAAACACATTTCCTGTAGTACTCGTGTTTCAAAAACTCTCGTACACTGTTCCTCTCACTTCTGGGATGGCTACAGAGCCCACCCCCGCCCTCCCTTCGGGAATAAAATCACGACTCCATTCTTCTCCTCACTTCCCATAGGCAAAAACTCAAACAGGAAGTACCTGTGCTAAGGTCTATTCAACATTGATACGACCAATCGTACTCCATGCTTCAAGATGGTTTTGATCAAGCGGACTGGGATATGTTCAGGGTTGTCTCTGAGAATAACATTTACGTATACACTGACACAGTGACTGAGTTCATCAGGAAGTGAGTAGGGGATGTTGTTCCCACCGTGACAAAAAATGTGGATAGATGGCAGCATTCGCAAAAAACTGAAAGTGCAAACCACCGCATTTACTATGGCAAGGTGACTGGGAATATGGTTGAAAACAATCAGTGCAGTTATACCCTCCAAAAGGCAATCAAACAGACAAAACGCAAGTACAGAGACAAAAATGAGTGCAATTCAATGGCTCAGACATATGTGGCAGGGACTCCAGACAATCATGGATTACAAAGGGAAAGACGTTGCGGAAAAAGAAGTCTTGCTCCCGGACAAGCTAAACACCTTCTTTGCCCGCTTTGACGATAACTCAGTTCCACTGACGCAGGCCACTCACGAGGACCGTAGGCTCTGGTTCTTCATGGCGAATGTGAGTAAGGCATTTAATAAGCATGTTAACCCTCGCAGGGCTGCTGGCCCAGATGGCATCCCTAGCCATGTCCTCAGAGCATGCGCAGACCAGCTGGCTATCCCAGTCTGCTGTCCCCACTTGCTTCAAGAAGTCTACCATTGATCCTGTACCCAAGAACGCAAAGTACCCAAGAACGCAAAGGTAACTGAACTAAATTGCCATGTAGCACTCAATTCTGTAAACAAGGAAGTGCTTTGAGAGGATAGTTAAGGATCATATCACCTGCACATTACCTGACCACCCTAGACCCACTTCAATTTGCATACGGCCTCAATAGATCCACAGACGAAGCAATTGCCATAGCACTACACACTGTCCTACCCCACCTGGACAAGAGTAATACCTATGTAAGAATGCTGTTCATTTACTACAGATCAGCCACTAAGACCATTGTACCCTCCAAGCTGATCATTAATCACGGGGCCCTGGGTCTGAACCCTGCCCTGTACAACTGAGTCCTGGACTTCCTGACTGGCCGCCCGCAGATGGTGACGGTAGGAAACAACATCTCCACTACGCTGATCCTCAACACAGGGGCCCCACAATAACCTGTCAATGTCAACAAAATGAAGGAGCTGATCGTGGACTTCAGGAGATAGCAGAGGCAGCATGCCCCCATCCATATTGATGGGGCCACAGTGGACAAAGTGAAAAGCTTTAAGTTCCTCAGCGTACACATCACTGACAATCTGAAATGGTCCACCCACACAGTGCCTCTTCAACTTCAGGAGGCTGAATAATTTTGGCTTAGCCCTTAAGACCCTCACAAACTTTTACAGATGCACCATTGAGAGCATCCTGTCGGGCTATATCACCGCCTGGTATGACAACTGCACCGCCCACAACCGCTGGGCTCTCCAGAGGGTGGTGCGGTCTGTCCAACGCATCAACGGGGGCACACTACCTGCCCTTCAGGACACCTACAGCACCCGATGTCCCAGGAATGCCAAAAAGATAATTAACGACATCAACCATCCGAGACACGGCCTGTTCATCCCGCGAGGTCAGTACAGGTGCATCAAAGCTGGTACCGAGATACTGAAAAACAGCTTCTATCTCAAGGCCATCAGACTGTTAAATAGCCCTCACTAGCTGGCCTCCACCAAGTACCCTGGCAGGTAGGAGCGTAGGGCCAGTAACCGAAAGGTTGCTGGATCGAATCCCCAAGCTGACAAGTCAAAAATCTGTAGTTCACCCCCTGAGCAAGGCAGTTAACCCACTGTTCCCCAGGTGCAGATGATGTGGATGTCGATTAAGACTGCCCCCTGCACCTCTCTGATTCAGAGGATGCGGAAGACACATTTCAGTTGAATGCATTCAGTTGTACAACTGACTTGTTATCTCCCTTTCCCCTTAACTTACTCACTGTCACTAGCCGACCACCACCCGGTTACTCAACCCTGCATCTTTGAGGCTGCTGCCCTATGTACATAGACATGGAATCACTGGTCACTTTAACAATGTTTACACACTGTTTTACTAATTTCATTTGTATATACTGTTTTCTAGTCAATGCCATCCTATTCAACTATTGCTGTATATACATATATACTAAATATTCTATCCACATCCTGTCCATAATGTCTATACATCCCATCACATATATATATTCCGGACATTGCTTGTCCTAAAATGTATATATTTCTAATTTCCATTCTTTTACTTTTAGATCTGTGTGTATTGCTGTGAATTGTTAGATATTACTACAATGCTGGAGCTAAGAACACAAGCATTTCACTACATCCACAATAACATCTGCTAAATATGTGTATGCGACCAATAAAATTTGATTTAATTCTACACATTTTCAGGTTAACAGAACTTTCACCTTTGACCTCTTGGGTGCATATCAGAATTACCTGTATACATTACTTTAAAAAGGAAACCTAGATATAATTGAAACGTTGACAAGTGTTTCTGAAAGTTCATGAAATTACCTTTCAAATTATATATAATATGTAACTTATATATAAGGTTTTCATCAAGGATCTTGCTGTACATTATTCTGTTCATCTATCCCTCGATCCTGACTAGTCTCCCAGTCCCGCCCGCTGAAAAACATCCCCACAGCATGATGCTGCCACCACCATGCTTCACTGTAGGGATGGTGCAAAGATTCCTCCAGATGTGACACTTGGCATTCAGGCCAAAGAATTCAATCTTGGATTCATCAGACCAGAGAATCTTGTTTCTCATGGTCTGAGAGTCCTTTAGGTGCCATTTGGCAAACTCCAAGCGGGCTGTCATGGACCTTTTACTGAAGAGAGGCTTCCGTCTGACCACTCTACCATAAAGGTCTGATTGTTGGAGTGCTGCAGAGATAGTTGAGATAACAATCCAAATCATGTTTTTCATGAAATATGATGATATTTGGATGAAACCAGATCGAAGTATGAAAAATAACTGTTGCTTCTACATTGATAAAGTTTTATCATAAAGTTACTGGTTCCCACTCCCATGTCAAACACTTGGATTCAGGAGGTGGGATTAATAAAGGAATAGGGTGACATCACCATACATTATAATATACCAATGGTAGCATTATATTTGCTTATTTGCTAATGTCAAAGAAGGCATGATTGCAAAAGGGCATAGTTTATATAGCTAGATAGCTACTCTACTGGTGACAAAATGTTACTGTGTCAGCAAATATCATTAAACGTTTACAATATTAATCTATGTTTCCCCTTCAATCTGTGTCTGGTGTTACTGGTTAGCAAGGTCTTCAGCCAGGTCTTCAGCCAGCATGGAACAAAAAGGGGGAAAGGGTCATTTGAAATAATTTCACCATTCAAATAATATAAAACGTAGCCACTGACTAGTGGTAGTTAGACACTTGTAATGCCTAAGGTTATCTATCATCCCATCTGGCAGTGCCTGTCTTTACGGCATCAAGCCAGCTATGTTTGCCAGCTAGCCTCGTTGAAAATATTTTGCTCCGTCCTTGTCGACAACAACTCCATTCAGATTAAACAACAGCCTACCACTTTTGTTGGTCAACAATAACAACAAATGGCATGCATGAAACATGTGCAGGCAAAACGGTATGTCTTTTATGTGGCACACATTATAAAAACTACATTCAAAGTTTGTTGTTTTATTAAATTAAGAATTTATAACATCATGGCATATCCCTGTGTCATGCCCTGACCTTAGAGATACTTTTTATTCTCTATTTTGGTTAGGTCAGGGTGCCAGCTCCCTGCACTTACCGTGCTAAGGTTGTCATCTCTCCAGGAGATGCTGTGCCAGCACTATGTTCCAGACATCCAGTGCGCCTCCACAGCCCAGTACGTCCTGTGCCGGCTCCACGCACCAGGCCTCCTGTGCGTCTCCCCAGCCCGGTTCGTCCTGTGCCAGATTCACGCTCCAGGCCTCTAGTGTGTCTCCCCAGTACGGTACGCCCTGTGCCAGCTCCACACTCCAGGCCCCCAGCGACAGTCTGCAGTCCAGAGCCTCCAGCGACAGTCTGCAGTCCAGAGCCTCCAGCGACAGTCAGCGGTCTGGAGCCTCCAGCGACGGTTCCCAGTCCGGAGACTCCAGCGACGGTTCCCAGTCCGGAGCCTCCAGCGATGGTTCCCAGTCCGGAGCCTCCAGCGATGGTTCCCAGTCCGGAGCCTCCAGCGATGATCCATGGCCCGAAGCCTCCAGCGATGATCCATGACCCCGAGCCGCCAGCGATGATCCATGGCCCAGAGCCTCCATCGACGATCCATGGGTTCCCAGTCCAGAGCCTTCTGCGAGGGTTCCCAGTCCAGAGTCTTCAGCGATGGTTCCCAACCCGGACTCCCCGACGATCTACGGTCCGGAGTCCCCGATCTACGGTCCGGTTCCTCCGGCGACGATCCACGGTCCGGTTCCACATAAGCGGAGGGATCCGTGAGCGTAGCGGGGTCTACATCCCGAACCGGAGCGCCGCCGAGGCTAGATGCCCTTCCGGACCCTCCCCCATAGAGTCAGGTTTTGCGGCATGAGTCCGCACCTTTGGAGGGGGGGGGGGGGTACCGTCACGCCCTGACCTTAGAGAGCCTTTTTATTCTTTATTTTGGTTAGGTTAGGGTGTGACTAGGGTGGGTACTCTAGTTTTTTTTATTTCTATGTTGGCCTGGTATGGTTCCCAATCAGAGGCAACTGTCTATCGTTGTCTCTGATTGGGGATCATATTTAGGCAGCCTTTTCCCACTGGGTTTTTGTGGGATCTTGTCTATGTATTGCCTGTGAGATTCATTTAAATAAACATGTGGAACTCTACGCACGCTGCGCCTTGGTCCGACAATCTTTACATCAACGATTGTGACACCCTGCATGTAGCAATGTCACATAGATCATTCATTTAATTGAGAGAAAGCCTTTTAATTGTTAAAATAGGCCTATGATTTCTTCTCCTAAAAATCTATACTCTTCCCAGAATTAGAATATTAACGTCCGTTCGAATATTTGAAAAACCGTGCACATCCCTAATGCATTTACATTAGTATAAAAGGATAGGTAAAATCTGATTTTTGATTTGTCATTATGGTTCATCATGGTAATGTCTTTGATGACCCTAAAAATGTCAAGTTAATAGGCCATTGTGAAATAGACTTAAACAGGATTTAAATTAACAAGTAAAATCTGAAATCCTTGAGGCAAATTTGTTCAGCATGAATAAATGGACATACATACAATGTTGCTATAGGTGAAACGTGGCAATAGATACAGTTGAAGTCGGAAGTTTACATACACTTAGGTTGGAGTCATTAAAACTCGTTTTTCAACCACTCCACAAAGTTCTTGTTAACAAACTATAGTCTTGGCAAGTCAGTTAGGACATCTACTTTGTGCATGACACAAGTATTTTTTCCAACAATTGTTAACAGACAGGTTATTTCACTTATAATTCACTGTATCACAATTCCAGTGGGTCAGAAGTTGACATACACTTAAGTTGACTGTGCTTCTAAACAGCTGTCACGGCTTTTGAAGTTTCTGATAGACTAATTGACATCATTTGAGTCAATTGGAGGTGTACCTGTGGATGTATTTCAAAGCCTACCTTCAAACTCAGTACCTCCTTTGCTTGACATCATGGGAAAATCAAAAGAAAATCAGCCATGACCTAAAAAAAAAAGTGTAGACCTCCACAAGTCTGGTTCATCCTTGTGAGAAATTTCTAAACACCTGAAGGTACCACGTTCATCTGCACAAACAATAGTACGCAAGTATAAACACCATGGGACAACACAGCCGTCATACCGCTCAGGAAGGAGACATGTTCTGTCTTCCAGAACAACAGCAAAGGACCTTGTGAAGATGTTGGAGGAAACAGATACAAAGTATCAATATCCACCGTAAAACGAGTCCTGTATCGACATAACCTGAAAGGCCGCTCAGCAAGGAAGAAGCCACTGATCCAAAACCACCATAAAAAAGCCAGACTACGGTTTGCAACTGGACATGGGTACAAAAATCGTACTTTTTGGAGAAATGTCCTCTGGTCGAATGAAACAAAAAAATAGAAGAACACCATCCCAACCGTGAAGCACGGGGGTGGCAGCATCATGTTGTGCTTTGCTGCAGGAGGGACTGGTGCACTTCACACAATAGATGGCTTCATGAGGCAGGAAAATTATGTGGACATATTGAAGCAACATCTCAAGACATCAGTCAGGAAGTTAAAGCTTGGTCGCAAATGGGTCTTCCAAATGGACAATGACCCCAAGCATACTTCCAAAGTTGTGGCAAAATGGCTTATGGACAACAAAGTCAAGGTATTGGAGAGGCCATCACAAAGCCTTGACTTCAATCTTATAGAAAATGTCTTGGCAGAACTGAAAAGGCGTGTGTGAGCAAGGAGGCCTACAAACCAGACTTAGTTTCACCAGCTCTGTCAGGAGGAATGGGCCAAAATTCACCCAACTTATTGTGGGAAGCTTGTGGAAGGCTACCCGAAACGTTTGACCCAAGTTAAACAATTTAAAGGCAATGCCAGAAAATACTAATTGAGTGTACGTACACTTCTGACCCACTGGTAATGTGATGAAAGAAATAAAAGCTGAAATAAATCATTCTTTCTACTATTATTCTGACATTTCACATTCTTAAAATAAAGTGGTGATCCTAACTGACCAAAGACAGGGAATTTTTACTAGGATTAAATGTCAGGAATTGTGAAAAAAGGAGTTTAAATGTATTTGACTAAGGTGTATGTAAACTTCCAACTTCAACTCTATGAGGGTTTACGTTAGACTGCTTATAACACTGAACCTATAGGTCAATCGGCACCATTCTTTTTGACCAAGTTACTCATGGCCTCCAGTTTCTGTGTGCCAAATTAGAAAAAAAGTTACCAGTATATTCTTGAGTTATTTGACTATGTCAAAGAAAAAAAAATCCAAGAATAACAATAGGTTCTGCTTCGCTGTGAACCACTAAAAATAGTTTAAGATGATCTTTCACCCAGGAATGACAAGTCATTTGGCGGCAGGGTAGCCTAGTGGTTAGAGTGTTGGACTAGTAACCGAAAGGTTGCAAGTTCAAATCCCTGAGCTGACAAGGTACAAATCTGTCATTCTGCCCCTGAACATGCAGTTAATCCACTGTTCCTAGGCAGTCATTGAAAATAAGAATTTGTTCTTAACTGACTTGCCTAGTTAAATAAAGGTAAAATAAATAAATGTTTGTTGCAAATTTGCATGTGTATTGCTTAAGGTGTAAGTTGTGAGCTTGTGATGAGTCACTCACCACAGGCATGGCGTCATGTAGCACTTTGGGGTAGGACTCAGCCAAGAGCTTGGTCTTTCTGTCCCAACGTGCACAGTCAAGGTAGAGCCCATAAATGTACACACCTGAGAAACACACATACAATCAGATACATGATACCTAGCACAATACCTTGCACACCACCTGTTGACACACACGCATGCACACACACACCAGAGTACAATTTCAGCATGATGCATAATTTTAATATTGTACTCGAGTGTAACTGTGTCCTCCAATCTTGAAGCCAGTAGCATCATGGCAAACTGATGAAAGAGCAGCAGGGGACTGATGGAGAGGTTGCAGTACAACATGATACAAAATGTTTTTAACACATTTCTAACAAATTCAATGGCTTATTTCACATGAATTTAAATAATTTCCTTTGAGAGGGTGATGCAGGGCTGGGGACAGAGGGGAGCGTCCCTCTTTCTCTCCGTATCGATTTATTTTCTCTCTTATTCTCCAATCATTACCTTCCTCCCTTTCTTTCCATACTCTCTCTCTAGTCTCTTGCTACCCACCATTCGCGCTAACCTTTACCTTTCAGACTCTCTCTCCATCAACTTTCTCTCTCCCTTCCCACTTGCCCTCTCTAAAACTGCTCTGGATGTGATCAGGACAAACAGGAAAAGCAGGATTTTGGCTCAGGAATAGGTCAGTTTCAATGAATGGAGGAGTGTGTCAGAAAAGCAGGAATTCCTGATTAATCAGGAGAAATCACATCCCTCATCTCTTTCTCTACTTACCCTTTTACTTCTACCCGCCCTCTCTCACCCTTCCATCCCTCCACCCTCTGTCTGTCTCACCGTCTTCGGGGGGCTGGCGATACTCCTTGTCATCCAGCACCTCAAAGTCGAAGCCCAGCAAGTCGATGGGGATGGTGTGTTTGCGGGCATAGTTCTGCTGGCCTCCAGTCAGGAAGGCCTGGGTGAAGAAGAAGCCTGACATCCAGAATACTGCCGGAGTCCCGTGTTCATACCAGTTCTGCAGAGGGATGAATGGAGCACAGCACAAAGGCTTAATGCAAAGGCAAACTAAGGTCGGCGGCAATTAAAGGTTGATACTTTGCAAGTGCAGTATGAAAGTTTACCTACCCCCTCATGAGGTAAAGGTTTTCTGTAAAAAACAATAAAGGCAGACTGAAGGTCAGAAACAGCCTTGTCAACAGGAGCAACACAATATCCAACAGTCACCCCCTGCTAATAGTCAAAGTTTAAAGTACACTACTTGACCAAAAGTATGTGGATATGTGCTCGTCGAAATCTCAATCTGTCACCCTCTGATCTGTTTTAACCTGTCCTTGTGCTCGTCTCCACCCCCTCCAGGTGTTCCCCATTATCCCATGTGTATTTATATCTGTGTTTTCTGTCTCTGTTGCTAGTTATTCTTGTTTGTTCAAGCCTACCAGCATTTTGTCTCAGCTCCTAATTTTCCCTAATCTCTATTTTTCTCGTCCTCCTGGTTTTTGACCTTTGCTTGTCCTGACTCTGTACCCGCCAGCATGACCTGAGCCTGCCGGCAGTCCTGTACCTTTGCTCCACCTCTGGATTACCGACCTCTGCCTGACCTGACCCTGCCTGCCGTCCTGTACCTTGGCCTGTCGTTTGCCTGCCCCGTGGTTACAATAAACACTTGCACTTGGCTCTTACCTTGAAACCTGATACATTACCACCACCACTGGAACTAAGATGCCTAGCCCAAACCATGAAAAACAGCCCTAGACCATTATTCCTCCTCCACCAAACTTTACAGTATGTATTAGGACAGGTAACATTCTCCTGGAATCCGCCAAACCCAGATTCGTCAGTCAGCCTGCCAAATGGTGACGAGCGATTGATCACTCCAGAGCATGCGTTTCCAACGCTCCAGAGTCCAATGGCAGTGAGCTTAAAACCACTCCAGCGGATGCTTGACATTGTGCATGGTGATCTTAGGCTTGTGTGCGGCTGCTCTGCCATGGACAGCTCCCGGCCAACAGTTATTGTAATGAAGTTGGGAACTCGGTAGTGAAATGCTTACTTACACGCCCTTAACCAACAATGCAGTTGGTAAGAGATAAGGGCAGCAGAAAAATAATATTAGCCGGGCTATATACAGGGGATACCGGTAGCGTCAATGTGCAGGGGTACCGGTGTTGGGGTAATATGTACATGTAGGAAGAGTTAATAAAGTGACTATGCATAGATATAATAGAGAGTAGCAGCAGCGTAGGGGGGAGGGGTTCATGCAAATAGTCATTTGATTATATGTTCAGGAGTTTTATGGCTTGGGGTAGTACCGCTTGTCATGCGGTAGCAGAGAGAACAATGTATGGCTTGGGTAGCTGGAGTCTTTTTAGGGTCTTCCTCTGACACCGCCTGGTATAGAGGTCCTGGATGGCAGAAAGCTTGGCCCCAGCGAAGTACTGGGTCGTACCCACCACCCTCTGTAGTGCCTTGCGGTCAGAGGCTGAGCAGTTGCCATACCAGGCGGTGAAAAGGCGGGCCGAACACGTCCCCATTAATATCGATGGGTCTGTAGTGGAGCAGGTCGAGAGTTTCAAGTTCCTTGGTGTCCACATCACCAATGAACTGTCATGGTCCAAACACACCAAGACAGTCGTGAAGAGGGCACGACAAAACCTTTTGATCCTCAAAAGGTTCTACAGCTGCACCATCAAGAGTATTGCTTCACCGCCTGATATGGCAACTGCTCGACATCTGACCGTAAGGTGCTACAGAGAGTAATGCGAATGGCCCAGTACATCACTGGGGCAACGCTTCCTGCCATCCAGGACCTATACAATAGGCGGTGTCATGACGTTGGCCTGTTGGGGAACGTTTATGACCCCCATAAATACCTTTGCACTTTTCTTTCTCTCTACTTTATAGAGTTGACTATTGTAAAGCCTTTGTAACATAGAGAATCTGGTAACGTCGAAAGGTGGGAAACGTAACCATACCTCGGTAATCCAACCAATTGAAAATATGCGTTGGTACTTAATGAATATGATCTCAGATCAGTTGTTGTCTGAGACATTATGACTGATGACAGGATGACAAACTGTATCTTGGAAAGTCGTCACATTCTAGTTATCAGATTCACATGGAATTGTTGTGCAATTTAAATGTTTAAATATGAAACTATTTGTGAAAAAATGAAATGTAATTTTAGCTTCTTTACATGAGAGAACAGTTTGTCATAGAGAAACCATGCCCACTCAGAGGCCTCGCCCAAGTGAACAGACTTTGGTTATAAACTATGAAACATACCCTTCTTTTACCACTATATGAACCCGTTGACGAAAATGCAACTTTCTGTTCCGAGGACGTGAGGACGACGGTCCTACGTTAAAAGGGCTCAGAAAATAACCTAACGAAATTAGCATCGATACCTCCTAGCCGTTGAGTTAGCAGCAGCCGCTGTAAATGTGGGCTAGGAAAGGACGGACGACGTGTCCAGTCTAACACACACAACGATACTACAACGTAACCAGTTTACCACCAGAGACTTTCTTCAGAGGACAAGAGATCCCTGCTGGGCAACCCGGCCTCTCATCTACGACCAACCTATTGAAGCGCAGCTCAGAGTAAATATTCCTTGCATTTTCTTTTTCCAAATGGGTGGTTATTTAGAATGCATAAGATTCTGTATTTACGACAGCATAGCTTCTCCCTTTGTTACTCAGTCTTCCCCGTCTTTCATTCAAAACCCAACCCCCTCTCTTTGTGTAACCAGCCGTCATATCTGTTCTGTTTGCTAGGGAATATTTTCCTTTATGACATCATTTGTAATCAATGTACGATCCATTCTGTGTAGATGTAATTCTGTGTGATTATTTAGGTATTTAGTAAATAAAAAATGTAACCAAATGTTGTATTGCTGATTCAACTTGTTAGTCAGGGTTCGTGAAGATAACCAATAATTTACAACTTTCAGATGAGACTGAATAAAGTGACGATTAAATATTGACTGCTACTGATGTGAAAGATTACTAGGCCTTTAAGAGTTTGTTCGGAAGATAACAGCTCTATAAACATTATTTTGTGGTGCCCCGACATTCTAGTTAATTACATTTACCTGATTAGCTTAATCAAGTAATATTAATTACAGAGAAATTATTTTATAGAATAGCATGTCATATCACTTAATCCGGCATAGCCAAAGACATGACAGCGGTGTCAGAGGAAAGCCCATAAAATTGTCAGAGACTCCAGTCACCCAAGTTATAGACTGTTTTCTCTGCAACCACACGGCAAGCAGTACTGGAGCGCCAAGTTAAGGACCAAAAGGCTTCTCAACAGCTTCTGGCTCCTCAACCTCCAAACTCCAAGCATTAAGCCGGCTGAACAATTAATAAAATCGCCACTGGACAATTTACATTGACCCCCCCCCCTTTTAGTACACTGCTGCGACTTGTTGTTTATTATCTATGCATAGTCACTTCACCCCCACCTACACGCACAAATTACCTCAACTAACTTGTACTTGTATATAGCCTCATTATTCTTATTGAGTTACTTTTTATTATTATTTTTGTCATGAGTGAACAGGGAGTACAGGAGGGGACTGAGCTTGCACCCCTGAGGGGCCCCCGTGTTGAGGATCAGTGTGGCCGATGTGTTGTTACCTACCCTTACCACCTGGGGGCGACCCGTCAGGATGTCCAGCATCCAGTTGCAGAGGGAGGTGTTTAGTCCCAGGGTTCTTAGCTTAGTGATGAGCTTTGAGGGCACTATGGTGTTGAATGCTGAGCTGTAGTGAATGAATAGCATTCTCACATAGGTGTTCCTTTTGTCCAGGTGGGAAAGGGCAGTGTGGAGTGAAATAAAGATCGCATCATCTGTGGATCTGCTGGGGCGTTATGCGAATTGGAGTGGGTCTAGGGTTTCTGGGATAATGGTGTTGATGTGAGCCATAATCAGCCTTTCAAAGCATTTCATGGCTACAGACGTGAGTGCCTGTCGTTAGTCATTTAAGCAGGTTACCTTAGTGTTATTGGGCATAAGGACTATGGTAGTCTGCTTGAAACATATTGACAGGGAGAGGTTGAAAATGTCAGTGAAGACATTTGCCTGTTGGTCAGAGCATGCTTAGAGTACACAGCCTTGCGGCCTTGTGACTGTTGACCGGTTTAAAGGTCTTACTCACATTGGCTGCGGAGAGCGTGATCACAGTCGTCTGGAACAGCTGACGCTCTCATGCATGTTTCAGTGTTACTTGTCTTGAAGCGAGCATAGAAGTTATTTAGCGCATCTGGTAGGCTCGTGTCACTGGGTAGCTCTTGGCTGTGACTCCCTTTGTGGTCTGTAATAGTTTGCAAGCCCTGCCACAACCAATGAGCGAGGGGCCATTGTAATACGATTCGATCTTATTCCTGTATTGGAGCTTTGCCTGTTCGATAGCTTGTCAGAGGGCATAGCTGGATTTCTTATAAGCTCCCGGATTCGTGTCCCGCTCCTTGAAAGTGGCAGCTTGGTGCGGATGTTGCCTGTAATCCATGGCTTCTGGTTGGGATATGTAGGTACGGTCACTGTGGGGACAGAGTCGTCGATGCACTTATTGATGATGCCCGTGACTGAGGTGGTATACTCCTCAATGACATTTGACGAATCCCGGAACATATTCAAAGGCTGTGCGAAAAAAAACAGTCCTATAGCGTAGCATTCATGTAATTTGACCACTTCTGTATTGAGCAAGTCACTGGTACTTCCTGCTTTAGTTTTAGCTTGTAAGCAGGAATCAGCAGGATACAATGATGGTAAGCCAAATGGATGGGTGAGGGAGAACTTTGTGTCTCTGTGTGAGGAGTAAAGGTGGTCTAGAGTTTGTAGAAATGAGGTAAAAAGGATTTAAGTTTCCCTGCATTAAAGTCCCTGGCCACTAGGAGCGCCGCTTCTTGTTTGCTCATGGCCTTATACAGCTCGTTGACTGCGGTCTTAGTGCCAGCGTCGGTTTGTGGTGATAAATAGACGGCTATGAAAAATATAGATGAAAAATATATTGGTAGATAGTGTGGTCTACAGCTTAACATGAGGTACTCAAATCAAAATCAAATTTTATTTGTCACATACACATTGTTAGCAGATGTTAATGTGAGTGTAGCGAAATGCTTTTGCTTCTAGTTCTGACAAAGCAGTAATAACCAACGAGTAATCTAACTAACAATTCCAAAACTACTACCTTATACACACAAGTGGAAAGGGGTAAAGAATATGTACATAAAGATATATGAATGAGTGATGGTACAGAGCGGCATAGGCAAGATGCAGTAGATGGTATCGAGTACAGTATATACATATGAGATGAGTATGTAAACAAAGTGGCATAGTTTAAAGTGGCTAGTGATACATGTATTACATAAAGATGCAGTAGATGATATAGAGTACAGTATATACATATACATATGAGATTAATAATGTAGGGTATGTAAACATTATATTAGGTAGCATTGTTTAAAGTGGCTAGTGATATAGTTTACATCAATTCCCATCAATTCCCATTATTAAAGTGGCTGGAGTTGAGTCAGTGTGTTGGCAATAGCCACTCAATGTTAGTGGTGGCTGTTTAACAGTCTGATGGCCTTTCAGACTCTCGGTCCCAGCTTTGATGCACCTGTACTGACCTCGCCTTCTGGATGATAGTGGGGTGAACAGGCAGTGGCTCGGGTGGTTGTTGTCCTTGATGATCTTTATGGCCTTCCTGTGACATCGAGTGGTGTAGGTGTTCTGGAGGGCAGGTAGTTTGCTGGAGAGCCTTACGGTTGTGGAGGGAGCAGTTGCCGTACCAGATGGTGATACAGCCCGACAGGATGCTCTCGATTGTGCATCTGTATAAGTTTGTGAGTGCTTTTGGTGACAAGCCAAATTTCTTCAGCCTCCTGAGGTTGAAGAGGCCCTGCTGCGCCTTCTTCACGATGCTGTCTGTGTGGGTGGACCAATTCAGATTGTCTGTGATGTGTACTTAAAACGAGGAACTTAAAACTTACTACCCTCTCCACTACTGTTCCATCGATGTGGATAAGGGGGTGTTCCCTCTGCTGTTTCCTGAAGTCCACAATCATCTCCTTAGTTTTGTTGACGTTGAGTGTGAGGGCCCTCACCTCCTCCCTGAAGGCCGTCTCGTCGTTGTTGGTAATCAAGCCTACCACTGTTGTGTCGTCCGCAAACTTGATGATTGAGTTGGAGGCGTGCGTGGCCACGCAGTCGTGGGTGAACAGGGAGTACAGGAGATGGCTCAGAATGCACCCTTGTGGGGCCCCAGTGTTGAAGATCAGCGGGGTGGAGATGTTGTTACCTACCCTCACCACCTGGGGGCGGCCCGTCAGGAAGTCCAGTACCCAGTTGCACAGGGCGGGGTCGAGACCCAGGGCAGTGTGTAGTGTGGTTGAGATTGCATCGCCTGAGGACCTATTTGAGCGGTAAGCGAATTGGAGTGGGTCTAGGGTGTCAGGTAGGGTGGAGGTGATATGGTCCTTGACTAGTCTTTCAAAGCACTTCATGATGATGGAAGTGAGTGCTACGGGGCAGTAGTCGTTTAGCTCAGTTACCTTAGCTTTCTTGGGAACAGGAACAATGGTGGCCCTCTTGAAGCATGTGGGAACAGCAGACTGGGATAGGGATTGAATATGTCCGTAAACACATCAGCCAGCTGGTCTGCGCATGCTCTTGAGGGCGCGGCTGGGGATGCCGTCTGGGCCTGCAGACTTGCGAGGGTTGACACGTTTAAATGTTTTCCTCACGTCGGCTGCAGTGAAGGAGAGTCAGCATGTTTTAGTTGCGGGCCGTGTCAGTGGCACTGTATTGTCCTCAAAGCGGGCAAAAAAAGTTATTTAGTCTGCCTGGGAGCAAGACATCCTGGTCCGTGACTGGGCTGGTTTTCTTTTTGTAATCCGTGATTGACTGTAGACCCTGCCACATACCTCTTGTGTCTGAGCCGTTGAATTGAGATTCTACTTTGTCTCTATACTGACCCTTAGCTTGTTTGATTGCCTTGCGGAGGGAATAGTTACACTGTTTGTATTCGGTCATGTTTCCGGTCACCTTGCCCTGATTAAAAGCAGTGGTTCGCACTTTCAGTTTCACGCAAATGTTGCCATCAATCCACGGTTTCTGGTTTGGGAATGTTTTAATCGTTGCTATGGGAACGACATCTTCAACGCACGTTCTAATGAACTCGCTCACCAGATCAGCGCATTCGTCAATGTTATTGTTTGACGCAATACGAAACATATCCCAGTCCACGTGATGGAAGCAGTCTTGGAGTGTGGAATCAGATTGGTCGGACCAGCGTTGAACAGACCTCAGCGCAGGAGATTCTTGTTTTAGCTTCTGTCTGTAGGCAGGGAGCAACAGAATGGAGTCGTGGTCAGCTTTTCCGAAAGGAGAGCGGGGGAGGGCCTTATATGCGTCGCGGAAGTTAGAATAGCAATGATCCAAGGTTTTTCCAGCCCTGGTTGCGCAATCGATATGCTGATACAATTTAGGGAGTCTTGTTTTCAGATTAGCCTTGTTAAAATCCCCAGCTACAATGAATGCAGCCTCAGGATATGTGGATTCCAGTTTGCAAAGAGTCAAATAAAGTTTGTTCAGAGCCATCGATGTGTCTGCTTGGGGGGGAATATATACGGCTGTGATTATAATCGAAGAGAATTCCCTTGGTAGATAATGCGGTCGACATTTGATTGTGAGGAATTCTAAATCAGGTGAACAGAAGGACTTGAGTTCCTGTATGTTGTTGTGACCACACCACGTCTCGTTAACCATAAAGCATATGCCCCCCGCACCCCTTCTTACCAGAAAGATGTTTGTTTTTGTCGGCGCGATGTGTGGAGAAACCAGCTGGCTGCACCGACTCCGATAGCGTCTCTCCAGTGAGCCATGTTTCCGTGAAGTAAAGAATGTTACAGTCTCAGATGTCCCTCTGGAATGCTACCCTTGCTCGGATTTCATCAACCTTGTTGTCAAGAGACTGGACATTGGCGAGAAGTATGCTAGGGAGTGGTGCGCGATGCGCCCGTCTCCGGAGCCTAACCAGAAGACCGCTTCGTTTCCCTCTTTTACGAAAAGTCATTTTTTGGGGTCGCAGGCTAGGATCCATTCCGTTGTCCTGGGTGAAAGGCAGAACACAGGATCCGCTTCGCGAAAGTCATATTCTTGGTCGTACTGATGGTGAGTTGACGCTGCTCTTATATTCAGTAGTTCTTCTCGACTGTATGTAATGAAACCTAAGATGACCTGGGGTACCAATGTAAGAAAGAACACATAAAAAAACAAAAAACTGCATAGTTTCCTAAGAACGCAAAGCGAGGCGGCCATCTCTGTCGGCGCCGGAAGTAACTCATACCTCTACCTCAGGCGAGCAATACCTCGAGACTAGCTTAATATTAGACATTGCGCACCAGCTGTTATTAACAAATAGACACACACCCCCACCCCTTACCGGCCGTAGCTGTTCTGTCCTGCAGATGCACGGGAAACCCAGCCAACTGTACATTATCCATGTCGGCATTCAGCCACAACTCGATGAAACATAAGATATTACAGTTTTTAATGTCCCGTTGGTAGGCTGGTCTCGGATGGAGCTCATCCAAAAGTTCTGATATCCAGAAGCTATTTTCGGTCATAAGAGTTACAACAATGCAAGAAAAAAACAAGTGGTTAGGAGCCCTTAAAATGGCAGCCATCCCCTCCGGCGCCATTCTTCACTACCTAGGGGAAACTTCACACGGAGCATGTACCTGTAGGAACTTCAGTCTATCCAGGAAGTCATTGACGTAGCTGCCCAGGGGTTTGAGGCTGGGGTAGGACTTCTTTATCCACATGCCAGGGATACGACCTTTCAGAATGCTGTTCACCACCTCCTCCAGCTCACCAGACATCACCACCAGGCCCTGACACACACACACACACACACACACACACACACACACACACACACACACACACACACACACACACACACACACACACACACACACACACACACACACACACACACACACACACACACACACACACACACACACACACACACACACACACACACACACACACACACACACACACACACACACACAGAGAGAAACACAGTTAAGACAAGAGGTATAGCAATACATTGCAGATATTTTATTTTTTATTGAACTTGGCAAGTCACTTAAGAACAAATTCTTATTTACAATGATAGCCTACATCAGCCAAACCCAGAAGTTCGCTGGTCTAATTGTGCGCCGCCCTATGGGACTCCCAATCACGGCCAGTTGTGATACAGTCTGGATTCAAACCAGGGTGTCTATAGTGACACCTCTAGCACTGAGATGCCTTGCCTTAGACCGCTGCGCCATTCGGGAGTTATAGTGGGCTAGCCTAAATAATACATAAATCATAATACCCATACATACTGTATACACAAAGCGAAACACTAATTTCTTAAAGTCCTATGTACAGTAGGTATGCTGAACAGTGAACACTATAGCCCATCTCAGATCCAGGAAGAAGAGAGTCTCAGACTGTGGAGTGTAGCAACCAGGAAGAGATCCAGGCTTGTCCGTTTAGAACATCTCTCCAGAGATGTGACAGCCAAATAACGGGTACTTGAGAAAGGCTAGGCAAGAGGCTCCACTCTACTCAAATCACTGTCATCTCCCGATAACCCTACTCATCGTCCCGTTCCTGCTTTAACCCCACAGGACTGGAGCTTCATCTGAATAGTCGACTCGCTAAGACAGGGACTTAGTTCAAAACCTCTTCCAAACAGATTATAAGGGGTAACACACTCAGTGTGGGAACTCTACAGTGACATAACCCTAAGGAGGCTCCCTAGAGCTAGTGTTTGTCTCTGAAGCTATTACTAGGGCCCACTTAGACACAGAGGGTGCCCTCTCGAGTACCAACCTCAGTGCTGAGGCATTCACACAGAGTAGGATCTAGGCAGAGATGAGTCCAGCACTTGAATAGAAGACTGAAGAACACTAAATGTGTTCTCTCATGGGATGTATTGGCTCCATTGTTTATATTTTTCTTGTTTACGTTTATGTTGTTGGATTAGGCTTTGAGGGTCGCTTTAATCTAGTGAATTTATCATTTGAGCAACTTTAGTCGACAGGAATCGAATGCTTTTGAGCCCAGCTCTGCTTTTCAGTGGGGTAAAACAGTGGCTAGCCCTTCGCATTCAAAATATACTTCTCATCAAGTCCATTTGAACCAGCGCACTTATAACAAGCCGTATTCATGGGTTGCACCTCTATCACTCAGTCGCATCATGCCACTGTTATGAAGATTCTAAATTCCGATGTCTCAGCCATCGTGACTCCCAAAATTATTGTTTTGTCTAAATTAGTGTGTTAAAAATACGATGGCATTGCTAAAGTAGACAAATAATTAGTAGGAAACATTATGATGTCGCCAAATCTACTGGCTAGCAATGCTAACATTGTTAACTAATGTTAAATAATTAGCTAGAAATGCTTAAGTTAACTAACGTTAAGTCCAGTACTCTCCCCTCACTCTTCACTAGTTAGCTAACGTTATACTACATCTAAAAGCTCAGTTTTTTTCGTCCGAATACTTTGAAAGCATGAGAATGGCCGCTGCAGCAGCGTTTGTGACGTTATGTAGATTATCCGGAAAAGAGGGGGAGAAAAAGCAACAGACTTGGTGCATCAAAATCGTAGTCTATCTTTTTCGGAATTTGGAAAAGTCACATCATCTCAGTCAAATTGAAGCTGCTTTTGTCATATGTTCGAGAATTCTAAACTCACCCTGTCATCTGCTGCGTTAGATTAATTCACTAATTATTTGTCTATCCAATCATTTGGTTATTGTCAGGGGTGCAACTGGGGACTAATCACTGGGGACGTGGAGGTCATGTCACCCCACATCCTGAAATTGCACTTGTGGATCCCCGGTTTTATCATTGCAATGTGATACAAAAAGTGTCAACGGTGCGCTTTAGGATGCAGATGCCTCAGAGTGGTTGGGTGGCTGTTTGAAGTTTTTGGCCAGATTTAGGACCATGCGGACACCACAGAGCAGGCAAACAGGCTGTGTGAAAGGCAAAGCTTCTGTAAGGCTGGCTGAACCAGCACGGGAGAGTTGAACTGATGAAGCTGCAATCAGTGTGTTGCCCTCTTTCTCTGAGTTGTAAAAAGCAAGCAGAGCAGAAACTGGCTACTCTTTAGTTGACTGATGTAGCTGGCAAGGTAATTGCTGTTTAACTTGACAGAAAAAAATGAAACTAGTGTTTATTCCCAGTGTTGAGCTATTAGCTAGTATAACTGACATGTAACGTTAGCTACGGTTTCATCCCCTCTCGACTGAGGTGAATTAATTAGCTACCTAGTAGCTACCACAGCCAGTTCAGCTCGAGCCTCTAGCTATCTGTCAGATAGATAGCGATATAAGGTGGCTATTATTTCTAACAGCTGTTGTTTGTATGGAAACATAGCCTTTGTTTTGTCCCGTTTCAATAGAAGTAAATTAACCTGGCTAGCTTTCGCAAGTTGATGAACCATTAGAAAGAGAACTGGCCAAAAGTTTGCTAAAGTTAGCTTTTCGTTTTTCCTCAACCACACTAGATCTGAATGAAATTATGAAACCAGCAGCCAAAAGATATAATTTTTGTTCCGTGGAATGCGAGTTTGTATTAGTCAATATAGCAATGTAACATTATTGAACTGTCAGCTTCCCTAGCTAATTCCCTACTTTTCACACAAACACAGCAATAAACAGCTAATCAGGCTTCACTGTCATGGTGCACAGTCAGTACACAACACATTATGCTCATCATGTCTTAGCAGGATATGTTGGTGACAGGTGATAGAGGAAAATATAGTTTAGATGATCAATTATGTATACTTTAATGATTAGAACCATTCATGCTAATACTATTGTGTTATGATTTGAAAAGTATGGGTTCTTAATTGTACTGTTACTGAAAATGTAAGCAGAAATTAATTGTGTCTGTGTCTCCTGGGAAAGTTTTAAAGCAGAGATAAGATAGTACTTCAAACAGATAAGAATGTTTTGGTTGGATTCCATTAGCAGAGAGAAGTATATCCTTTAGGCAGGTTGGAATGTAGTTTATGAGGGGAGTGAAACTATCTCCAGGACCGAATACTACGCCATTGTAATACTGGGAGAGGGGGTGTAACTGATGACGTCATTTTATGTCTTCTTCAGATTTAAAATGTAATGTTCTTTGTATTTTGGGTCAGTACTCATCAAGAATAAATGCTGAACTTGTTTTTTAAGACTGGTCTCTTGCTAATTCATGCAAATGATAAACTTACAACTTATCATGAATTAGAAATGAGTGCGAATTTAATTGGTTTTGGCAATAAAACATAAGGGAATTTAAAATTCCTCTATCACAGGTGTCTTAATGCTACAGTCTGGGATCTGGTAATAATGGTAATTTAAATGATTGAACCACTAATTCTATTCTTTGATAATATAATGTATAAATGAACACCAAGGTCATTTTTTGTCATGCCTCATTTTAGGAGGATTAGATGGTGACAGGGGTCTCAGCAGGGTCAAGCAGCCAAGAAGGACAATTCTGTGACAAAGCTGAGGTGATTTTTTGCAGATACAACAATATATTATTTGTACAGCAAACACTGGACAAGCCAGATGCTTCAAGATTTAAACTATTTTTAAGGTAGCCTGACAAACCTCAAGTTAATTTCCAAACTGTATCAATATAGAGGCTTTTCCCAATATCTCAAAACATGTAAAATCAAAATGTGAGGAAGACCTGGTAGTAGCTATTGATGACGATGAATGGATACAGATACCGTATGTTTGAATGCCCAGTCATGTTCATATAATCTCAGACATAAATTACTGCAGTTTAAGACCATCCATACAACGTACTATATGACAGGGAAACTGAATTACATGCACTCAGAAATGTAATTTCTCTGCTGGAGGTGTAAAACATAAACAGGGATATATTTGCATATGTTATGGTCTTGTGAAGGCTAGCTGAATTCTGGCAAAGAGGATCTCAGTAACTCCCTTCTCCCTTTTTTTGTTTGCTTGAAAATGTTGATATTGGAGACTGTTATCAGAAGAAACTGTGTAACCTAGCGTTTACAAGGGCTAAGAAATGCATTGCCATTAATTGGAAGGTTGGTTATCCTCCCACAATGTCACAATGGATGGCAGAAATTTCAAGTTAAAATATATTTGATTTATTACAAGATTATGGCTATACTGTAACTGTCATATGGTCTGGATGCCTTATATGGAATACTGTACAACAAAAGGAGTCTGTATTGAAAACATGGCCATTTCAGGGGAGAAACCTATTTAAGCAATCCCTAGTTGCTGGGCTGCTCAGTCACTCTGGCCTTAGGCTAACACACCTGAAACCAATAATGACTGCTTGACAAAGATCCTGAAGCTTGAGTGCAGTGTTTTGGTTTGGAGCGCTGCAGGACGTTGGACCCCTAGGGGCAGGACTGGGCGATCCAGCTACCTTATGTGCAAGTAAAAAGGGGTCAACAGTACTATTACACCTATGATATGAATTACAGTGCCCTCAGTAATATTGGGAAAGTGAAGCATTTTCTCTTCTTTTGCTCTATACTCCAAAAGTTTGGATTTTAAAACAAACAATGACTATGAATTTAAAAGTATAGACTGCCAGCTTTCAGTTGAGGGTATTCATCCATATCAGGTGAACCGTTTAGAAATTACAGCACTTTTTGAACATTGTCCTCCATTTTAGGGGAGCAAAAGTATTGGGAAAAATTCACTTGTATGTGCATTAGGTAGTAAAAAGTATTTGGTCCCACATTCATAGCATGTAATGACTACACCAACTACAAATTTGTTGGATGCATTTGCTGTTTGTTTTGGTTGTGTTTCAGATTATTTTGAGCCCAATAGAAATGAATAGTAAATAATTCGGAATAATTATGAGTGAGAAAGTTAGACGCATGAATATCAAACCAAGACATGCCAACCTCTCACCATTACACTAACAGCGGAGCATTTTTTTGGGGGGCTATGATATTTGTGCGTATATAAGTGTTCACTAATCATTACTCACGATTCATTCAGGATTATCATAATCATGGTAACATCCACATTCATGTAGAAGTGTTTACAATAAGATTGTCCAATATTAGATTGGGTAGAAATGCTGGAAATGAGCTTTAGATGCCCAGAAATTCTGAGGGAGGACCCCCCGACAGGTTATGTCCCCCCCACTTCTAAAACCAAAGTTGCACCCTTGATTATTGTTGTTGTAAAGTCAATCTGACAACATCACAATGATGACAAAGGGTTTTCCTACAAATTATTTGCTTCCTTTGAAATGTCATTGCGCTTCCAAGATACATTTATGTACTTTATCAAATTGTATTTGTCACATGCTTCGTAAACAACAGGTGTAGACGAAGAGTGAAATGCTTACTTATGTGCCCTTTCCAACAATGTAGAAAGAAATATAATTTAAAAAATAATAACTTGAGGAATATATGCACAATGAGTAATGATAAGTTGGCTATATACACAGGGTACCAGTACCGAGTCAATGTGCAGGGGTACGAGGTAATTGAAGGAGATATGTACATTTAGGAAGGGGTAAAGTGACTGAGCAACAGGATATATATAATTAGCAGTAGTGTATGTGATGAGTCAAAATAGTTAGTGAAAAAAGGGGGTCTATGGAGATAACCAAATAGCTACCCGGATGAACTATTTAGCAGTTTTATGGATTGTGGGTAGAAGCTGTTCAGGGTTCTGTTTGTTCCAGATTTGGTGCATCGGTACCACCTGCCATGTGGTAGCAGAGAGAACAGTCTATGATTTGGATGGCTTCAGTCTTTGACAATTTTTTGGGCCTTCCTCTGACACCGCCTGGTGTTGGCGTCCTGGATGAAAGGGAGCTTGGCCCCAGTGATGTACTGGGCCGTATAAATTACACTCTGTAGTGCATTGCGGACAGATGGCAAGCAGTTGCAATGCCAAGCGGTGATTCAGCTAGTCAAGATGCTCTCAATGGTGCAGCTGTAGTTTTGTTTGAGGATTTGAGGGTCCGTGCCAAATCTTTTCAGCCCCCTGATGGGGAAGAGGCATTGTCGTGTCTTCTTCACAACTGTGTTGGTATGTGTTGTCCTTAGTGACATGGACACCGAGGAACTTGAAGCCCTCGACCCGCTCCGGTACAGGCCCTTCGATGTGGATGGGGGCGGGCTCGGCTCTCTGTTTCCTGTAGTCCACGATCAACTCCTTTGTCTTGATGACGTCGAAGGAGAGGCGGTTGTCCTGGCACCACACTGCCAGGTCACTGACCTCCTCCCTATAGGCATCAGAAAACTTAATGATGGTGTTGATTTTGTGCGGACAATGCATTCGAGGGTGAACAGGGATTACAGGAGGGGACTAAGCACTCATCCCTAAGGGGCCCCCATGTTAAGGGTCAGCTTGGCAGACATGTTGCCTACCCTCACCACCTGGGGGTGGCCCGTCCAGGATCCAGTTATAGAGGGAGGTGTTCAGTCCCAGGGATTTGAGCTTAGTGATGAGATTGAAGGGCACTATGGTGTTGAGCTGTAGCCTAGTGGTTATGAGCATTGGGTCAGTAACTGAAAGGTCACTGGTTTGAATCCCTGAGCCAACAAGATATAAACATCTGTTGATGTGCCCTTAAGTAAGGCCAGCATCCTGGAGTCGCCTCTTCACTGTTGACGTTGAGACACGTGTTTTTCGGGTACTATTTAATGAAGCTGCCAGTTTAGGACTTGTGAGGTGTCTGTTTCTCAAAGTAGACACTCTAATGTACTTGTCCTCTTGCTCAGTTGTGCACCGGGGCCTCCCACTCTTTCTATCCTTCTTAGAGTCAGTTTGCACTGTTCTGTGAAGGGAGTAGTATAGTACACAGCGTTGTACGAGATCTTCAGTTTCTTGGCAATTTCTCGCATGGAATAGCCTTCATTTCTCAGAAAAAGAATAGACTGACAAGTTTCAGAAGAAAGTTATTTGTTTCTGGCCATTTTGAGCCTATAATCGAACCCACAAATGCTGATGCTCCAGATACTCAACTCGTCTAAAAAAGGACAGTTTTATTGCTTCTTTAATCAGAACAACAATTTTCAGCTGTGCTAACATAATTGCCAAATGATTTTCTAATGATCAATTAGCCTTTAAAATGATCAACTTGGAGTAGCTAACACAACGTGCCATAGGAGCGATGGTTGCTGATAATGGGCCTCTGTACGCCTATATAGATATCAATAAAAAAAATATATAAAAAAAATCTGCCGTTTCCAGCTACAAGTCATTTACAACATTAACCTCTCGGGTAGGGGGCAGTATTTTCACGTACGGATGAAAAGCGTGGCCAAAGTAAACTGCCTGTTACTCAGGCCCAGAAGCTAGGATATGCATATAATTGGTAGACTTGGACAGAAAACACTCTAACGTTTCTAAAACTGTTAAAAGTATGTCTATGAGCATAACAAAACTGATATGGCAGGCGAAACCCCGTGGACAAATCACCCCCCTCCCAAAAAATTCAGCCTACCACAGATTTCAATGGCTGTTTTATTATCAGGCGAAATTCTCCCAGATTGCAGTTCCTAGGGATTCCACAAGATGTCAGTCTTTAGAAAGAGTTTCAGGCTATTTTTTGGAAAAATTAGCCAGAAATTTTAGTTTTTCTAGATGGCTCCAATTTTGGTTGTAGTGTTTCCAAGAACGTGGAAGCGAGCGCGTTCTTTGGTATTTTTCTCCGGTAAAGACAATAACGATTATCTGTCTTGCATTTTATCATTTATTTACATATTAAGGTAGCTAAGGTTTGATTATAAACGTTGTTTGACTTGTTTGCAAAAGTTTATTAGTAACGTTCGGGATTAATTTTGTATGCATTTTGATGGAGGGAAACTGGGTGGATTATTGGCTGAAGCGCGCCAGCTAAACTTTTTATGGATATAAATAAGGACATTATTGAACAAAAGGACCATTTGTGATGTATCTGGGACCTTTTGGAGTGCCAACAGAAGAAGATCCTCAAAGGTAAGGCATTTATTATAGCGCTATTTCTGTCTTTCGTGGCGCACCTGCCTGGTTGAAATATGTTTTTCATGCTTTTCTATGCAGGGCGCTGTCCTTAGATAATCACATGGTGTGCTTTCGCCGTAAAGCCTTTTTGAAATCTGACACAGCGGCTGGATTAACAAGAAGTTAAGCTTTATTTTGATGTATTACACTTGTGATTTTATGAAAGTTAAATATTTATCATTCTGTAGTTTGGATTTCGCACTATGCATCTGGTTTAGAGGAAAAGCATAGAGGCAAAGCCTGAAAATCGGATGCTTCCGGTTTATTTTGACCCTGCTCAAGTGTTTATTTTACGCCTGTACATTAGGTTAATGTTCTCCTTACTTTGATGGCTTTCTGGATGTTGATGCAGGAGTCTCGGATGATCCTGAGCAGGTTGTTGAAACGGCCCATCTCCTGCACCAGCACTGTGTTCATGCTCTGGTTGTAGCTGGTGGGGAAGCGGCGCATGGATGCCTCAATGTCAAAGTCGGGTGGCAGCTTGCTGAGGACGTCTGCAGCCACGTCATACACCATGTCGTCTGATGACTTGGCGTCACCCCCTGAGGAACGTGACTGACAGGAGACATAGAAGTTAATGTGCTCGAGTTTGGACAACAAATACAATTGTGTGCTACTTAGTGGTATGTTGAAGGTGAAAAAAAAAACATTTCAATTTTTATTTTACCAGTGTTAGTCTCTTCCAAGGCCCTATCATGAAAATCCAACTATAACCTTCAACAACTCAAGATTATTCTGACTACACACAGGTACTGCATCAATTTATCTGTACTTACTCTTGTTTCTCCCTTGAGTCTAAGCCCTGTGCTTTACTTATCTGTAATGCTCACTGAGGTCCAAGGCCTCAGCGATACTTACTGTTAACTCTCCCTGCAAACACAAACACACACACACAGGTTTGGTTACCAACAAGTGTCATCATGAAATTTCAAATCCCTTTCTTGCATAAGTCTGGAGTGCCAGGGAAACAAATAAAAAACAATTCCCTGAACTTTTCAAAGTAATTCATTCTAAAGAATGGTTATTTTCCCGCTTGCCATATTTACTCACTGGTAGCGCTGTCACGACCCAGCGGTAATGGATAATCATTAGATGATAGTTGGGGTTACAGTAGGAATGACAAATAGCTGCTTCATTCCACATGGAGCATCTTCCTGTTTATTGGTCATTCAGAGTAATGGTCCCGTATTCGCTGCTAATAAAGTTCACACTTGACTGCAACTATTATTAATCTTAGTGAAGACGATAAGTATGAATCAAGATTAGGCTTCATTGAGTCCTAATTGTACATTCTTTTTTTTTTGGCTGAGACCATTTTCCTAATATTTGAGTTGCATTCTCCCACTTTTGCCCTCAGAACAGCAGAACTACATGGTGTCAAAAGGATTCGGGCCCATGTCGGCTCCAATGCTTTCCACAGTTGTGCCAAGTTGGCTGGATGTCCTGTGGGTGGTGAACTATTCTTCTTTACCCTTTCTCCTCCCCTTAATCTACACTGATTGAAGTGGATTTAACAATAAATAAGGGATCATAACTTTCACCTGTGTTCACCTGCTCAGTCCATGGTCATAGAAAGAGCAGGTGTTCTTAATGTTTTGTATACTCAGTGTATGTGTGCATATGTGTGTGTGGTGTGCATTTGTGTGTCTGTGTGTGTCTATTTGTGAGCCATTATGCCTGAGCAGTTAGCCCTAATCATTTGCCTAATTTTTAGCAAAGCTAAACAATTATTATTTTTTTAACTCCAGCTGTAGATTCTAAAAATATCTCAATTTCTGTCACCCCATTGGGTTTGATGTTCACTCCTTTAGAGTTCTACTGTGAGTGGTTGTGATAGATGTAAGCTAAGCTTCTACGAGCTAGTAACTTGGGCCGACTCAAAGAGAGCTTTCATGGAGTATGAGACGTGAGTGTCACACCCTGATCTGTTTCACCTGTCCTTGTTATTGTCTCCACCCCCTCCAGGTGTCGCTGATTTTTCCCAGTGTATTTATCCCTGTGTTTCTAGTCTCTCTGTGCCAGTTCACCTTGTATGTTTCCAAGTCAACCAGCAGTTTTCCTGTTCTCCTGCTTTTTTCATTTCTCCTATTTCTAGTCCTCACAGTTTGACCCTTGCCTGTTTCTGGACTTTGTATCCGCCTGCCTGACCATTCTGCCTGCCTTGACCACGAGCCTGTCTGCCACTCTGTACCTCCTGAACTCTGATCTGGTTTTGACCTTTTGCCTGTCCACAACCATTCTCTTGCCTACTCATTTTGGATTAATAAACATAGTAAGACTTCAATCTTATGGCCCCTGTGTCTGCATCTGGGCCTCGCCTTGGGTCATGATAGTGGGATCATAGAGTTTCTCCAAAGCCAGTGATTGTCACACCATGTTATCATACTCCGTCAAAGGCAGACAATGCATCGCATTTACACGAAAGGGAGTTTAGATTTTTGGAGGGAGATATCACTGTCCAAATAACTTTTCTTCCTAATTAATATTGCATGGTACAGTTTAATGGAAGGTAATCAAATATTAAAGTCTGGCAAAGATACTGATATAATAGGTAAGATGTGTGTGTGTGTGTGTGTGTGTGCATATGCATGCGTACATGCAAGGCATCACACACACAAACACATGGGTTTGGTCTGAGTTTGGAAACATGCCATGATTATAAATGACGTACAAAGATTTGGGACATCTGGGATAGGTGACAAGAAGGTGTGCTTTGCTTTGGTTTATGATGTAACCTCCAAATTCACTGCCAACGGAAAGAAAGGGCTGTGTTAACTTTAGCCACTGATTCAATAGATCCCAAGCCAAAACACCCTGCTATTAAGACAAGAATCATGGCACATCTGAAAACTGGGATTCACTGTGCCAAAATGTTGGTGAGCTTACTTTGTATTCCATATCTTTGCATGCCTATAGTACAAATCAAGTGTGTGTGTATAATATGTGTGTGTGCAAAGGCACTACAATGATCTATTGTGGTGAGTTTGCTGGCCATACCTGTGTGAGCAGAATGCTATCGAAGAGAAGCTGCGTCTCGGACTGGTCCTTGGTGATATCAGCGTTGGCGTTCATACCAAAAATCTCAGGAGACGGATTCAGAGGCAGAGCCTTGGTGTAGTCTATGTAACTGTTATACTGCAGAAGGGGGAAGGGGGGTAGATTGGTGACATTTAGAATAATGACTATGTAAATGAAAGTTCATGAATAAAATATGGGGTTTAGGAAAATGCCAAATAAAATTGTGCATATATTATAATTGTTCTCACAAATAAATTAAATGACACGACTGGCAGTGGGCGCCGTGTCTCGTTAATGACTTAAAGGTACCTCCAAAAGTGAACTTTCTTGAACAAGTTAATGTACTACTTAAATCACCTCAACTGACTTTCTTGACTTCTCTGTCTCTTTACGTCTATAGTTCGCCAGAGCTAGACCATTTAAAGTGTAGTTCCATAGTATTTGATGCCTTCATGTTGACTGTTCCTCAATCTCACATCATAATATTTGTTCTTTACTCATTAACAAAGATCACTTTGATTTATTTTACCTTTATTTAACTAGGCAAATCAGTTAAGAACGAATTCTTATTTTCAATGACAGCCTAGGAACAGTGGGTTAACTGCCTTGTTCAGGAGCAGATTTTTACCTTGTGAACTCGGGGATTCGCTCTTGCAACGTTTCAGTTACTAGTCCAACGTTCTAACCACTAGGCTACCTGCCACCCCAATGGACAAATATCATATTTAATAAGGGAAGACAAAATACATCATAACTGAAATGAATGAATACGTAATGTGTCTTCGCATTATAGTGGAAGCAATGTACATGTTTCATGCACAGATGGGCATGAATAATACATATGAACATGCCTGTGTCGATTAATCCCAGAGTTATATCCAATCTTTCTCAGATCTTAAAGGTACAATTCACCTCTACTTCAGGGCTCTCCAACACTATTCCTGGATGCTACCCTCAGTAGGTTTCATTCCAACCTGATTCAGATTATCAACCAGTTAATTATTAGAATCAGGTGCACTAGATTACGGTTGGAAAACCTACAGGATGGTAGCTCTCCAGGAACAGGGTTGGAGAACCCTGCTCTACTTTCAAGTAAATGTTTTGATATTGGGGTGCAACATCCCTTTTTCAACCATAGAATAAACAGCTTTGCGATTTAGGCGAACAGTCCATTTCATTTGACCAGGGCTCCCCCGAGAAAGTGATTCCGATCTCAATGGGACTCACCTGGATGAATAAACTAGAAAAGGACATTTCCTAAAGAAAATGTGACGTTTAAAACTTAAAACATTTTGGAGCTAGAGCGATTGGAATAATGGGAATTTTTTGTGTTCTTGCTTTCACAAAGTACACAAATACAGTGGGGCAAAAAAGTATTTAGTCAGCCACCAATTGTGGTGTCCTTTGACAGCTCTTTGGTCTTGGCCATAGTGGAGTTTGGAGTGTGACTGTTTGAGGTTGTGGACAGGTGTCTTTTATACTGATAACATGTTCAAACAGGTGCCATTAATACAGGTAACGAGTGGAGGACAGAGGAGCCTCTTAACCTGTTGCGACGAGCAATCCCGTATCCAGGATCCTATTTATAGCCTCAAGCTCATTACCATAACGCAACGTTAACTATTCACGAAAATCGCAAATGAAATGAAATAAATATATTTGCTCTCAAGCTTAGCCTTTTGTTAACAACACTGTCATCTCAGATTTTCAAAATATGCTTTTGAACCATAGCTAAACAAGCATTTATGTAAGAGTTTTGATAGCCTAGCATAGCATTAAGCCTAGAATTCAGCATGCAACATTTTCACAAAAACAAGAAAAGCATTCAAATAAAATCATTTACCTTTGAAGAACTTCAGATGTTTTCAATGAGGAGACTCTCAGTTAGATAGCAAATGTTCAGTTTTCCAAAAATATTATTTGTGTAGGACAAATCGCTCCGTTTTGTTCATCACGTTTGGCTACGAAAAAAACCTGTATCCAGGAGTGTAATCCTCTCCGCAAGCTCATTAGCATAACGCAACGTTAACTATTCATGAAAATCGCAAATGAAATTGAATAAATATATTAGCTCTCAAGCTTAGCCTTTTGTTAACAACACTGTAATCTCAGATTTTCAAAATATGCTTTTGAACCATAGCTTTACAAGTATTTGTGTAAGAGTATTGATAGCCTAGCATAGCATTAAGCCTGGCATTCAGCATGCAACATTTTCACAAAAACAAGAAAAGCATTCAAATAAAATAATTTAATAATTTACCTTTGAAACAGATGTTTTCAATGAGGAGACTCTGTTAGATAGCAAATGTTCAGTTTTTCCAAAAATATTATTTGTGTAGACAAATCTCTCCGTTTTGTTCATCACGTTTGGGTAAGAAAAAAAGAGAAAATTAAGTCATTACAATACAAACTTTTTTCCAAATTAACTCCATAATATCGACAGAAACATGGCAAACGTTGTTTAGAATCAATCCTCAAGGTGTTTTTCACATATCTATCGATGATAAATCATTCGTGGCAGTTTGGTTTCTCCTCTGAAGAAATGGAACGCGCATGGACCTAATGCGCATGGACCTGGAGATTACGCAATAATTTTGACGCAGGACACCGGGCGGACACCTGGTAAATGTAGTCTCTTATGGTCAATCTTCCAATGATATGCCTACAAATACGTCACAATGCTGCAGACACCTTGGGGAAACGACAGAAAGTGCAGGCTCATTCCTGGCGCATTCACAGCCATATAAGGAGACATTGGAACACAGCGCCTTCAGAATCGGGGGCATTTCCTGTATGAAATTTCATCTTGGTTTCGCCTGTAGCATTAGTTCTGGGGCACTCACAGATAATATCTTTGCAGTTTTGGAAACGTCAGGGTTTTTTCTTTCCAAAGCTATCAATTACATGCATAGTAGAGCATCTTTTTGTGACAAAATATCTTGTTTAAAACGGGAACGTTTTGTATCCAAAAATTAAAAGAGCGCCCCCTATCTCGAAGAAGTTAAAGAAGAAGGTACAGGTCTGTGAGAGCCAGAAATCTCGCTTGTTTGTAGGTGACCAAATACTTATTTTCCACCAGAATTTGCAAATAAATTCATTAAACATCCTACAATGTGATTTTCTGGATTTATTTTTCTCATTTTGTCTGTCATAATTGAAGTGTACCTATGATGAGAATTACAGGCCTCTCTCATCTTTTTAAGTGGGAGAACTTGCACAATTGATGGCTGACTAAATACTTTTTTGCCCCACTGTACATTTCAACCATATGAGAAGTTGTTCCTTACGTCTCCCTCCGGTGGTGAGTAATACAGGCCGCTGGGGTCAAACTTGTAGTCAGGGTCTTGAATCTTGGGGGTGTAGAAGATCGTCAGGATGGTGCGCAGCGTCCGCCGGTCCCAGTCATCCGTCACGCGGCCACCGTAGTTACATTCACCAGTCATGTAGTGGATGGCTTCAAAGGGCACTTCCTGTGTAGGGTGGACAGAGGGAGTCATGAGCGGTCTGAAATTTAACCATAATCCCCTATATAGTGCACTACTTTTGACCAAGGCCCACATAGGGACAACAGTTGTGCTCTATATATGGAATAGGGTGCCATTTCAGATGCGAACATTCATTCCCAATGGGATGACATTTAGATATGGGTCAGTGTCAACTCAATGCAGTGTGTTTGAAGGTATTTAAAGAAGCACTGAATTATTCAAATTCAGTCCCTCAATGAAAACATCTCCTTTCAGCTGGTGACAAAACAGCAATTTTTCAATAAGTGATATAGTTGCAGAAGTGACAGTGGAGGTCGAATAGAACTTTAAAGTTTGGGAGAAATGTAAAGGTTGACAGGGGGAAACCACTGTCCATGGCATTGTGGATGAAAATTTCCCCTGCAAGTGTTGCAGGTGGCTCTTTGGTTATAAGGGAAAATGTCAGCATATTCAAAGATGCCTCTTGATCAGTTTCTTCACAACTTGTTTTGTTGGAAGGGGGTTGAGAAGGGCAACGGAGTACTTTCTGTGGTTTTTAAATGTCAAGGGGGTTTTGAATCGGGCTGATGAGACTCGAGTGCAGCAAAAGCACTTGTAAATGTCAGTTGGTACCCACATGGACACTTACTGTAGATATAGATCATATTGGAACGAGTGAGAGAACGAGCCGTATTCTAAAATTGCTTAAAACATTTTTTCCCCCTCATCAATCTACACAAAATACCCCACAATGAAAAGCAAAATTGTTTTTATTTATTTATTTAGCCAAAAAGAAAAGAAAGGAAATATCATATTTACATAAGTATTCAGACCCTTTCCTCAGTACTTTGTTGAAGCACCTTTGGTAGCGACTACAGCTTAGAAACTTCTTGGGTATGACGCTACAAGCTTGGTACACATGTATTTGGAGAGTTTCTCCCATTATTCTCTGCAGATCCTCTCAAGCTCTGTCAGGTTGGATAGGGAGCATCACTGCACAGCCACTTACAGGTCTCTCCAGAGATGTTAGAGATGTTAGATAGGGTTCAAGTCCGCGCTCTGGCTGGGCCACTCAAGGACATTCAGAGACTTTTCCCAAAGCCACTCTTGCGTTGTCTTGGCTGTGTGCCTGCCTCAACACAACTCTGTTTTGGAGCTCTAAATAAAAACATCTAATCAAATAATATTTGATTTGTCACATGCAACGAATACAACAGGTGTACCCTTACAGTGAAATGCTTACTTACAAACCCTTAACCAACAAAGTGTTAAGTATTTACTAAATAAACCGAAGTAAACAATGAATGAATAAAAATAAGGAAATAGAAAAATGTAAAATAATTAAAAAGAAACAATAACATAAAAGTAACAAGGCTATATAAAGGGGGTATCGGTACAGAGTCAATGTGCGGGGGCACAGGTTAGTCAAGCTAATTGAGGTAATAAGTACATGTTGGTCGAGGTAAGGTGACTATGCACGATCAACGCAGTCGTCCGAAACAGCTGGTGATCTCAAGCAGGCTTGCCTCGGGGGACGCATATAAGTCATTTAGCTCGTCTGGTAGGCTCGTGTCACTGGGCAGCTCACGGCTGTGCTTCATTTTGTAGTCTGTAGTAGTTTGCAAGCCCTGCCACATCCGACGAGTGTCAGAGCCAGTGTAGTAGGATTCAATCTTAGTCCTGTATTGACACTTTGTCCATTTGATGGTTCATCGGAGGGCATTTCTTATAAGCGTCCGGGTTAGAGTCCCGCTCCTTGAAAGCAGTAGCTCTACCCTTTAGCTCAGTGAGGATGTTTCCTGTAATCCATGGCTTCTGGTTGGGGTATGAATGTACGGTCACTGTGGGGGTGACGTCATCGATGCACATATTGATGAAGTTAGTGACTGATGTGGTGTACTCGGAAGAACTCCCGGAACATATTCAAGACTGTTCTAGTAAAACAATCCTGTGGCTTAAAATCTGCATCATCTGACCACTTCCGTATTGAGTGAGTCACTGGTATTTCTTGCTTTAGTTTTGGCTTGTAAGCAGGAATCAGGAGGATAGCGATATGGTCAGATTTCCCAAATGGAGGGCGAGGGAGAGCTTTGTATGCCTCTCTGTGTGTGGAGTAAAGGTTGTCTAGAGTTTGTTTTCTCGCTCTGGTTGCACATGTACCCCGGCCACTAAGAGCACCGCCTCTGGATTAACATTTTCATGTTTGCTTATAGCCTTATACAGCTCGTTGAGTGCGGTCTTGGTGTCAGCATCGGGTTGTGGTGGTAAATAGACAGCTATGAAAAATATAGATGTAAAATCTCTTGGTAGATAGTGTGGTCTACAGCTTATCATGAGACACTCTACCTCAGGCGAGCAGAACCTTGAGACCTCATTAATATTTGATTTCGTGCACCAGCTGTTACTGACAAATATACACAGACCACGACCCCTTGTATTACCCGGAGGCAGCTGTTCCCTCTTGCTGATGCATGGAAAACCCAGCCAATTGTATGTCATCATTCAGCCATGACTCGTGAAACATAAGATATTTTAGTTTTTAATGACCCGTTGGTAGGATAGTCTTGACCGGAGTTCACCAGTTAATTATTCAACGATTACATGTTGGCTAATAGGACTGATGGTAGAGGCGGTCACACACTCGCTGTCAGATTCTAACAAGGCACTCCGACCTACAACCCCTATATTTCCGTCTCTTCTTCATACGAATGGCAGGGATTTGAGCCTTGTCTGTTGTCTGAAGTAAATCCTTTGCATCTGACTCATTAAATAAAAAAATCTTCCAGTACGAGATGAGCAATCACTGTTCTAATAGCCAGAAGCTCTTTTCAGTCATAAGAGATGGTGGCAGAAACATTACGTACAAAATAAATTCCAAATAAGGCAAAAAAACTCACACAATAGCAGAATTGGTTAGGAGTCCGTAAAACGGAAGCCATCTCCGGTACCACTCTTCCTCTACGGACAATTCCGTCGACCTCATGGCTTGGTTTTTGCTCTGACATGCACTGTCAACTGTGGGACCTTATATAGACAGGTGTGTGTCATGTCCAATCAAAAAAATTGAATTTACCACAGGTGGACCCCAATCAACACCTCAAGGATGATCAATGGAAACAGGATGCACCTAAGCTCAACTTCAAGTCTCATAGCAAAGGGTCTGAATACTTATTTAAATAAGGTATTTATGTTTTAAATTTTTAATACATTTGCAAACATTTCTAAAAAACTATTTTCACTGTCATTATGGGGTATTGCGTGTAGATTGCAATTATATATTTGTTTTATACATTTTAGAATAAGGCTGTAACGTAACAAAATGTGGAAAAAGTCAAGGGGTCTGAATAGTTTCCAAAGACACTGTATAAGGAATAGTAGTGACGTAGTTGAGTCACTAAACCCTCGAGTCCGTGTCGAGTCCCAAGTCCCCCTGTGCTCCTGTACGAGTCAACATCCGAGTCACCAATGGTCGAGTCACGATTCCATATGGCTGAAGTCTGAGTCCCAGTGCTCGAGTCCTGGTCCAAGTGCTTAAGTCTGATTCACAGGGTCAACATTAACTCAAAATGTAGTTATTTACCCAGTCAAATTTAGTGTAGTGGCAAGATGAATTATTTAGTTAATATGGTTTATGAATGTAAAATGCAGACCGCCAATGCACGATACAAAGAACAAAATGTAGCACAGGTAATAAGGGTTATACCTTTGAATGGTTAGGGCTAGAAACAAGCTGTGTTCTTCGTAGAAAAGAAAGAGACGTGTCAGAACCTGGCTATGGAATGCAATTGGGAAAGTGGGAGGTTTGAGCAAGACAACGTACTTAAAGACAACCTACTTTTCTAAGAGAGAAAAACATAGCTATACTGTTGTTTTACGAGTAAACTCAATGGTATTGTTTTTTAATTCAGTAAAGCAGCTTGTGTTTCTTAACCAGGCAAAGGGTAGCTAAACTAAAGGCTGGTGACTGGTTAGCTACGGGAAACAAAAGCGCCGCCTTCACGACATGTATGATCAGAGGCGGAGCCGGAGCGCAGCCTGCCTGCATGTCTCCCCACACTCATCACTTGTTGCCCCGCAGCTCACCAGCTGATGTAGGCTGTGTGTGCGAGTCCAAGAATCCGAGTCCAAGTCCGTGTCACCAACGATCAAGAAGGCGAGTATGAGTCCAAGTCACCAACGCTCAAGTCTAAGTCGAGTCACAAGTCATGAAACGAGTCATGAAAACTGGACCTCGAGTCTGAGTCCTGGACACGAGAACTAGAACACTGGAGAATAGGGTGCCATTTGGGAAGCAGCCAATAATGTATATGAGAGAGAGAGAGAGACAAGAAACACAACCCACACATTAGGTTGACACTGACTATTTAATGTGGTTGACAATTACTTTTTCCACAAATATTGTGCATTTTATCAGAATCTCCCACAAGTCTTCAAATGGGTTGAGATCTGGTGACAGAGACGGCCATGGCATATGGTTTACATAATTTTCATGCTCATCAAACCATTCAATGATCACTGCCATCCTATGGGGACATAGCCATGGTAGCGAAAATAATGACCTCAAGCATGATGGGATGTTAATTGCTTAATTAAGTCTGGAACCACACCTGTGTGGAGGCACCTGCTTCCAATATACTTTGTATCCATTATTTTAGCAGTTACCTGTAGCCGGGGTCAATATGTTTTCAAAATGGACATCCGGAACTACAACAGGGAACTAACCAATATTTTAAAAAGTCATAAAAATACATGCCAGGGGGTCAGCTTGATACATTTTTGCACTTTCACATTAGAAGACAGTTGTTAAACGTATTGCTAAATTCAAATAGTAGAAATAATAAATTAGGGCCAATAACACAAAAGTATGTGTGTGTGCATAGCACACATGTTTATGTGTGCATTTTTATTGCGAGTCATGAAACTCTGTGTGTGTGTTTGTGTGGTGTATGTAGTGTATAGTATGTACCTCATACTGCTCCAGGAACATATGGAGCTGCTGGACAGAGATCCTCAGGTCGGTTTCATTGAACTCATACGGAATGTTCCAGCCCATGGGACCAAACTTCTTCCTCTCCTGGATCAACGCGTGGAAGAAGCACAGGCCATACAGCAGCCTCTTAAACACACCCTGTGAGAGACACACAAACACACATTTAGATCACTAGATCATCTTTCTACATCATTATAGATTTAGAGGGACAATCTGACATACAAATATGTACTGTAGATATATATATATATATATATATATATATATATATATATATATATATATATATATATACACACACACACACACACATAGGCAGACAGACACATCCACAGGCAGACACACACCGGCTTGCTGCTGCTGGAGAAGAACTCGGGGTCGGAGATGGGGTCCATGAGGAAGGAGCGGGCGATGTTGGCGCGAAGGCCTTTTGGCGCCTCATTGGTCATCTTCACCCCGTTCTGAAGCACTGCCACAGGGAAGGTGGGCGAGGGGTAGCTGGTCAGCCACAGACGGAAGTCTGGATGGGTGGTGTCAGGGTTTAGCTCCTAACAGAGGCACACAGGGTAGAGACATTGGGGTATACTAAACAGACAAATGTTTATCAGTGTATTATACCCCTTATACTGTAAAGCTGTTATTGGGGACTCTGACTTAAAGAGGCAATCAGCAGTTGCTACATCCATTTTTGGATGTATGTACTCATTGATTCTTGAAGAATATAACTTAGAAAATGACTCATGAGCTTAGTTCAACAGTCGTACCCCATCAAAGCCCAAAATATAAGCTTGTTTTACTCCAATGTTTGTAAACAAAGCAAATGTAAACAAACTATTTAACCTCAAACCATGGTTAAAGCTATAATTTAGAAAAAAAATAACTACCTCTAC
Organism: Oncorhynchus gorbuscha; assembly: GCF_021184085.1. Taxonomy (NCBI): domain Eukaryota; kingdom Metazoa; phylum Chordata; class Actinopteri; order Salmoniformes; family Salmonidae; genus Oncorhynchus; species Oncorhynchus gorbuscha. The sequence goes on along the minus strand of NC_060181.1, from coordinate 51,306,961 downwards.
AACTTCCTTCATTCTGCATGCAGAATGATATCCACAAGTTCATCTGACTCTGCGTAAGTAGAAAAACAGAAAACGGAATCTCGCAGTATCCCTTTAGGATCTATGTATTTAAATACATGTATTTATTTTTACTCAGAACACCTGTATATTTGACACCACTGGGTTGGACAGTTGAATTAAGCTCATGAGGTGTGACTGTTCCAGGACTGATGATCAGGAACTGATTCCGACCTGGGACACCAAATGAGTGAAACTACAAGGTAGAAAAGACAACCAGAACTGTTTTGGCATTCCAGGACCAGAGTTGCCAGTAGCAGTACACCATTGTATTTGGTGAGTATCCCCCATTTTGATATTTCACAATCTAGGGACTTTTCAAGTTTTATTAGTTGTATTTACAGGGTACACATGGTATACACCGTCCAACGAAATACTCACTTGAAGGTTCCTTCACAACAATGCAACAACAAAAATAAATCAGATATAAGAATATGAACGTAAATGGCTCAGTAGAATAAAATAAACATTTAAGCATGATTATAATACAGGAAACCACAATTTATATTCCAAGTGTTTAAATTGTGCAGTGTTTAGCAATAACAATAAGAGTCTGGTAGCAGCAGTTGTAATGTGTTTGAAGGATGAATGTATTTGTGTGTGTATGAGTGAATGTCTTTTTTTCTACCCCTTTTTCTCCCTAATTTGGTGGTATCCAATTGGTAGTTACAGTCTTGTCTAGTCGCTGCAACACCCGTTGCGAAGGTCAAGGCCGTGCGTCCCCCCGAAACACAACCCAACCATGCCGCACTGCTTCTTGACACAATGCCCACTTAACTCGGAAGCCAGTTGCACCAAGGTGTTGAAGAAAACACTGTGCACCTGGTGACCGTGTTAGCGTGCACTGCACCTGGCCCGCCACACGAGTCACTAGTGCGTGATGGGAAAAGGACATCCCTACCGGCCAAACCCTCCCCTTTACCCCGACGACCCTGGGCCAATTGTGCACCGCCCCATGGGTCTCCTGGTCGATGATGGCTGCGACAGAGCCTGGACTTGAATCCAGAATCTCTAGTGGCCCAGCTAGCACTGCACCACTCGGGAGGCCCTGTGAGTGTATGTCTGTGTGGGTGTGTGCATGTGAGCTAATATGCGGAGAGTCAGTGCAGGTGGTCAGTCCAGTTCAAGTGTTCAGCAGTCTGATGACTTGTTGATAGAAACGGTCTCTGAGCCTGAACAGCTCGTAGCTTAGGTGTGTGGGGTCCTTGATGTTGCTAAGGGCTTTCTTAAGGCACTGTTTTGAGTAGATTGCCTAGATGGGTGGGATCACGGTCCCAGTGATATACTGAGCCGTCTTCACCACCTACCCTGCCTTGCAGTCGTGGATAGAGCAATTTTCTTACCAGAACATGATGCAACCGGTCAGGACACTCTCAATGGTGCAGCGGTAGTATTTGACGAGGACCGGGGGTGACATGCTGAATTTCCTTTGATGCCTTATGAAATAGATACGCTGTTGCGCCTTCTTGCCAAGTGTGGTGTTGTTGGTCCATGTCAAGTCCTCTGTGACATGGACACCAAGGAACTTAAAACTGCTGACTCTGTTTACTGCAGTCCTGTTTGTGTGGATCGGGTAATGTTCCCTCTTGAAGTCAATAGTCAAATCCTTTGTTTAGCTGACGTTGAGGGAGAGGTTTTTGTCCTGGCACCACAATGCCAGTTCACTTACCTCCACCCTATAGGCTGACTCATTGTTGTTGGTTATCAGGCCTACAACTGTGGTGTCATCAGCAAACTTGATGACGGAGTTGGTGTCGTGCAAAGCTAGGCAGTCGTGGGGAAACAGGGAGTACAGCAGAGAGATGATGACACACTGCTGGGGGGCCCCTGTGTTAAGAGTCAGTGTGGAGGAGGTGTTGTTGTCAATCCTCACAGCCTACTACATCCCATCAGGAAGTCCAGTTGCAGAGGATGGTGTCTAGACCCTGAAGATGGTGTCTAGACCCTTGGCTCTGAGCTTGGGGTTGAGCTTTGAAGGAACAATAGTGTTGAATGCTAAAATGTAGTTAGGGCTGCCTTTTGGGGGCCCTAAGCGAGATTTGGTTGGGCTACCTAATTTTCGGGCTACCCAAGAGGAAATGCCAGCATTACAGAGGCAAGGGGGAGGGATCCTGGTGAGATTAAGACGTAGGGAAAACCGGCCATTTCTTCTCTCCATTCTACTGGCCACTTAATAACAAGAAGGATGATCTCCAATCAACACGTCTCCAACGCCACCAGAGGTGAAAAAGTCCTAGACCACTGTTATTCTACCCACAAGCAAGCATACAAGGCCCTCCATCGTCCGCCATCGGATCATGACATGGTCATCCTGTCTGGGTTGGCGCCCCCCCCCTTGGGTTGTGCCATGGTGGAGATCTTTGTGGGCTATACTCAGCCTTGTCTCAGGATGGTAAGTTGGTGGTTGAAGTTATCCCTCTAGTGGTGTGGGGGCTGTGCTTTGGCAAAGTGGGTGGGGTTATATACTTCCTGTTTGGCCCTGTCCGGGGGTGTCCTCGGATGGGGCCACAGTGTCTCCTGACCCCTCCTGTCTCAGCCTCCAGTATTTATGCTGCAGTAGTTTATGTGTCGGGGGGCTAGGGTCAGTTTGTTATATCTGGAGTACTTCTCCTGTCCTATTCGGTGTCCTGTGTGAATCTAAGTGTGCGTTCTCTAATTCTCTCCTTCTCTCTTTCTTTCTCTCTCTCGGAGGACCTGAGCCCTAGGACCATGCCCCAGGACTACCTGACATGACTCCTTGCTGTCCCCAGTCCACCTGACTGTGCTGCTGCTCCAGTTTCAACTGTTCTGCCTTATTATTATACGACCATGCTGGTCATTTATGAACATTTGAACATCTTGGCCATGTTCTGTTATAATCTCCACCTGGCACAGCCAGAAGAGGACTGGCCACCCCACATAGCCTGGTTCCTCTCTAGGTTTCTTCCTAGGTTTTGGCCTTTCTAGGGAGTTTTTCCTAGCCACCATGCTTCTACACCTGCATTGCTTGCTGTTTGGGGATTTAGGCTGGGTTTCTGTACAGCACTTTGAGATATCAGCTGATGTACGAAGGGCTATATAAATAAATTTGATTTGATTTGACGCCGTACTCCTGCTTTCTATTTACAAGCAGAAACAGGAAGTACTCGTGACTCGCTTGGTTAAGAAATGGTCACCAGAAACAAAGATTATGCTACAGGACTGCTTTGCTAGAGCTGATTTGAATATACTTTGAGACTCAGCCGTTAACATTGACGAGCTAACCACCCCCTTCACCGGCTTCATTAGAACATGTTTTGGGGGAGGGGGGGGGGCGCAATGTGCAACTGACGTGTTTTCCATTTGCTCCCGCAGTATTCTTAAAGTTTATTTGAATTTTGCAGCAAAAACATATTTATTTTCAAATATTAGTTTGGTGATCCCTTTCCGTTATACACAAGACTACTGTGCTTTCAAATGACAGCATGTCAACAACCAAAAACACGACTTTGAGAAAACCCGGCCTACAAGACCCATTTTTATCACCACCCTCTCCTGAGTCTGAGGGCCGGATACTAACATTTTACCCAGAGGTGCGGCTTTACCTGGTTGCGCTGAAAAGAACATTCTTGAGGCCATCAAGCTACTATGCTCTGAGATCTGCATGTCTGGCAGACATATCAGTGTGGATGACGGATCACCACCTCAAGCTGAACTTCGGCAAGACGGAGCTGCTCTTCCTCCCGGGGAAGGACTGCCCGTTCCATGATCTCGCCATCACGGTTGACAACTCCATTGTGTCCTCCTCCCAGAGCGCTAAGAACCTTGGCGGGATCCTGGACAACACCCTGTCGTTCTCCACTAACATCAAGGCGGTGGCCCGTTCCTGTAGGTTCATGCTTTACAACATCCGCAGAGTACGACCCTGCCTCACACAGGAAGCGGCGCAGGTCCTAATCCAGGCACTTGTCATCTCCCGTCTGGATTACTGCAACTCGCTGTTGGCTGGGCTCCCTGCCTGTGCCATTAAACCCCTACAACTCATCCAGAACGCCGCAGCCCGTCTAGTGTTCAACCTTCCCAAGTTCTCTCACGTCACCCCGCTCCTCCGCTCTCTCCACTGGCTTCCAGTTGAAGCTCGCATCCGCTACAAGACCATGGTGCTTGCCTACGGAGCTGTGAGGGGAACGGCACCTCAGTACCTCCAGGCTCTGATCAGGCCCTACACCCAAATAAGGGCACTGCGTTCATCCACCTCTGGCCTGCTCGCCTCCCTACCACTGAGGAAGTACAGTTCCCGCTCAGCCCAGTCAAAACTGTTCGCTGCTCTGGCTCCCCAATGGTGGAACAAACTCCCTCACGACGCCAGGACAGCGGAGTCAATCACCACCTTCCGGAGACACCTGAAACCCCACCTCTTTAAGGAATACCTAGGATAGGATAAAGTAATCCTTCTCACCCCCTCCCCCCTTAAAATATTTAGATGCACTATTGTAAAGTGGCTGTTCCACTGGATGTCATAAGGTGAATGCACCAATTTGTAAGTCGCTCTGGATAAGAGCGTCTGCTAAATGACTTAAATGTAAATGTAAATGTAGATAGTTTAAATGAAAACGGAGGTAGTTGCTACGATTGAGGCCTGAATACAAGGGGTTTCTGCAACTTTAAAAGCAGATTTAACTATCCTGCGAAACAAGACAGCGCCAGCCATCACATCACTCAAAACAACAAGAGAGTTACACATGATGAAGATTGCACCACTGGTGACCTCCGCCACCAGTGTCTCTGACCTGACTACCTCCCTGGAGGCTGACGTAAAACGCCTGACTGCGGATCTGAAAAAGGTACAGGAGAGCTGTGTGAGCTTAGAGGGATTTTCTTGCCGCAATAGTCTGAGACTGGTATCAATTCCAGAGTCAGCGGAAATGCCTCGCGGATTTCATCTGCTGAAGGATGTTCTTGCCATGGATGAGAAGCCCCTGATTGACCGTGCCCACCGGTCACTGTGCCCAAAGCCCCGGGACGGTGAGAGGCACCGTGACCTCATTCTTCGAGTGCACTTCTTCCATGAGAAGATGGAGATTCTCCAATGAGCCTGCAATACCACTCTGAGCTTTCAAGGACAGAGCTACCAGGACTCCTCCCCCACTGTGTCCAGGCAGCGCGCATCTTTCGTGCAGGCCAAACGACTACTATGGTACCATCCAGGTGTGAAGTATGGACTGCGATTGCCGGCCCGTCTATGACTTTCTCATGATGGAAAAGACTACACCGTTGATTCTCCAGAGGAGGGTATGGCTCACATTCAACGCCACATCAAGAAGTCTTGAACTTGCTCATTGATCAGCAACTGTTGCTTGCCAACAGTGGATAGTAAGTAAGTAGCCCACCTGTGGTATAACTATCTTTAGTTATAACTGTACTCTTCCTGTATAGTTCGGGAGTTGGTGAACCCACTCAGGCTTATTTGATGTGATCAAATGTTTTGGTCACCCAGTGTGCTTGCCTCAAAAAGCCTTCAGTCATTTTTATTTCCTTTTATTAATGGTTTATGTCATTCCTTTGTTTCAATGTTATCTCATTGACCTATTGAGTTTGTTTCCATATTGTCTCAATGACCCAAACAATTTTGGGATATTTGTTTACCACATCCATTTGTCTCGACCCAGTAAACAGTAAATGTTCAGAGTTTTTGGGGAGTCTTCAATTCAATGTTGAATGTTTTTAACATAATTTATACACGGCAAACTTTCAACGTTGCACAGACATAGTTTTGTGGTCTTGACTGCACATTGCCCAACTTGTTTTGGGTCGTTTCACGATGATTTGCTTACCTCACATGAGAGGTTTTGGCTGAGCTTCTTGCTACATTTTCTCTCTCAATACCTGTTATAAGACTGGGAATATAATTTTATACATGTGGTGCTTTCCTAATTTTATTTGCACATGGGATTCACTTGTATTTTTTCCTCTTATTTTTGCTGCTTGATTCACCAAAACAGAACACTACTTTAAAGGGCGGGACTGTGGGTTTGGGTTAACACCACAATCTCACAGATATACTGTGCAAAGAAAACTTTTAAAACAATTCTATTTAGGCTTGTACTTAGTTTGGGAAGGTATTGTCTGGGGTGGGGGGAGGAAGGAGATTGAATTGTTGAGTTCTAATGTCACTCTTTTTTGTTTTCCAAATAAACAGCAAAAAAAGAAACGTCCCTTTTTCAGGACCCTGTCTTTCAAAGATAATTAATAAAAATACAAATAACTCCACAGATCTTCATTGTAAAAGGTTTAAACACTGTTCCCATGCTTGTTCAACGAGCCATAGATAATTAATGAACATGCACCTGTGGAACGGTCCTTAAGACACTAACAGCTTACAGCCGGTAGGCAATTAAGGTCACAGTTATGAAAACTTAGGATACTAAAAGAGACCTTTCTACTGACTGTGAAAAATACCAAAAGAAAGATGTCCAAGGTCCCTGCTCATCTGCGTGAATGTGCCTTAGGCATGCTGCAAAGAGGCATGAAGACTGCAGATGTGGCCAGGGCAACAAATTGCAATGTCCATACTGTGAGACGTCTAGGACAGCGCTACAGGGAGACAGGAAGGACAGTTGATCGTCCTCGCAGTGGTAGACCACATGTAACAACACCTGCACAAGATCGGTACATCTGAACATCACACCTGCAGGATGGCAACAACAACTGCCCGAGTTACACCAGGAACACACAATCCTTCCATCAGTGCTCAGTATGTCCGCAATAGGCCGAGAAAGGCTGGACTGAGGACTTGAAGGCCTGATGTAAGGCAGGTCCTTACCAGACACCAGCAGCAACAATGTTTGCCTATGGGTACAAAAGCACCATCGCTGGACCAGACAGGACTGGCAAAAAAGTGCTCTTCACTGATGAGTCGCGGTTTTGTCTCACCCGTGGTGATGGTCGGATTCGCGTTTATCGTCGAAGGAATGAGTGTTACACCAAGGCCTGTACTCTGGAGCGGGATCAATTTGGAGGCGGAGGGTACGTCATGGTCTGGGGCGGTGTGTCACAGCATCATCGGACTGAGCTTGTTGTCATTGCAGGCAATCTCAACGCTGTGCGTTACAGGGAGGACATCCTCCTCCCTCATGTGGTACCCTTCCTGCAGGCTCATCCAGCCATACTTCTCGTTCTGTGCGTGATTTTCTGCAAGACAGGAATGTCAGTGTTCTGCCATGGCCAGCGAAAAGCACGGATCTCAATCCCATTGAGTACATCTGGGACCTGTTGGATCGGCGGGTGAGGACTAGGGCCATTCCCCCCAGAAAAGTCTGGGAACTTGCAGGTGCCTTGGTGGAAGCGTGGGGTAACATTACACAGCAAGAACCGGCAAATCTGGTGCAGTCCATGAGGAGAAGATGCACTGCAGTACTTAATGCAGCTGGTGACCACACCAGATACTGACTGTTACTTTTGATTTTGACCACCCTTTTGTTCAGGGGCACATTATTCCATTTCTGTCACATGTCTGTGGAACTTCTTCAGTTTATGTCTCAGTTGTTGAATCTTGTTACGTTATTTACACATGTTAAGTTTGCTGAAAATAAACGCAGTTGACAGTGAGATGATGTTTCTTTTTTTGCTGAGTTCCTCTTACACAGTACATTATTACCCTGAGACAAGTTATCCTGGGTCTTGTGGGTATTCATTGCTTTTCCACTCTATGCTCTAATGACAGCGTTGTATAACGGCAATGCTCAGGGTGGCCAAAATAATACCATCAAGGACATTTTGTGGCACATCAAAGGCGCTAACAACCCTGTGAAATGTAAGAGGGCGCTGACACATTTAAAGGGTTTGAATGCAAATTTAGCATTTCTACATAAGACTCATTTGAGGACTGGTGAGTTGGTCAACTATTTCATAGTAAATCAAGAGGTGCTGCCATTTTGGTTGATAGATCTACTCCCTTTATAGCTTCTGAGGCTATTCCTGATCCTAAGGGACGATACGTCATAGGAACTGTTAAACTGTTTTCTATCCCTCTTGTTTTGGCTAGTGTTTATGCTCCCAATTGGGACGATTCAAGTTCCATTTCTACCTTTTTATCTGTTATACCCAATTTAGATTGCCATTTGTTGATTTTAGGGGGTGATTTCAACTGTACAATATCCCCAGTTCTTGACTAGCACTCACTACAGTCACTTCTAAGTGTGCATTGTTCAAGATTTTCTTCAGAAATATGCTGTGTGTGAGGCCTGACATTTCCTCTACCCTCCAGATAGACAGTATTCCTTTAAAAAAAAAAATATTTCATCAAATGTACTCCTGCATTGATTACCTATTTTTGGACAAAAAACTTCTGCCTAACCTTCAGAGGTGTACTTATGAGAGTATTGTTATTTCTGACCATTCACCATTAGTGCTTGAGCTAGAGTTTCCCCAGCAACCTATGTGTTGTCAATGGCATCTTAACTCCATTTTCCTCTCAGAGAAGTAGTGTGTCATTTTTATTTCTAGAAATTAATTAAACCCCACCTATGTCCTGCACTTCCACATGGGAGTCCCTCAAAGCATACCTGAGTATGCTTGGGGTCATTGTCCATTTGGAAGACCCATTTGCGACCAAGATTTAACTTCTGACTGATGTCTTGAGATGTTGCTTCAATATAGCCACATCATTTCTTCATCTATTTTGTGCACCAGTCCCTCCTCCAACAAAGCACCCCCACAACATGATGCTGCTACCCCCGTGCATCATGGTTGGGATGGTGTTCAAGCCTCCCCTTTTTCCTCCAAACAAAAAAATGGTCATTATGGCCAAACAGTTCCATTTTTGTTTCATCCAACCAGAGGACATTTCTCCAAAAAGTATGATCTTTGTCCCCATGTGCAGTTGCAAACCGTAGTCAGGCTCTTTTATGGCTGTTTTGGAGCAGTGGCTTCTTCCTTGCTATGTCGAAAGAGGACTCGTTTTGCTGTGGATATAGATACTTGTGTACCTGTTTCCTCCAGTATCTTCACAAGGTCCTTTGCTGTTGTTCTGGGATGGATTTGCACTTTTCGCACCAAAGTACGTAAATCTCTAGGAGACAGAACGCGTTTCCTTCCTGAGCAGTATGACGGCAGCGTGGTCCCATGGTGTTTATACTTGCGTTCTATTGTTTGTACAGATGAACGTGGTACCTTCAGGCGTTTGGAAATTGCTCCCAAGGATGAACCAAACTTGTGGAGGTCTACAATTATTTTTCTGAGGTCTTGGCTGATTTATTTTCATTTTCCTATGATGTCAAGCAAAGAGGCACTGAGTTTGAAGGTAGGCCTTGAAATACATCCACAGGTACTCCTCCAATTGACGCAAATTATGTCAATTAGCCTATCAGCCTATCAGCTTCTGACGCTATGACATGATACAGTGAATTATAAGTGAAATAATCTTTCTGTAAAAAATTACTTTTGTCATGTTCAAAGTAGATGTCCTAACATACTTGCCAAAACTATAGTTTGTGAACAATAAATGTGTGGAGTGGTTGAAAAACAAGTTAATGACTCCAACCTAAGTGTATGTAAACTTCCGACTTCAACTGTAATTCACAAATGATAGGCTAATATTGTCACCCATCAGACTATTCTTGATTTAACCTTATCTTTATATATACTAAATAATATATGTGTGAAATTTGTTTTTATTTAGAATGGGCCATTATCATGCACCTGTCTCGAAACAGAGGCAGCGGGACAAAATACATCTAATCTATTCACTTAAATAGCGAATGTCGGACGATTTTCCCATGGTTCATTTTCATGCCAGCCAGGTAGGCTATACTCCAGATGTAAAGATAAACAACGTGCTTAATATTAGGAAAATTGAGAAATAAATATAGTAGGCCTAGCCTATAAAAAGCTAATGGGATCCTCCTCTTTTTAGTGGAGGCCATCACTGTTTTCTAGCGAGAAATGTTGATGTTTTAAGGTTGAGTGAATAGTGATGGAAATGGCATCTTACGTAGATCTGGTAGAGCGGTAAGTTGGTCAGCACAGACTCTGAGGAAGTGGCCAGATGTGCCATGGATGCCGGAAGCTTTATGAAGAGTCTTCCTCAAATCATTCTCAGGTCGCGAAAGCAGCTGGTCGTCCAAATTTGCGAGAGACTTCCTGGATGGTTAAGTATTGTCTGCCTCGAAGCAAGCATATAATGTGTTAAGCTTGTCTGGGAGGGAGGCTTCGGTGGGCACCACACAGCTGGATTTGCCTTTGTCGTCCGTGATAGTCTGTAGTCCTTGCCACATGCGTCGAGAGTCTGAGTTGTCATTCATTGACATACATTTGAGTCTGTCTATTTTTGCCTAATGGATTCACTGAGATCGTACCTACTTGCCTTGTACGCCACCAAATCATCGCGGTTCATTGTACTAACATTGAATGCTGCAGTACGGTCTCTCAGCATGGTACGGATTTCTCCCTTCATCCATGGTCTTTGGTTGGGGTACTGTATGTCCGGATTGTTATTGTGGGTACAACATCATCAACAAATTTCCTAATGCAACCTGTGACTGATGATGTATATTCCTCAATGTTGATGTATGAGTCCTGGGTGGATAAATCGTTGAACATATTCCAATCAGTATACTCAAAACAGTCCTGCAGCATTGAAGGGAAAAACTGGTTAAGTGCCACTGTAATCCCCACATCAAATTAACCAACTAAATGATTATTATAATATTGAGACTTGAGGTGTGTCATCACAGTGCAAGCTGCCCTCTGACCTCACACACTCTCTCCATAGTGGACATCCATGAGGTGGCCAGGTGACAGTTTTGTAGAACCACCCAGGTGCCCTCCTTCACACCCGTCTCAATCAAGCTCATGGCGATGGGGCCCTGGCCCTGGCCCAGAGACAGAGAGCTCAACTTGTTTCCACTGAAGCCCTGGGGAACACACAGAGAGACACAGAGACACAGGCACACACATAGAGACACACGCGTACAGACGCACGCATGCACACACACACACACACACACACACACACACACACACACACACACACACACACACACACACACACACACACACACACACACACACACACACACACACACACACACACACACACACACACACACACACACACACACACACACACACACACACACACACACACACACACACACACGTCAACAGGATGATTTAAAGGGTGAATCCCAAAGATTGAGTGACAAACGTACCATAAATTGCCTAGCAATTAATGACTTGAAACATTTATATATTTTTTATTTTGATAATGACTTGAAACATTTACATTTAAAAAATGTTACCCACTTTCTCCCCAATTTCGTGGTATCAAATTGTTAGTGGTTACTATCTTGTCTCATCGCTACAACTCCCGTACGGGCTCGGTAGAGACTAAGGTCGAAAGCCATGCGTCCTCCGAAACACAACCCAACCAAGCCGCACTGCTTCTTAACACAGCGCGCATTCAACCCGGGAGCCAGCCGCACCAATGTGCCGGAGGAAACACCGTGCACCTGGCGACCTGGTTAGCGTGCACTGCGCCCGGCCCGCCACAGGAGTCGCTAGTGCACGATGAGACAAGGATATCACTACCGGCCAAGCCCTCTCTAGGCCAATTGTGCGTCGCCCCATGGACCTCCCGGTCACGGCCGGCTGCGACAGAGCCTGGGCTCGAACCCAGAGTCTCTGGTGGCACTGTGCCACCCGGGAGGCATGACTTGAAACATTTAAGGATATTTTAACCTTGTGGAAATCTACAAGCTTTATCAATCTGTGATCTATCTACTCTGCGTGTCTACTCTTGTCTTTTCTGTAAAACAACTATATCAACAAGACCAGCTAGGGACAAGCAATACAGGGTGGTTGTTTTTCCACAACAATTGTCATTTAAGCTAAACCTAGGTAAAAATGTGCCAATGGAGTGGCAATGAGTGGCATGATGGCACAAACAGACTGGTACCCAGGCTTATCCATACCTGCTCATCACCAAACTTGAGTAAGGCGGCCATGGGGTCAGAACCGGGGGAGAGGATGAAGATGAGGGGGGCGCAGCAGTGACTGTCCCCAAATGCTTTCCCCAGGTTGAAGGGGGGCGCCTCGATGAACTGACGCCCCAGACTGTCCGATACAAACTCCTGCACCATGGGAATGACCTGGGAGGCAGGGGGGTGAAGAATGTGGATTTAACTCTGTGTGTGTGTGTGTGTGTGTGTGTGTGTGTGTGTGTGTGTGTGTGTGTGTGTGTGTGTGTGTGTGTGTGTGTGTGTGTGTGTGTGTGTGTGTGTGTGTGTGTGTGTGTGTGTGTGTGTGTGTGTGTGTGTGTGTGTGTGTGTGTGTCTGGTAACTCACCTTGTCTGGTCTAAGACAGCGTATAACCAGCATCTTCTGAAACTGTCCAAGGTTCTGCTGCCACTCTGCTGGGAAAGGTGTGTGGTGGGGAGTCTGCACATGAACATGAACACAATATCACATACTCACTACATACAAAGATATTTGAATGATGGTTTAATAATAACTAATCCCCTTTTTTCTCTAAACTACAGCATTGAAATAAAAACTTTAAAAAGCTTGCTTCACACACTCATATTCTTCACTTTTTACCAACTAGCCTAATTCTTCTTTGCAACATTAAGACAAACCAGGAAGAACTCCCTAGAACGCAACTGAATTCCAATAAACCCCATGTCCAGGGACAGCTTTGCGAAAAAAAAAAGTGGGGTGTTGAAAGTGGAATGGTACCCTATTACTTACATAGTGCACTTATTTTGAGTAGAGCTCAATGGGAGCATAGTGTTTCCTTCCAAATGTCTAAACCACAGTAGCCAAACGATGCAAGCCTCACAGGCTGTTTATATAACTAAACTTGAGCTTTAATACTCTCCTTAATAATGAGGGAATTCAGGGACATTTGCATTCATCAGATGCAAATCTGGAGGGGATTGCATTTACGCGGTGCCCATAATCAGGTTATCCCCAAGTATAATGGAGACGCTTTGGCATCACATTTGTTTTAAGTATGTGGGTGTATGTTTGTGTGTGTGTGTGTGTGTGTGTGTGTGTGTGTGTGTGTGTGTGTGTGTGTGTGTGTGTGTGTGTGTGTGTGTGTGTGTGTGTGTGTGTGTGTGTGTGTGTGTGTGTGTGTGTGTGTGTGTGCGTGTGTGTTGGGAGTTCTTTATTGACCTGTAGCGAGATTAATCAAATGTAATTAAGTGGTAAGAGAAGCAATCTGGGATGTGCAGCGGGGCCAGCCAATGTATTTGGTTAATGCGTGGAACCGCTGCGCTGGGTAGGGAGAGAGATGGTGTGAGTGAGGAGGGATAACCCCCGGATACTTTTGAACAAATTTTACATCAGACGTCTGAGAGTTATATTGAGTAAGGATCTGTCCACAGAGGTAGGTACCTTCACTGTCTGTGGCTGAAACCTATTTAAAGTTAAAGGAAAGTTAATTGTATTGGATGTGTGTGTTTGTTTGTGTTCGTGTGTGTGCATGCGTGCTCTTGTCTGCCTACCTGTCTGTGTGTGTGTGTATCTACAGACCACATAATTAAACATAAAAATCATATTATATTTTATTGCAATGCTACAGTAACGCACCGGGCTATCATACACCTCCTTCCAGGCGTCTTTCATTCGGGACATGTCCTTGCGCAGGCCCTTGAAGCAGTCCATCTCATCGAGGCGGCAGAGCTCATCCCAAGCCTTCTTGGGGAGCCAGGTGCAAGGGTTGGCGTGGGGATTGTCCAGGCCCACGCCACCTGTTAGCAGGAAGCGCCACTCGCTCTCATCCACCTGGTGTGGAGGATTGGGTGGAGAGGGGGGAAAGACAAAGGGTCAATCTGGAGCATTGCTGGGAATGTGAGGCTTTGGGATCCTGGGAGAGCTAAGACCCATATGGTCCTGACTGGAAATATATATATTTTTTTTATTTCACCATTATTTAACCAGGTCGGCCAGTTGAGAACAAGTTCTCATTTACAACTGTGACCTTGCCATGTGTGTGTGTGTGTGTGTGTGTGTGTGTGTGTGTGTGTGTGTGTGTGTGTGTGTGTGTGTGTGTGTGTGTGTGTGTGTGTGTGTGTGTGTGTGTGTGTGTGTGTGTGTGTGTGTGTGTGTGTGTGTGTGTGTGTGTGTGTGTGTGTGTGTGTGTGTGTGTGAGTATTGATGATATTAGTCAAGAAAACTTGTTGATGGAGAAAGAGATATGTGGTTATGCATTAATAATACATTGCAGTGACGGTGTGATAATGCTATGGGAAAGCTGTGGCCATATACAGTGGGGCAAAGAAGTATTTAGTCAGCCACCAATTGTGCAAGTTCTCCCACTTAAAAAGATGAGAGAGGCCTGTAATTTTCATCATAGGTACACTTCAACTATGACAGACAAAATGAGAGAAAAAAAAGTGTAGGATTTTTAATGAATTTATTTGCAAATTATGGTGGAAAATAATTATTTGGTCAATAACAAAAGATTCTCAGTACTTTGTTATAGACCCTTTGTTGGCAATGACAGAGGTCAAACGTTTTCTGTAAGTCTTCACAAGGTTTTCACACACTGTTGCTAGTATTTTGGCCCATTCCTCCATGCAGATCTCGTCTAGAGCAGTGACGTTTTGGGGCTGTTGTTGGGCAACACGGACTTTCAACTCCATCCAAAGATTTTCTATGGGTTGAGATCTGGAGACTGGCTAAGCCACTCCAGGACCTTGAAATGCATCTTACGAAGCCACTCCTTCGTTGCCCGGGCGGTGTGTGTGGGATCATTGTCATGCTGAAAGACACAGCCACGTTTCATCTTCAATGCCCTTGCTGATGGTAGGCTTTGTTACTTTGGTCCCAGCTCTCTGCAGGTCATTCACTAGGTCCCCCCGTGTGGTTCTGGGATTTTTGCTCACTGTTCTTGTGATCATTTTGACCCCACAGGGTGAGATCTTGCGTGGAGCCCCAGATCGAGGGAGATTATCAGTGGTCTTGTATGTCTTCCATTTCCTAATAATTGCTCCCACAGTTGATGTCTTCAAACCAAGCTGCTTACCTATTGCAGATTCAGTCTTCCCAGCCTGGTGCAGGTCTACAATTTTGTTTCTGGTGTCCTTTGACAGCTCTTTGGTCTTGGCCATAGTGGAGTTTGGAGTGTGACTGTTTGAGGTTGTGGACAGGTGTCTTTTATACTGATAAGTTCAAACAGGTGCCATTAATACAGGTAATGAGTGGAGGACAGAGGAGCCTCTTAATTAAAGAAGAAGTTACAGGTCTGTGAGAGGCAGAAATCTAGCTTGTTTGTAGGTGACCAAATACTTATTTTCCACCATAATTTGCAAATAAATTCATTAAAAATTCTACAATGTGATTTTCTGGATTTTTTTCCCTCATTTTGTCTGTCATAGTTGAAGTGTACCTATGATGAAAATGACAGGCCTCTCTCATCTTTTTAAGTGGGGGAACTTGCACAATTGGTGGCTGACTAAATACTTTTTTGCTCCACTGTACAATACATCAAACATAAACCAATTCATACACAGAGGTTCTGTGTTCATGTCTATGGTTCTGACAATATTTTGAGAAGGTTGTTGTAAAGCTAACCCACCAGCTTGTCGTGCATGAGCAGGTTGACGTTGAGGCAGAAGGAGAAGAGCAGCTTGTCTTTCTCAAATAGCGAGCGGCACACATTGACATAGAGAGAGTAGGTGAAATGGTCCCTCAGAATCTGCAACCTGGGGTAAAAACAATAACAAAGATTTGATTAATGCCTAGGTTTTGGTCTTTGTCGACTAAACTTTTATTGAAAGTGTTGATTTTCTTAAATGTGTAGCAAAATGTAAAATAAAGCTTGAGAAGTAAAATTTCATTCATTTTGATCTAGTCACTTTGGTAATACATTATGGGACAGTAGCATAAACTACAGGCTAACAATAATAAGTGATGTAGCCTATAGAGCATTTCATTACTACCTAGAATCTAGAACCGCTTGCAAACCCCCCAAAAACAGGCACAACAACTTATAAAAAAATGGAAAGCGAATGGTGTCGAGTCAGCTTCAGGTAGAAGCAGTTTAGAAAGGCATGTCTCTGCTTTGGATTGAGCGGAGAGAGAGGAATCGATGGTTTGGCAGGGAGAAAGTCAGTCTGACAGATAGGCCAGGAGCTCTTCTTCAAGATAATCTTGCCATCTATATGCACTATGGTGCAGACCTAGAATAACTATAGTTTTAACAGTAACACATTTTCCGGTTGAACAACTAGTTTAAATATATTTTTAAAGATATTTTTTCTTCTTTATTCACTTCCCCTAACCCTGACACCCCTCCCGTAATTGGTTTAAACTAATGGACAACAATACTTAGACTTCTACTTCCAGTTTATATATACTATATACATTTTATGGACATGGTACATTTACATTAATTATATATTTTTTGTCCCACCCCTCAGCTACCCTCAACCCCTACCATCTATCACTGAAAATCATCAAGTATATTTTTCAACTGTGCTGTGATGTTTCATAAAAGTTTGGAATATTTCTATTCTCATAGATTCTACAGATTGTAAACTAAAGAATTTTTGCTAAGAGTATTATTAATTGGAACGGAAATGGCACCACACCAAACTGGAAGTCTTCCGAATAGCTTGGAACACTGCAGTATCGAAGAGCCCTCACAGCTGCTCGATCATCCTATTTTTCCAACTTAATTGAGAACATTAAGAACAATCCAAACTGTATTATTGATAAGGTCACAAAGCAAACTAAAAAGCAGCATTCCCCAAGAGAGGATGGCTTTCACTTCAGCTGTCACACCCTGACCTTAGAGATCCTTATTTATTCTCTATGTTTGGTTAGGTCAGGGTGTGACTCAGGTGGGAAAATCTGTTTTCAAATTTTTGTTGTTTTGCCGATCAGTCTATCGTTGTCTCTGATTGGGGATCATATATGAGTTGTGATTTTCCGTATGGGTTTTGTGGGGTGTTATTTTCTGTTTAGTGTCTGTGCTTGATGTAACTGTTTGTTTTCGTTTTTTTATTTGTTATTTTTGTTTGAGTGTTTCTTGAAAATAAATATCATGAACACTTTCCACGCTGCGCTTTGGTACATTCTTCCTTCCACCGACGAGAGCCGTTACATCAGCAGTGATAAATTCATGAACTTCTTTCAGGAAAAGATCATGATCATTAGAAAGAAAAGTACGGACTCCTCTTTAAATCTGCGTATTCCTCCAAAACTCAGTTGTCCTGAGTCTGCACAGGACCTAGGATCAAGGGAGCCACTCAAGTGTTTTATTACTATATCTCTTGACACAATGATGAAAATAATCATGGCCTCTAAACCTTCAAGTGGCATACTGGACCCTATTCAAATCAAATCAAATCAAGTGTATTTGTCACATACACATGATTAGCAGATGTTAATGTGAGTGTAGCGAAATGCTTGTGCTTCTAGTTCCGACAATGCAGTAATAACCAACAAGTAATCTAACTAACCATTCCAAAACTACTGTCTTATTCACAGTGTAAGGGGATAAAGAATATGTACATAAAGATACATGAATGAGTGATGGTACAGAGCAGCATAGGCAAGATACAGTAGATGGTATCGAGTACAGTATATACATATGAGATGAGTATGTAAACAAAGTGGCATAGTTAAAGTGGCTAGTGATACATGTATTACATAAGGATGCAGTAGATGATATAGAGTACAGTATATACGTATGCATATGAGATGAATAATGTAGGGTATGTAACATTATATAAGGTTGCATTGTTTAAAGTGGCTAGTGATGTATTTTACATCATTTCCCATCAATTCCCATTATTAAAGTGGCTGGAGTTGAGTCAGTGTTAGTGTGTTGGCAGCAGCCACTCAATGTTAGTGGTGGCTGTTTAATAACAGTCTGATGGCCTTGAGATAGAAGCTGTTTTTCAGTCTCTCGGTCCCAGCTTTGATGCACCTGTACTGACCTCGCCTTCTGGATGATAGCGGGGTGAACAGGCAGTGGCTCGGGTGGTTGTTGTCCTTGATGATCTTTATGGCTTTCCTGTAACATCGGGTGGTGTAGGTGTCCTGGAGGGCAGGTAGTTTGCCCCCAGTGATGCGTTGTGCAGACCTCACTACCCTCTGGAGAGCCTTACGGTTGTGGGTGGAGCAGTTGCCGTACCAGGCGGTGATACAGCCCGCCAGGATGCTCTCGATTGTGCATCTGTAGAAGTTTGTGAGTGCTTTTGGTGACAAGCCAAATTTCTTCAGCCTCCTGAGGTTGAAGAGGCGCTGCTGCGCCTTCTTCACGATGCTGTCTGTGTAAGTGGACCAATTCAGTTTGTCTGTGATGTGTATGCCGAGGAACTTAAAACTTACTACCCTCTCCACTACTGTTCCATCGATGTGGATAGGGGGGTGTTCCCTCTGCTGTTTCCTGAAGTCCACAATCATCTCCTTAGTTTTGTGGACGTTGAGTGTGAGGTTATTTAACTGACACCACACTCCGAGGGCCCTCACCTCCTCCCTGTAGGCCGTCTCGTTGTTGTTGGTAATCAAGCCTACCACTGTTGTGTCGTCGGCAAACTTGATGATTGAGTTGGAGGCGTGCGTGGCCACGCAGTCGTGGGTGAACAGGGAGTACAGGAGAGGGCTCAGAATGCACCCTTGTGGGGACCCAGTGATGAGGATCAGCGGGGTGGAGATGTTGTTGCCTACCCTCACCACCTGGGGGCGGCCCGTCAGGAAGTCCAGTACCCAGTTGCACAGGGCGGGGTCGAGACCCAGGGTCTCGAGCTTGATGACGAGCTTGGAGGGTACTATGGTGTTGAATGCCGAGTTGTAGTCGATGAACAGCATTCTCACATAGGTATTCCTCTTGTCCAGATGGGTTAGGGCAGTGTGCAGTGTGGTTGAGATGGCATCATCTGTGGACCTATTTGGGCGGTAAGCGATTTGGAGTGGGTCTAGGGTGTCAGGTAGGGTGGAGGTGATATGGTCCTTGACTAGTCTCTTAAAGCACTTCATGATGCTACGGGGCGGTAGTCATTTAGCTCAGTTACCTTAGCTTTCTTGGGAACAGGAACAATGGTGGCCCTCTTGAAGCATGTGGGAACAGCAGACTGGTATAGGGATTGATTGAATATGTCTGTAAACACACCGGACAGCTGGTTTGCGCATGCTCTGAGGGCGCGGCTGGGGATGCCGTCTGGGCCTGCAGCCTTGCGAGGGTTAACACGTTTAAATGTTTTACTCACCTCGGCTGCAGTGAAGGAGAGTCCGCATGTTTTCGTTGAAGGCCGTGTCAGTGGCACTGTATTGTCCTCAAAGCGGGCAAAAAAGTTATTTAGTCTGCCTGGGAGCAAGACATCCTGGTCCGTGACTGGGCTGATTTTCTTCTTGTAGTCCGTGATTGACTGTAGACCCTGCCACATTCCTCGTGTCTGAGCCGTTGAATTGAGATTCTACTTTGTCTCTATACTCACGCTTAGCTTGTTTGATAGCCTTGCGGAGGGAATAGCTGCACTGTTTGTATCCGGTCATGTTACCAGTCACCTTGCCCTGATTAAAAGCAGTGGTTCGCGCTTTCAGTTTCACGCGAATGCTGCCATCAATCCACGGTTTCTGGTTAGGGAATGTTTTAATTGTTGCTATGGGAACAACATCTTCAATGCATGTTCTAATGAACTCGCACACCGAATCAGCGTATTCGTCAATGTTGTTATCTGACGCAATTCGAAACATATCCCAGTCCACGTGATGGAAGCAGTCTTGGAGTGTGGAATCAGCTTAGTCGGACCAGCGTTGAACAGACCTCAGCGTGGGAGCTTCTAGTTTTAGTTTCTGTCTGTAGGCAGGGATCAACAAAATGGAGTCATGGTCAGCTTTTCCAAAAGGAGGGCGGGGCAGGGCCTTATATGCATCGCGGAAGTTAGAATAGCAATGATCCAAGGTTTTTCCAGCCCTGGTTGCGCAATCGATATGCTGATACAATTTAGGGAGTCTTGTTTTCAGATTAGCCTTGTTAAAATCCCCAGCTACAATGAATGCAGCCTCAGGATGTATGGATTCCAGTTTGCAAAGAGTCAAATAAAGTTTGTTCAGAGCCATCGATGTGTCTGCTTGGGGGGGAATATATACGGCTGTGATTATAATCGAAGATAATTCTCTTGGTAGATAATGCAGTCGACATTTGATTGTGAGGAATTCTAAATTAGGTGAACAGAAGGATTTGAGTTCCTGTAAGTTTCTATGATCACACCACGTCTCGTTAGCCATAAGGCATACGCCCCCGCCCCTCTTCTTACCAGAAAGATGTTTGTTTCTGTCGGCGCGATGCGTGGAGAAACCCGCTGGCTGCACCGCCTCCGATAGCGTCTCTCCAGTGAGCCATGTTTCCGTGAAGCAAAGAACGTTACAGTCTCTGATGTCCCTCTGGAATGCTACCCTTGCTCAGATTTCATCAACCTTGTTGTCAAGAGACTGGACATTGGCGAGAAGAATGCTAGGTAGTGGTGCACAAAGTGCGTGTCTCCGGAGTCTGACCAGAAGACCGCCTCGTTTCCCTCTTTTACAGAGTCGTTTTTTTTGGGTCGCCGGCTGGGATCCATTCCGTTGTCCTGGTTGAAAGGCAGAACACAGGTTCCGCGTCGCGAAAATCATATTCTTGGTCGTACTGATGGTGAGTTGGCGCTGCTCTTATGTTCAGTAGTTCTTCTCGACTGTATGTAATGAAACCTAAGATGACCTGGGGTACTAATGTAAGAAATAACACATAAAAAAAAAAAAAAAAACTGCATAGTTTCCTAGGAACGCGAAGCGAGGCGGCCATCTCTGTCGGCGCCGGAAGTATTCCAACTAAACCACTGAAAGAGCTGCTTCCTGTGCTTGGCCCTCCTATGTTGAACATAATAAACGGCTCTCTATCCACCGGATGTGTACCAAACTCACTAAAGGTGGCAGTAATAAAGCCTATCTTGAAAAAGACAAACCTTGACCCAGAAAATATATAAAAAACTAATCGGCCTATGTCGAATCTTCCCATTCCTCTCAATTTTCTTTGAAAAAGCTGCCTTCCTGAAGACAAACAATGTATACGAAACGCTTCAGTTTGGTTTTAGACCCCATCATAGCATTGAGACTGCACATGTGAAGGTGGTAAATTACCTTTTAATGGCGTCAGACCGAGGCTCTGCATCTGTCCTCATGCTCCTAGACCTTAGTGCTGCTTTTGATACCATCGATCACCACATTCTTTTGGAGAGATTGGAAACCCAAATTGGTCAACATGGACAAGTTCTGGCCTGGTTTAGATCTTATCTGTCGGAAAGATATCAGTTTGTCTCTGTGGATGATTTGGCCTCTGAAAAATCAACTGTCAATTTCGGTGTTCCTCAAGGTTCCATTTTAGGACCACTGTTGTTTTCACTATGTACATGTACACATACATGTCATTCAATAATTTCATCCAAACTGCCGTCAACAAGCCAGGCACTAAAATAGAACTTGGTTCTATTATTGATTGATGCTTGACGTGCTGCAAGTTCCGACTCTCCCATCTCCTCATTGTTTTTTAAGAGTATATACCCACGTAGATGATTGAAGGCTGAACCGAGGTCCTCACTCCAGTCCAGTTGGTGCTGGTAATGCACCTTGAAGTTGATTGCCAACCACCATATAAAGTCCACAGAAGAAGAAGACTGAAGGAGGAGATATCATTAGAAGCAAATTCAAGTAATCGCCTTTGAGTGTGAATTATATTATTATGCATACTGGATGGACTGGTTAACTTATGCTACCCTCCAACATTTCTACCCATGAGTCTGGGGGAGAACATATAGGTGATGTGTTTAAAAAAAAAATGTTTTAACCCCTCCCCCTCTTCAGAGGAAAACTATATTTGTTTTACAGCTTTCCAGCTACGTATACTGTGGCAGACGGTAGGGAGAGGTGAGGGAGTGGTAATTGAGGAAAGATATCTTGCAGATAGCTGGCTCCACCCCCAAGCCTTATATGGACTTCCTGCCTCAACAAGGAAAGGCTGTGCATGGGGATAAAGGAGGAAGCAGCCTGCACAAAAAGGCAGAGGTTGAGACGAGAGGTATGAAGAGTGAGAGAAATGAGGGCTAAAACTGTGTGATTGCCCATTGTGACCTGGACTGTTGGATGACCGGAGTGTGAAGATTAACCCCTGGAAAACGGAACGGACAAAGAGAACGGCTTGTGGAATGTGAGGTGATTGGTGAATTCCCCCTTCTTTCCATGTGTACGAAAATCCATAATAAACTTCCCCTTTGCATTCTATTTGTGCTACTGGTGCCTGTTTTATTGAACTTGGTGATGTGGAAACCCCACACCCTTGATCTTACTACAATACATACAATTTGCATACACACAGATTGTGAGCTAAAGATGAACACCTTTCCTAGGAGTATGATTATATTATTTATTGACTGACTATGGCTTTCCAAATCACCCAAAACTGCTAGTTGTAAGGGTAATTTTAAGTGCATGTTGTGGATTTTTTTACTTTAAAAAATAAAATAAAAATAACATTCCTGAACCTGTGACCAGAAACAAGCTACATGGATCATTTATTCTGGTATTGCCCCTATTGGTTCTGTCTCTTCACAGCAAAATCTACAGAACTGAGGTGGTTGTATACCCCATATATAGCATTCTGTTAGTGGCAATAATTTTATATAATTTAAATTGAAGTGTTGAATCAAGTGTAGTTTTTCTGTACCAGTTCATAAACCATGTGCCATGGAATTGGTAAATCAAATCTCTTCTCATTTATTTTGCAACCTGTATGGCACAGCTGTCAACATATTTCTCCTCAAATTAAACTGATTTGTCTTTTTATGCCTGTTCCTTTCAGCCAATTTGTATCTTTAATATATGTCAGGCAAACAAGTCCCCTACCGTCTCCCTTTTCTACTTGCCTGCCGCAATCATTTGGTTGTAAATTTAGATTGAGTAGACATTCCCATATATTTTAATAGCTACTTAACTCCTCCGTTTATATTCATATCATTAATAAATATAATTTTAAAAAGTAACTTTTTTCCATATTTTTTTTATTAATCAGTATATTTGAGTTTAACCTCTTACGTCGACCCGACACGCATGCGTCCCATCTAGCCATCTGGAAAATGCAAATGCGCCATGCTAAATGCTAATAGCACTCGTTAAAACTCAAACGTTCATTAAAACACACATGCATGGTACTGAATTAAAGCTACACTCGTTGTGAATCCAGCCAACAAGTCAGATTTTTAAAATGCTTATCGGCAAAAGCATGAGAAGCTATTATCTGATAGCATGCAACACCCCGAAATACCCGAAGGGGACGTAAACAAAATAATTAGCATAGCCGGCGCTACACAAAACGCAGAAATAAAATATAAAACATTCATTACCTTTGACGATCTTCTTTGTTGGCACTCCTAGATGTCCCATAAACTTCACTATTGGGACTTTTATTTTGATTAAATCGGTCCATATATACCCTAAATATCGATCTATGAATAGTGTGTGATCCAGGAAAAAACAGCGTTTTTAAACGCAACGTCATTTTTTAAAACTAAAAAAGTTGCCGATAAACTTTCAAAAAACACTTCGAAATACTTTTGTAATCCAAATTTAGGTATTAGTAAACGTTAATAATCTATCAAATTGATCACGGGGCGATGTGTATTCAATAGCTCCACGTCTTGAAATCATGTTCAGAAATTTCTACTCCAAAACATCCTGTCGGAGACCGGAAGGAATGGGCTCTCTCTCACTCGTTTGACCAATAAACAAAGGCCAGGCAATTGACAAGACTGGCGACATCCTGTGGAAGCTGTAGGACTTGCAATCTCAGCCCCATGTAATTTGGTTTCCCATAAACAATACATGCAAGTGGCGCATTGATACATTTTCCAGATTTTGGTGATCAGTTTTTCTTCCGCTTTTCGATGAAACACACGTTATGTTATAGTCACAGCCATGATTTAACCAGTTTTAGAAACGTCAGAGTGTTTTCTATCCACACATATGCATATACTATATTCCTGGCATGAGTAGCAGGACGCTGAAATGTTGCGCGGTTTTTAACAGAATTTTCGAAAAAGTAGGGGGTAGGATTAACAGTATTTTCTGGAGGATAAAACTGAAATTGTAACTAGCTTTGTATGGATTGCTTAAGGGCAATACTTTAATTCAACAAAATTTCATTTTCAATTAGTCAGAAATTAGGTTGTAATTTGTATAAAGGCAAAAATGCAATTTTTGAAGAAAGGATGAGCCTTAATAATCGACTGGAGAACCATATTGGGTTTAAGTACAATTTATGTATGAGGTTTAACACTTTAATATTTAATCATTTCAGGCCCCCCAAACTCATATTCATTATATACATAGGCATGCTTAATTTCTCTGGCTTAGCATTCCAAATAAAATGTAACATTTTTTGCTCATATGATTTTTTTTGGAGTAGGCAGTGCCATGAGTAAGTTAGTAAACTGTGATAGGACCAAAGAGTTCATCAATGTGATTTTTACATAAAAATGTACCTCTCCATGGTCGCAAAATCTTGTCCATGTTTGCTAGCTTTCTATTGAAATTGATTGTGGTAAGTTAATTTATATTTTCAGAGATGTGAATACAAAGTATGTCTACTTCACCTTCCACCCATTTAACCTTTCTAGCGCAGGCGTTCCTCTAGCGGAACCCCTCGACAACATTCCGCTGAAAAGGTGGCGCGCGAATGTAAAAAATATTTTTTAGAAATATGTAACTTTCACACATTAACAAGTCCAAATGAAAGATAAACATCTTGTTAATCTACCCATCGTGTCCGATTTAAAAAATGCTTTACAGTGAAAGCACAACATATGATTATGTTAGGTCATAGCCAAGTCCAAGAAACACACAGCCATTTTTCCAGCCAAAGATAGGTGTCACAAAAAGCAGAAATATAGATCAAACGAATCACTAACCGTTGATGATCTTTATCAGATGACACTCATAGAACATCATGTTACACAATACATGTATGTTTTGTTCGATAATGTGCATATTTAAATCCAAAAATCTCAGTTTACATTGGCGCATTACGTGCAGTAATGTTTTGATTCCAAAACATCCAGTGGTTTTGCAGAAATACTCATAAAAACATTGATAAAAGTTATTCTGTTATTCACAGAATTAAAGATAAACTTCTCCTTAATGCAACCGCTATGTCAGATTTAAAAAAATATATATGGATAAGGCATAATCTGAGAACAGCGCTCAAGTCCAATCCAGCTAGAGAAATATTGGCGATTTTGGAGTCAACAGAAGTTAGAAACAACACTATAAATATTCACTTACCTTTGATGATCTTCATCAGAAGGCACTCCCAGGAATCTCAGTTTGACAATAAATGACTAATTCGTTCCATAAAGTCCATAGTTTATGTCCAAATAGCCACTTGTTGTTAGCATGTTCAGCCCAGTAATCCATCTTCATGAGGCGCGAGCATTTCGTCCAGACAAAAACTCGAAAGGGTCCGTTACAGGTCACAGAAACAAGTGAAACGATGTATGGAATCAATCTTTAGGATGTTTTTAACATAAAATATCAATAAGCTTCCAACCGGAGAATTCCTATGTCTGAAGCAAAGCACTGGCATGAGAGGTAACTTTGTCAGGAGCGTGCGTCACGAGCATGAGACACTCTGCCAGACCAGTGACTCAAACAGATCTCATGAGCCCCTCCTTTATAGTAGAATCCTCAAACCAGTGTCTAAAGACGGTTGACATCTAGTGGAAGCCGCAGGAAGTGCAACTTGACTCCATAGACACTGTGTATTCGGTAGGCCAAGCTTTGAAAAACTACAAACCTCTGATATCCCACTTCCATGTTGTATTTTTCTCAGGCTTTCGCCTGCCATATGAGTTTTGTTATACTCACAGACATCATTCAAACAGTTTTAGAAACTTCATAGTGTTTTCTATCCAATACTAGTAATAATATGCATATATTAGCATCTGCGACAGAGTAGGAGGCATCTCACTCTGGGCACGCTATTCATCCAAAAGTGAAAATGCTGCCCCTCATCCCAAAAAGGTTAATTGGTAAGCTAAAAGGTAGTGTAAACACTATTTTTTTTACGATCCAATACGTAGTACGGTACACTTGTCATAATTAGGTTTTAATCCAGAGGCTAGAAGTGATCAAGACCTTTAATGAGAATGTGCAGCGATCCAGATTGCGGACTTAGAGTCAAAAAATAGAGTCATCGGCATACATTGACATTTTTGTTTTTATCCCCTGGATTTCTATCACATTGATGGTCTCGTTGGATCGAATTATAATAGCTAGCATTTCAATGGCCATAAAACATAGACATGGAAACAACGGACAGCTTTGTTTTACTCCTCACAAAAGCTAAATACTTTCTGAGAATTTACGATTATTTATTGTTTTACATCTGGGGTTGCTGTACATAACTTTAACCCATTGTATGACTCACCAAAATGAAAGTAATCCAGGCATTTATATATCAATTCTAGTCATACTTTATCAAAAGCCTTTTAAAAATCTGCTTTGAAGATCAGGCCTGGTATCTTTGATGTTTCATAATTTTCAATTGTTTTAAGTAACTGTCGTATATTATCTTCAATATATCAAAGTAAGAAACCTGACTGATCAGGATGAACAATATCTGGTAAAACCTTTTTTATTCTATGTTCTATGCATTTTGGCAGGTTTTCGCATCACAACATTGAAATGTAAGAGGCCTCCAGTTTTTAAAAATGGACTGAATCTTTATACATACCACCTGGGCCCTGTTTTAGTAGTAATGAAATCAGAACTTCTTGTGGAGTACCTGAAAGTCTACCATTTGTATAATAGCAATTAAAACATGCTAATAATTGATATTTGAGTACATCAAAAAAGGTCTGATACACCTCTACTGGTATACCGTCAAGCCCTGGTGTTTTTCCAGACTGAACATTTTCTAATGCATCAAAATGTTCCTCTTCTGTAAATTGGCCTTCACACGGGTCTTTCTGTAAATGTCTTAATTTTACATTATTATTATTACTATTAGGAAATAAATCCTAACATTTAACATCATTCAGTGGAAATAGAGGAGACTGAAAATAAAACATGCTTAAAATATTTTGCTTTCAAAATATAATTTGGGGAACCATGGATGACTCCATCATTTGTAACGAGTTTCTGTAAATTATGAGCTTTGGTTGTGAATGGTATGAACTTTGAACTCTTATTCACGACAGAAGTGATACCTCCTAGCCGTTGAGTTAGCGACCGCAGCTGCAAACGCAGGTTAGGAAGGAAAAGACAGAGTATCCCATCTACCACACAACGACGTTACTACAACTTATCCAAGTGACCAACAGATACATTCTTCAAAGGACAGAGAACTTGGTTTGGCAACACGGCCTTCCATCTACCACCAACCTACTGAAGCGCAGCTCAGAATAAATATTTATTGCATTTTCCTTTTCGAAATGGGCGGTAATTTAGAATGCATAATATAATGTATTCCCACTCTTTCACTCAAACCCCGCCCAGCATCGAATTTCAATGTGAAGGTGACGACCTACACTCCGGAAGGATGAATTTCGACTATACCAGCCAGAATATAGCATGAGCATATAGCATGGCAACTTGGTATGAACTTTGAACCCTTATTCACTAACATGCTGACCAGACCAGACACGTCGCGTGCACAAACGTTGCAAATTAAATTGAGAAATCCATGTTATTCAATTATTGCACCCACTGCTCGTGCGCGCCAATGAGTGTCTGCGACACCAAGGACTAATTGGTATTGGTACCAAGGACCATTCCTATTTCTGACGCAGATCGCGCTGAAAGTCCTGCCTCCCCCATCTCCTCATTGGTTTATAGAAGTAGGTACCCGCGTGCCATCTCCTAATTGGTTATACCCACGAGGGTGACTGAAAGACAAACTGTTTTGCCGGTAGTTGTGAAAGTACAATGAAAGTTTAGATGTGATCACCATATAAGTTAAACGATGAAAAAGCCTTGAAGGAGGAGAGATGACTAGAAATGATTCGGTTGGTCATTTTATGTGTAGATTAATTGTCGGAGTAGTGCATGGTCCTTGTGCATTTCAGGTAAAATAACAACTCAATGATTATATCCCAGGACAACTTAGCTAACAACAGCAAGCCAGCTAAATAGGACAAATTAATGTTAGCTAGCAAGTGCAAGCTAACTAGCTAAATTCCCATACATGTTTAATGATTTTCGACTTGTCCACAAATCAATGTCATTGGTTCAGAGTTTGTTTTATATTTTAACCTGCATGTCGTGATCGCGTTTGGTGTGGGGGGGCAAAATATATTTATGCACGATAGCGCACAATGGCGCATGTGCGCAGCAGTGTGGGTGCAATAGTTGAATAACATGGATTTCTAAATTTAATTTACGACACTCGCGCAAGCGACGTGTCCGGTCTGGTCAGCATGTAAGACCATCAGACAATCTTCCTGACTCACGATGCACTTTTGCGTCCAAAGGCAAACCCTTGGCCGCCAATTGGCGTTAGCCAGAGGGAAATATGGACAGTCCCATGATAACATAAATATCTATGCGGGTACTTTTTAAGAGAACTAAATCAAATAACATGGAAGACAGTAAGAAAAAAATATAATAGTAACAATAACATAAAATATTAATAGAAATAACAACAGCACAATCTTATATATGCATGCTCATATTTAGAAAGGCCTAGCAAGACGATAAGCATGTCAGCCCAGCATGCTCACTTCATTTGATTCAATTGTTGGAACATTTTTGAAAAAATGAAGAGAAAACAACCTAAATATATCACAAGACCAGTCCTTTTTTTATGTCCATTTACATGCTAGACATATTTCATGTAGTCCTTACTATATCCTGTTGTAATTCTGGCAAAAAAAGGAAGAAGGAAAAAGGAACATAGATTCGAACGGCCTCAAATTTGTACTTGCAGTCATTAGTCTTAGGCATCACACTGTCCATAAAGGAATACAACTTACAATCGACTCTGACATAGCCATGGAAAGATGGCCAAGAATACATGCAGTACTGACAATCCAGAGCAAGTAAACCTATAAAACCAACCCTCTCTCCACCCAGGGTCGTTGCTCTATCACCTTGGCTGTTTTACACCTTGGCCTATATCATTAAGATCAAGAATATAAAAGGCAGCATAAATAGCTTATATAGAAATATATAACATACCTCTCTCTTGAAGTGCTTCCAGAAGCCAGTTATTGTGTTGGTTCTACCGTTAACTTTAATCAGTTTATCCCAGTGTTGACAAAACCTAATTAATTTGCCGGTGTGTTTCAGAAAAATAATCATTGTTTACATTTTTATATCGAGATTTATTTTTTAAATGTAAAAGGGTAATGACACCAATTATTTTAGGATCTATAGGCCTATTCCAATAGAGAACCTAGGCAGGTTTTTAATTCTATAATCCTTTATCCTAAACTAAAAACAACCTTGGTATTTATAATGTACAATCTTGAAATTAAATAAATAAACATTCATAAGGTAAAAAGGTCACCCATCTTCTCCTTCCCCTAAATAAAAACTTGATATTATTTAAGTCCATATAGTCCAAAGTTCCATATTGCTTGAATAGAAACAGGATAAGTTCATCATACCCATCATGCATTACCATAAATCCAATCTTATTTTAAGTTCACATAGTCTACGGTTCCTTACTGCAGTAAACAAATAAATTATTTAAAAAAGTCCATTATGCCAAAAAAAATGTTTTTGTAAAAAACTAATTAATGCATATTTGTACTGCGTAATGCGGTGCAAATATGTATCGGGAACTACTTCAACTGGAGGTAGCTATCACTCACAGCCATGTTGTAATCTTTGAGTCCTTGAACATTTAGTTGTTTACATATAATTTATCGACCACAAGACCATTCTGCTTCCCTGCTCAGAGCCTTTTGAAAGTCATCTCTCCACTATTTAATGGGGAAATTGTTCATGAATAGAGAATGGGGTGTTCTTCAATTCCCAACCCTGTTTTAACAAGGCAACTTTCATTTTGCAGTGGCTTAGCATAGCAACGATCAGACGGGGTCTTCCCTCTGCTCTGCCACCGAAACGGTGAGCCCTTTGAAAATCAATAGTTTCCACCTGTTCGTCCGTCATTTTAAGATTACTGTCACACCCTGATCTGTTTCACCTGTCTTTGAGATTATCTCCACCCCCCTCCAGGTGTCGCCCATCTTCCCCATTATCCCCTGTGTATTTATACCTGTGTTCTCGGTTTGTCTTTTGCCAGATCGTCTTGTTTGTCAAGCCAACCAGCGTTTTTGTCAGCTCCTGCTTTTTCCCAGTCTCTCTTTTCTGGTCCTCCTGGTTTTTGATGCTTGCCTGCTCTGACACTGTACCCACCCGTCCTGACCACTCTGCCTGCCCCTGAGCCTGCCTGCCGTCCTGTACCTCTGCCCGTCCTATACCTATGCCCCACCTCTGGATTACTGACCTCTGTCTGACCTGACCCTGAGCATGCCTGCTGTTCTCTACCTTTGCCCCTGTTGCTGTAATAATCATTCTTACTTTTACACAGTCTGCATCTGGGTATTACCTTGATACCTGATAATTAATCATGAACACCTTGACTTGTCCTCCGTTGACTGATACTTTTCATTTATATCCTCCTTTATTCACATTTTTTTCATACTTCTGCACTTTAGAGCAAGTAATTTGGCCTTCATTGTTTTAATATCACAACGTATCCTCTCTGTAGTGCCTTTTAGGGAGTCCATGGTAGTTGTCAATATCTTATTTTCCCCTCGTATTTCTTCCATCAATGTATTACTATAATCCATTACTGTTTTTAAGGCCTCAGCCACCCCCAGTAACCCAGGCAATAGATCCAGCTTTTTTCAACTACTCACTCATGCTTGTAAGCAATGTTCTATATTCTGGAGACATATTTTTAAAAACATCGCCCTCCAATGTTGCATTTTGAATTTTAGAAGGCGGCTTGGCTTCCCTTCCGTTTCACTTGTAGAACTCGACGAAAGGTCTTCTCATGTTCACTTCGATGTATTTGTTTGTTTGTCAAGCATATCCAAATGCGAATCAATAAATAGTTCCATATTCTCTATATTATCCAGAATGTTTATTTCTCAGTTATCAGCTAATCCTACATTTTTATGAATAATTCATGGGACAAGCGTGCCTACCACACTGCCACCTGCCATGTCATCAATGCTCCTTCCCCAAGATTTTTCCACTAGGCGATGCTGTTGGTTCATTGATTGTGCAGGGCGGTTTACAGTTCGCCTACAATTATAGTGAAATTGTATTTGATTTTCAATAGCCTAGTAATAGGGAATTGTTTATATTTTCATAGTTAATTGGGTGACATACAGTATTACCTTTAGCTATACTGAATAATATTTTAAATGAAATTGATTGGACATGATTTGGAAAGGCACACACCTGTCTATATAAGGTCCCACAGCGTACAGTGCATATCAGAACAAAAACCAAGCCATGAGGTCGAAGGGACTGTCCATATAGCCGCAGAGACAGGATTGTGTCGAGGTACAGATGTCTGCAGCATTGAAGGTCCCCAAGAACACTGTGGCCTCCATCATTCTTAAAAGGAAGACGTATGGAACCACCAAGACTCTTCCTCAGGCCTTTATGGTGGAGTGGACAGACAGAAGCCACGCAGTAAAATGCATATTACAAACCACTTGGAGTTTGCCAAAAGGCACCTAAAGACTCTCAGACCATGAGAAACAAGATTCTCTGGTCTGATGAAACCAAGATTGAGCTCTTTGGCCTGAATGCCAAGAGTCATGTCTGGAGGAAACCTGGCACCATCTCTACGGTGAAGCATGGTGGTGGCAACATCATGCTGTGGGCCTCAGACTGGGGTGAAGGTTCACCTTCCAACAGGACTCCAAACCTAAGCACACAGCAAAGACAATGCAGGAGTGGCTTCGGGACAAGTGTCCGAATGTCCTTGATTAACCCAGCCAGAGCCCGGACTTGAACCTGATCGAACATTTCTGGAGAGACCTGAAAATAGCTGTGCAGCAACGCTCCCCATCCTCGCTGACAGAGCTTGAGAGGATCTGAAGAGAAGTTTTTTTATTTTTAATACACTTGCAAACATAAAAAAACAGTTTTTGATTTGTCATTATGGGTATTGTGTGTAGATTGATGAACAAAAAAACAATTTAATATATTTTAGAATAAGGCTATAACGTAACAAATTGTGGAAAAAGTCAAGGGGTCGGAATACTTTCCGAAGCCACTGTATGTTTCGTTGCGCAAATGTGTTACTATCGATGTTCCCGAACAGATTTCACTTGGTTTCCAAAAAAAAGCACTGGGTAGCTACAGGAACAGGGTTGTAGAGCCCATGGCATACAGAGTTTGGCTGGAATATCACCTGTCATGCAGCGAGAGCATGCTCCTCAGACAGTGGTTGATGCCTGGAGTTCTTATATGTAAACTCAGCAAAAAAAGAAAAGTCCCTTTTTCAGGACCCTGTCAAAGATAATTCATAAAAATACAAATACATTCACAGATCTTCATTGTAAAGGGTTTAAATACTCTTTACATTGCTTGTTCAATGAACCATAAACAATTAATGAACATGCACCTGTGGAACGGTCCTTAAGACACTAACAGCTTACAGACGGTAGGCAAGGTCATAGTTATGAAAACTTAGGACATTAAAGAGACCTTTCTACTGACTCTGACAAACACCAAAAGAAAGATGCCCAGGGTCCCTGCTCACCTGCGTGTGCGTGCATTAGGCATGCTGCAAGGAGGCATGGCCACCTGCAGACCGGCAATGTCTGTACCGTGAGATGCGTAAGATAGCGCTTCAGGGAGACAGGATGAACAGTGGAGGTGGAGGGTCCGTCATGATCTGGGGCGGTGTGTCACTGCATCATCGGACTCAGTTTGTTGTCATTGCAGACAATCTCAACGCTGTGCGTTACAGGGAAGACATCCTACTCCCTCATGTGGTAGCCTTCCTGCAGGCTCATCCTGACATGACCGTCCAGCATGACAATGTCACCAGCCATACTGCTCGTTCTATGCGTGATTTCCTGCAAGACAGGAATGTCAGTGTTCTGCCTTGGCCAGCGAAGAGCCCGGATCTCAATTCCATTGAGCACGTCTGGGACCTGTTGGATCGGAGGGTGAGGGCTAGGGCCATCCCCCCCAGAAATGTCCGGTGGAAGAGTGGGGTAACATCTCACAGCAAGAACTGTCAAATCTGGCGCAGTCCATGAGGAGGAGATGCACTGCAGTACTTAATGCAGCTGGTGGCCATACCCGATACTGACTGTTACTTCTGATTTTCACCCCCCCCCACACACTTTGTTCAGGGACACATTAATCAATTTCTGTTCGTTGCATGTCTGTGGAACTTGTTCAGTTTATGTCTCAGTTGTTGAGTCTTGTCCATACAACTGTTTACACATGTTTAGTTTGCTGAAAGTAAACGCAGTTGGCAGTGAGAGGATGTTTCTTTTTTTGCTGAGTTTATTTCTCAGCTGGTCATGTTAAGCACATGCTCTGCTATAAAAAAATTATTTTAGATATTATTAAAGACAATATTCACACTCGCTCCAGGAATGGGAAAAATATCCTTTCTTTTTTATTGAGCTAAGTACAATTATATTCTTCATAATATAAAATAATGGCACGGGACTTTTTAGCATATCTTGACAGCTAAATGAACAAGCCTACAGCCTATGGCATGGTGCATAACTAGATAACATACAGTTGACCAATTCATATTCTGTTCTTCTGAAATACGTTTTCTTCATGCTGTATCATGTTTATTTAGACCTTCCTAAAATAAATATTTGATTTATTATGATGGTGTATATTACATTTATTTATTAGACTTTTTTAAATGTAGAGAGCGGCTTGTATGTAGCTTTGCCGGATTAAGTGATATGACATGCTATTCTATAAAATAATTTCTCTATAATTAATATTACCTAAATCAGGTCAATGTAATTAACTAGAAAGTCGGGGCACCACAAAATAATGTTTATCGAGCTGTTATCTTCCAAATAAACTCTTAAAGACATCACTTTATTCAGTCACATCTGAAGGTTGTAAATTCTTGGTTATCTTCACGAACCCTGGCGAACATATTGAATCAGCAAATCAACATTTGGTTTAATTAGTAATTTACTAAATACCGAAATAATCAGACGGAATTATATCTATACAGAATAGACCATACATTGATTACAAATGATGTCATAAAGGAAAACGTCCCTTGCGGACCAGATATGATGGTTGGTTACACAAAGAAAGAGGGTAGGATTTTTTTAGGAAAGAGCGGGAAGACTGAGGAACAAAAAATATTTTGTGTGTCTATCGGGCCGTAGGCAGCTATGCTATCGTAAATACAGTATCTTATGCATTCTAAATAACCGCCCATTTGGAAAAGGAAAGTGCAAGGAATATTTACTCTGAGCTGTGCTTTAATAGGTTGGTCGTAGATGGAAGGTCGGGTTGCCCAGCAGGGATCTCTTGTCCTCTGAAGAATGTCTCTGGTGGTAAACTTGATACATTGTAGTATCGTTGTGTGTGTTAGACTGGGTACGTCGTCCGTTCTTTCCTAGCCCACGTTTACAGCTGCTGCTGCTAACTCAACAAACGGCTAGGAGGTAAGAGTTCAAAGTTCATACCAAGTTGCCATACTTTTAAGCTCGTGCTATATTCTGGCTGGTTTAGTCGAAATTCCTCCTTTCGGCATGTCAATAGTCACCTTCACATTGAACAAGATGCTAATTTTGTTAGGTTATTATCTGAGCCCTTTTAACGTAGGACCGTCGTCCTCACATCCTCGGAACAGAAAGTAGAATTTTCATCAACGGGTTTATATAGTGGTGAAAGGAGGGCATGTTTCATAGTTTACAACCAAAGTCTGTTCACTTGGGCGGGGCCTCTGAGTGTTCAGAGTTTTTATATGACAAACCATTCCCTCATTTAAGAAGCTAAAATTACATTTAATATTTTCACAAATAGTTTCATATTTAAACATTTAAATTGGACAACAATTCCATGTGAATCTGATAACTAGAATGTGTCGACTTTCCAAGATACAGTTTATGTCATCCTGTCATTAGTAGTAATGTCTCAGACAACAACTGATCTGAGATCATATTCATTAAGTACCAACACGTATTTTCAACTGGTTGGATTACCGAAATATGGTTCTGTTTCCCACCTTTCGATGTTACCAGACTCGCTATGTTACAAAGGCTTTACAAAATTCAACTCTATAGAGGAGAGAGAGAGAAAAGGGGAAAGGTATTTATGGGGGTCATAAACCTCCCAAACAGGCCAACATCATGATACTTGTATGCTTGGAGGCCTAGGATGCTAAATGTATTTATGTTAATTATCATAATCAACTCAAACCAATTAACCAATTATATTTTGAAAGTTTGAATAAGTTGTGACGCTCAACTACTGTATGACTCTTCTAACACTGAAAAGGTCGAAAGCTGCAATTAATTGTATGATGCCTGAAAATACTGCAGAGAAATTCAAACCCAATTGCAAACAGCAAGTTGGATAGATAGCAAAAACTACTTTGAACCTCTTTGTTCATCTAAGGCTGTGCTCTTGTTTCAAACACTATACCATCTTTAAAGGGATAGTTTACTCAGAATACACGTTAACATGATTTTACACCTACCATGGTTGTAGTTGATTCAATAAGGCAGTTTCTGGATATTTTGTTTCCTAATAGCAATATTTTGTTACTGTTAGCATTCTCAGTAACACAACATTAAACTGTTGCTATGCATGTGTAATAAAACTGTATATACTTTTTGAGCAACATTTTATGAGCATGTTGTTACATAATACTGTACACAGAAGAAATAGTCACTGTTCCTTATTCCACTGTAATAATGTAATAACTCTGTTATTATGCAATTAAATAAATTTCCTAAGTCCTATATAACAACAACGTTGCTATTGCATTAAGCAAAGTTAATACATATGTATAGGGACTTCATGTGAAGTGTTACCTTATGTCTCACTCATAATGAAAATGTATGTGTTAGTCATTTTGAAGCTGCAAGTGGTCTACTCTAATGTTGAGGTTATT
Source organism: Oncorhynchus gorbuscha (assembly GCF_021184085.1). Lineage (NCBI taxonomy): Eukaryota > Metazoa > Chordata > Actinopteri > Salmoniformes > Salmonidae > Oncorhynchus > Oncorhynchus gorbuscha. The sequence continues at coordinate 51,270,816 of NC_060181.1, read as the reverse complement.
CACGTCCATCATGTATTTAATTCTAGCTAGGCTATATTAATATTCAAGAGCCCTCCAAACCATATGCTTATAATATATTTAGACTGATTCAACTAACTGTATTTTGGTTCTTCATAAAATATTTGGCAGCCATCAGATAAATATTTGTTTTGCTTTCAAATAACTTGCATATATTCAAATACTTTAAAATATGATTTGTTTTTCTGAGACCTGTATTTGAATATCGAAGGAAAACGTTGCCAATAGTTGACTCACCTCCAGTATTCGAAAAGTTGGTATTTTAAAATAGACTACAAAATACAACTATGTTCTGCAAAGGTCTGCTATGGTTCAACACTTCTGACGGTTCGTTACAATATGTCAATGTAGCCTACTTGTATCTGTCCCTACTAAAAAAACATAGGTTTATAGGTTTAACAGTAGCCAATGATACAGCTTAGTCAATGCTTTGTCAATCATTCAAAGTGGCTACAGTACCAAAAACCCATCATTTGGCAAGAGCTAAAACATTGCCCATGCAAATTATGGAGTGCAAACTCTGACAGCAGACATGCAACAAGTAATTTATTAGTTAGGCTACATGCTGCATTGACAGTTTATTCTCATCTGCCATCACTTCTACTCATTATGCAGAGAATATATTTAGTGGGTTATGATGGAACCCCTTCCCCCCTACTGTATTTATCTTATGAAGTGGCCATTAAATCTCAGTGATGCCACTGCATTAAATCAAACATACTTGTTGATTCAAACAAGGGCTGCCAAGACTCTAGGACTGTAGCCTGTTCTGCAGTCTGCTTCGAGCTAGTGTGTTTTGATGTGTCTGTCAGTGCATTAGGCGTCCATTTTGGATTCAGTGTTTACACTTAGGTTAAAGGAGCAAGCAGTATTCACAACTTTTAAAGGCTGTCACATAAACACACTGCCAGGCTGGACAGTAATGTGTCAATAAGCTGCAGCTATGTAACCAGCAATGTCTTTGTCTGTGACAACAGACAACCAATTATTTACCGTAAGGATAGGAAGGGGTGGGGAGCTCACTCACTTGAATGAGTAGTTTATCTACTTTTTATTTCCTTTTCACCACTCTTTGGGGCCATATTTATGCAGGGTATATGAATGCACTGACATTCAAGCTTATTTGTCCTATGCTAGACAATGTTAAAAATGTCATTTGACTTCAATGGAATACTTCCGCTTACTAACTTTCAGCATCCACATGACACGCTAAAAATGTGTGGAAATCAGAAACACACGATCTGCAATATTTGTATTCTGCCGAAAATATTTTCATCACTATTTGCTATTTAGCTAGCTACCTCTGGTCCAGGATGTCACTCTTGTCCGAGTTGTCGATGGAAGCGATGAAGAGGTTGATGAACCAGGTGAGCGAGTACTGGTACATGGGCTCAATGTTGGCCAAGTCTGCGATGGAGAAGAAGAGGATGGCAGAGTGCACAGCAATGGGAGTGTAACCCATGCGTGTCTCGTCGATCTTCACCTCCGTCACCTCGGCGATGGCCTGCTTCTCCGAGATCTCGTTGGCCAGAACCTTAGACGAGGAGAGGATCTTGACGGCCGTCTCATCCTCCAGGATGTTGCCCTCTGAAGAGGACAGCACCTCCAGGATCTTGTCCTCGATCTCCTGCAGCTGCCTGGGGGGAGGGGGTGAAAAGGTAATGTGATTAGTACCAGAGTCTACTGTGCTACCTGTTCCTTTGTTTGAACAGACTGAAGGATTGGAACTCCCCCATTTGTTGATCATGATTTCCTTTTTTAAACTGATTTATTTATTGGTATTGCTTAAATCAAACGTCTCTGGTGATCATGTGACGTAGCCTATGACATTAACTTTTGGCAATGCAGATTTCTATCAAACAAAAGCAAATCTTTATATGTGCTCTCTCTCTAAGACACATGTTAGTAAGGAGCTCCCCTCACCTGGTTGTCTAGGTCTTAATTGAAAGAAAAAACTCAAAACCAACAGACACTAGGCCCTCCATGGAATAAGCTTGACAACCCTGCACTAAGCCATTACCTCTTGTTCTCGGCCCCCTGCAATATGAGGGCCTGTTTCTCCTCCTCCAGGTCAGGCCTCTCCCTGGCCACCACGATGCCCAGCAGCTGGTCCTGCATGCCCTCGGGGGTGATCATAAAGTTCAGCAGGGTCACCTACAGTGCAAACAAACACAATACATCAACCTTCACAAATGACAAACATCCACTATAGAGTTTACAGTAGTGTGTGGGGTGGCAGTTAGCCTAACAGTTAAGAGGCCGCTGGTTCGAATCCCCGAGCCGACAAGGTGAACAACCCTAATTGCTCATGCGGATAAGAGCGTCTGCTAACATGAGAGTGAGAGTGAGACAAAAATATCTCCTTTAGGTGTGCTCATTTAATGGTTCGCACTTCACTACTATCGATCCCACAGTGGTAACTTTTACCTTAAGCTACTGTAATAGCATTTTTTTAAAGCTACAGGAATAGCCTTTTTCCTCTATCACAAGTGAGAGAAGTGAGCACATCTCAACCCACACATCCAGTCCTTAGGGCCTACTATCCGAGAGGTTAAAAGCCTATATCTTGGTATCTACTCCCCACTCTAATAAATGAGTGCACTTCTCCAGGCATCTAATTAAATTTATATTAATGCTAAGGCCTGCTCAGCTGGTGGTAAAGACTCTCAAAGCCTGTATAAATCCCGGAGCTGCCATTTTCAAATCATTTTCAAATCTGTGCTCCCTGCAGTTCCTTTGGCCTGGCTTAAAAGGTGTATATGAAACATTTTAGCAGGGCAAACAACTGTTACAAAACAACTCAACAACCACCCAGTATCCTATTCACAACAAATAGTAATCTAATTTCACCCCTAAAACTACTTTTTATGTGCATTTGAAGAGACATCACTGGGGGAACCACTGAGTGCGCACTGGCTGTCATGTTTTGTCATTGGTTATCATGGGGAACCACTGAGTGCGCACTGGCTGTCATGTTTTGTCATTGGTTATCATGTCTTGTCTCTGTGCTTCCCTTCTATTCGTTTCCCTCTGCTGGTCTCATTAGGTTCTTTCCCTCTTTCTATCCCTCTCTTCCCCCTCTCTCTCTTCTCTTTCTATCCCTCTCTTCCCCTCTCTCTCTTCCTCTGCAGTGCCTTGATAGACTCTGGGGCTGAGGGTTGTTTTATGGACGAAGCATGGGCTCGGAAACATGACATTCCTCTCAGACAGTTAGGGAAGCCCACGCCCATGTTCGCCTTAGATGGTAGTCTTCTCCCCAGTATCAGATATGAGACACTACCTTTAACCCTCACAGTATCTGGTAACCACAGTGAGACCATTTCCTTTTTGATTTTTCGTTCACCTTTTACACCTGTTGTTTTGGGTCATCCCTGGCTAGTATGTCATAATCCTTCTATTAACCTGTTAGTCCTACCCACACCGTATTCGGTAGCGTAATCATAGCCTCAAGCTCATTACCATAACGCAACGTTAGCGATTTCTAAAAATCGCAAATGAAATGAAATAAATATGCCTATCCTCAAGCTTATCCTTTTCTTAACAATCCTGTCGTCTCAGATTTTCAAAATATGCTTTAGAACCAGAGACAATCAATAATTTGTGTAAGAGTGGTGATAGCTAGCTTAGCATTTAGCGTTAGCATTTAGCACGCAACATATTCACAAAAACCAGCAAAGGGATCAAATAAAATAATTTACCTTTGAAGAACTTCAGATGTTTCAATGAGGAGACTCTCAGTTACATAGCAGATGTCCAGTTTTTCCTGAAAGATGCTTGTGTAGGACACAACGTTCCGTTTTGTTACTATGCATTTGGCTACCGAAACTAACCGAAAATTCAGTCACCTACACGTCAAACTTTTTTCAGAATTAACTCCATAATATCGACTGAAACATGGAAAACGTTGTTTGAATCCATCCTCAAGGTGTTTTGTCATATATCTCTTCATTGAAATGCCATTCCTGGAAGCCTGCATTGTTCTCAGATTCGGATGGAAAAATACTGGTACCTGACTTTTGCGCACCAATTTCCACGCAGACACCGTGCGGGACCCCTGGTAAATGTAGTCTCTTATGGTCAATCTTCCAATGATATGCCTACAAATACGTCACAATGCTGCAGACACCTTGGGGAAACGATAGGAAGTGTCCGTTCATTCCTGTCGCATTCACAGCCATATAAGGCGATCATGGAAAACGTGCCATCAGAAATCCTGTTGAATCCTGGTCGCTCAAACATCTTGGTTTTGCCTGTAGGTTTTGTTCTAAGGCACCCACAGTAAAAATCTTTGCAGTTCTGGAAACGTCAGAGTGTCTTCTTTCCAAAACTATCAATTCCAAGCATAGTCGAGCATCTTTTCGTGACAAAATATTGCGCTAAAAACGGGCACGTCTTTTTATCCAAAAATGAAATACTGCCCCTAGAGTCTTAACCGGTTAATTGGTCTAGTAATTCTATCCTATCCTGGAACGTTTCTTGTCATGTGAAGTGTTTAATGTCTGCTATCCCTCCTGTTTCTTCTGTCCCCTCTTCTCAGGAGGAACCTGGTGATTTGACAGGAGTGCCGGAGGAATATCATGATCTGCGCACGGTCTTCAGTCGGTCCAGAGCCAACTCCCTTCCTCCTCACCGGTCGTATGATTGTAGTATTGATCTCCTTCCGGAGACCACTCCCCCTCGGGATAGACTATACTCTCTGTCGGCTCCCGAACGTAAGGCTCTCGAGGATTATTTGTCTGTTTCTCTCGACGCCGGCACCGTAGTGCCTTCTTCCTCTCCCGCCGGAGCGGGGGTTTTTTTGTTAAGAAGAAGGACGGTACTCTGCGCCCCTGCGTGGATTATCGAGGGCTGAATGACATAACGGTTAAGAATCGTTATCCGCTTCCCCTTATGTCGTCATCCTTCGAGATTCTGCAGGGAGCCAGGTTCTTTACTAAGTTGGAGCTTCGTAACGCTTAACATCTCGTGCGCATCAGAGAGGGGGACGAGTGGAAAACGGCGTTTAACACTCCGTTAGGGCATTTTGAGTACCGGGTTCTGCCGTTCGGTCTCGCTAATGCTCCAGCTGTTTTTCAGGCATTAGTTAATGATGTACTGAGAGACATGCTGAACATCTTTGTTTTTGTCTACCTTGACGATATCCTGATATTTTCACCGTCACTCGAGATTCATGTTCAGCACGTTCGACGTGTACTCCAACGCCTTTTAGAGAATTGTCTCTACGTGAAGGCTGAGAAGTGCGCATTTCATGTCTCCTCTGTCACATTTCTCGGTTCGGTTATTTCCGCTGAAGGCATTCAGATGGATCCCGCTAAAGTCCAGGCTGTCAGTGAGTTGCAGCGCTTTCTAGGTTTCGCTAATTTCTATCGGCGTTTCATTCGTAATTTCGGTCAAGTGGCAGCCCCTCTAACAGCTCTTACTTCTGTCAAGACGTGCTTTAAGTGGTCCGGTTCCGCCCAGGGAGCTTTTGATCTCCTTCAAGAAGCGTTTTACGTCCGCTCCTATCCTTGTTACTCCTGACGTCACTAAACAATTCATTGTCGAGGTTGACGCTTCAGAGGTGGGCGTGGGAGCCATTCTATCCCAGCGCTTCCAGTCTGACGATAAGGTCCATCCTTGCGCTTATTTTTCTCATCGCCTGTCGCCATCGGAACGCAACTATGATGTGGGTAACCGCGAACTGCTCGCCATCCGCTTAGCTCTAGGCGAATGGCGACAGTGGTTGGAGGGGGCGACCGTTCCTTTTGTCGTTTGGACTGACCATAAGAACCTTGAGTACATCCGTTCTGCCAAACGACTTAATGCACGTCAAGCTCGTTGGGCGTTGTTTTTCGCTCGTTTCGAGTTCGTGATTTCTTATCGCCCGGGTAATAAGAACACCAAGCCTGATGCCTTATCCCGTCTCTTTAGTTCTTCTGTGGCTTCTACCGATCCCGAGGGGATTCTTCCTGATGGGCGTGTTGTCGGGTTGACTGTCTGGGGAATTGAGAGACAGGTTAAGCAAGCACTCACTCACACTGCGTCGCCGCGCGCTTGTCCTAGTAACCTTCTTTTCGTTCCTGTTTCTACTCGTCTGGCTGTTCTTCAGTGGGCTCACTCTGCCAAGTTAGCTGGCCACCCCGGCGTTCGGGGTACACTTGCTTCTATTCGCCAGCGGTTTTGGTGGCCTACTCAGGAGTGTGACACGCGCCGTTTCGTGGCTGCTTGTTCGGACTGCGCGCAGACTAAGTCAGGTAACTCTCCTCCTGCCGGTCGTCTCAGACCGCTTCCCATTCCTTCTCGACCATGGTCTCACATCGCCTTAGACTTCATTACCGGTCTGCCTTCGTCTGCGGGGAAGACTGTGATTCTTACGGTTGTCGATAGGTTCTCTAAGGCGGCACATTTCATTCCCCTCGCTAAGCTTCCTTCCGCTAAGGAGACGGCACAAATCATCATTGAGAATGTGTTCAGAATTCATGGCCTCCCGTTAGACGCCGTTTCAGACAGAGGTCCGCAATTCACGTCACAGTTTTGGAGGGAATTCTGTCGTATGATTGGTGCTTCCGTCAGTCTCTCTTCCGGTTTTCATCCCCAGTCTAACGGTCAAGCAGAAAGGGCCAATCAGACGATTGGTCGCATATTACGCAGCCTTTCTTTTAGAAACCCTGCGTCTTGGGCAGAACAGCTCCCCTGGGCAGAATACGCTCACAACTCGCTTCCTTCGTCTGCTACCGGGCTATCTCCGTTTCAGAGTAGTCTGGGGTACCAGCCTCCTCTGTTCTCGTCCCAGCTCGCCGAGTCCAGCGTTCCCTCCGCTCAGGCGTTTGTCCAACGTTGTGAGCGCACCTGGAGGAGGGTGAGGTCTGCACTTTGCCGTTACAGGGCGCAGACTGTGAGAGCCGCCAATAAACGTAGGATTAAGAGTCCTAGGTATTGTCGCGACCAGAGAGTGTGGCTTTCCACTCGTAACCTTCCCCTTACGACAGCTTCTCGCAAGTTGACTCCGCGGTTCATTGGTCCGTTCCGTGTCTCCCAGGTCGTCAATCCTGTCGCTGTGCGACTGCTTCTTCCGCGACATCTTCGTCGCGTCCACCCTGTCTTCCATGTCTCCTGTGTCAAGCCCTTTCTTCGCGCCCCCGTTCGTCTTCCCTCCCCCCCAGTCCTTGTCGAGGGCGCACCTATTTACAAGGTACGAAAGATCATGGACATGCGTTCTCGGGGACGTGGTCACCAGTACTTAGTGGATTGGGAGGGTTACGGTCCTGAGGAGAGGAGTTGGGTTCCATCTCGGGACGTGCTGGACCGTTCGCTGATTGATGATTTCCTCCGTTGCCGCCAGGGTTCCTCCTCGAGTGCGCCAGGAGGCGCTCGGTGAGTGGGGGGGTACTGTTATGTTTTGTCATTGGTTATCATGTCTTGTCTCTGTGCTTCCCTTCTATTCGTTTCCCTCTGCTGGTCTCATTAGGTTCTTTCCCTCTTTCTATCCCTCTCTTCCCCTCTCTCTCTTCCTCTCTCGCTCTCTCTCCTTATCGTTCCGTTCCTGCTCCCAGCTGTTCCTCATTTACTCTTTTCACACCTGCCCCCTATTTTGCCCTCTGATTAGAGCCACTATTTCTCCCTCTGTTTTCCGCTTCTGTCCTTGTCGGATCCTTGTATAATGTTCGCTGTTCTGTGTCCTTGTCTCGCCCTGTCGTGTTTTATCTTCTTCAGATGCTGCGTATGAGCAGGTGTCTTAGTCTGCTACGGTCGGTGCCTTCCCGAAGCAACCTGCAGTCTATGGTCGAGTCTCCAGTCAGTCCTCGCAACTACGAGTGGATTTCAGTTTTTCCTGTTTTGTTTTCTCCTTGATATATCCAGGATTATTACTTTTGTCATATACTGGAATAAAGACTCTGTTTTCGTTAAGTCGCTTTTGGGTCCTCATTCACCAGCATAACACTGGCACTGCAAACATTGTGCACATGTAGCTATCCTATGAAATTATTTTGCAACAAAATGTTCTTACAATTTTTATTTAGAAGATTCTGACACAATATACCAGCACACAAATTAGATGTTACAATGTTTTGGATAAATAATTTACAGATCCACAGTCCATGTCAATAGAGATGAATAGGTGACAAGGTGATTTGCAAAGCCTATTCATCAATGAAATATGCTGATCACAACAGCTGTAAAATCATAATAATAACACAGTAATTTTACAACAAAAAATAAAAAAACATAGGGATGGATTGATCAGGGGATATTCATTCAATAAAAAAATGTATCTGTCCAACTCAATGCCTATCCACGGGAGTAGCCTACCCATACATCCAAAAGACTACTGACAGGGAACGTACAGTGCATTCGGAAAGTATTCAGACCGCTTGACTTTTTCCACATTTTGTTACCATTACAGTCTTATTCTAAAATGTATTAAACTGTTGTTTTTTTCCCTCGTTAATCTACACACAATACCCCATAATGAGAAAACACAATGTTTTTTTAATGTTTGCTAATTTATAGAAAATAAAAAACACATATCACATTTACCACAAGTATCATAAGTATTCAGACCATTTACTCAGTACTTTGTTGAAGAACCCTTGGCAATGATTACAGCTTCAAGACTTCTTGGGTATGACGCTACAAGCTTGGCACACCTGTATTTGAGGAGTTTATGCCATTCTTCTCTGCACAGCTATTTTCAGGTCTCTCCAGAGATGTTCGATTGGGTTCAAGTCTGGTTTCTGGCTGGTCCACTCAAGGTCATTCAGAGACTTGTCCCGAAGCCACTCCTGCATTGTTTTGTCTGCGTGGTTAGGGTCATTGTCCTGTTGGAAGGTGGAACTTCTCCCAGTCTGAGGTCCTGAGTGCTCTAGAGCAGGTTTTCATCAAGGATCTCTCTGTACATCTTTGCCTCGATCCTGATTAGTCTCCCAGTCTCTGCAGCTGACAAATATCCCCTCAGCATGATGCTGCCACCACCATGCTTCACTGTAGGGATGGTGCCAGGTTTCACCAGACTGACGCTTGGCATTCAGGCCAAAGTGTTCGATCTTTGTTTCATCAAACCAGAGAATCTTGTACCTTTTACTGAAGAGTGGTTTCCGTCTGGCCATAAAAGGCCTGATTGGTGGAGTGCTGCATAGATGGGATAACTTTCCAGAAGGACAACCAACTCTAGAGCCCTGTCAGAGTGACCATCAGGTTCCTTGTCACCTCCCTGACCAAGGCCCTTCTCCCCCGATTGCTCAGTTTGACTGGGGAGAGCTCTATAGGAAGAGTCTTGGTGGTTCCAAACTTCTTCATTTTAGAATAAGGCCGTAATGTAGCAAAATGTGGAAAAAGTCAAGAGGTCTGGATACTTCCCGAATGCTAGCTGCCATGGTCTCATCTTAGAAAACATTCCATGGTCTGTGCCTAGAAAACTCCTTGGACAAGCTAGCCAACTAACAAGGCCCTCGTCTCCACATTTCAGCACCACAGCCAATTTTCAACTACTAGGCTACTGTAGCTACTACTAGGCTACTGTATTGTGGTCGCAGTATTGACAACAGAAATGCTAAGGTCATTTCAATAAATCAATGAAGTAGTTCAAAAAGAGGTAGCCTACCTTTGACTGGCTGTCATGTTCCAGTAGACCTAAATGAGTTTATGTTTTTTTTTTCAACTGCGATTATTATCCAACCAAGTAGGCAGGCCTAATTATTGTGTATTCATTGTTTCATTGTGTGAATTGTTTGCCCTTTGGTTGTTTATTTTTTTAAATCAATTCTCCATTACCTAGGTCACCAGTAGGCCTAGTACATATACTGTTAATCACCCGTCGTTTGGTTACATTAATTTCTGTTAATGCATGTATTAAAACGTCTTATGGCTTGGGGGCAGTATTTTGACATTTAGATGAGAAGCATGTCCAAAGTAAACTGCCTGTTACTCAGGCCCAGAAGCTAGGATATGCATATAATTGGTAGATTTGGATAAGAAACACTCTAAAGTTTTCAAAACGGTTAAATTATGTCTGTGAGTATAACAGAACTGATATGGCAGGCAAAAACCTGAGGAAAATCCATCCAGGAAGTAGGAATTTTTTTATTTGGGTATTTTCAATTGAATGCCTATAGAGTATCTATTGGGTTAGGACCCAGATTGCAGTTCCTATGGCTTCCACTAGATGTCAACAGTCTTTAGACATTTTTTCAGGCTTGTTTTCTGAAAAAGGAAGAAGAATGAGACCTTTCTCTCAGTGGACTGAGGAAGAACGCAGAGCTGGTTTGCACGCATGACCGAATACACGCCCTTCGTTGTTTTTCCTTTCTATTGAATACGCTATTGTCCGGTTTAAATAGTTGATTATTTAGACAATTGACAACCTGAGGAATTATTAATTATAAACATTGTTTGACATGTTTCGGCGAACTATACTTTATTAGGATATATTCTGCTGCGTGAATTGACCGCCTTGGAGCCAGTGGATTACTGAACAAAACACGCCAACAAAACAGAGTTTTTAGGATATAAAGAGGGACTTTATCGAACAAAACTAACATTTATTGTGTAACTGGGACTCTTGTGACTGTAACCATATGAAGATCTTCAAAGGTAAGTGATTATTTTTATCACTATTTCTAACTTTTGTAATTCCTTTACTTGGTTGTAAAATGTTTGTATGCTTTTGTAAGCGGAACGGTGTCCTCAGATAATCGCATGGTATGCTTTTGCCTTAAAGCCTTTTTGAAATCTGACAAAGCGGCTGGATTAATAAGAAGTTCATCTTTAAGCTAATGTGTAACACTTGTATTTTTTATGAATGTTCATTATGACTATTTCTGTATTTTGAATTTGGCTCTCTGCAATTTCACCGGATGTTGTCGAGGTGGGTCGCTAGCGGAACGCCTGCGCCAGAAAGGTTAATTACAGTGATTTACCATTCTCATTCTCGGATTGGAAACATTGTTTGTGGAGATCACAACATGCCACACTTGCGAGAAACAAGTTTTGGTTAATTTCTTAACCATTACGAGTTTCTGACATTTTTTTCAATTGTCTTTTGTTTGGAGTACTCCATGAGAGCAATGAGCATGTGTCTGGTTTCTCTTTCCTAATAATGTTGAGGGAGCACACAACAGTAGACCTACCTGGTCTTCTGCGTGCAAAAGTAGGAAAGTGCTCATTTGGCAATGTTCAAATTCTGATGGCATAACTCACAATGTCCACCACTAATAAGCTGAGCTTCTCAGTCATTTTTTCTTCACCTCACACAGTAAGTCAACAACGTCTGTTTTTTTTAACAGCCATTGGGAATGTTAGTTCCTCAGAATTTGAAAGCTCTTTCCAACATCGAAACAACTCATGAACAACAGCATGTTACAATCTCTGATGTATCTCTGGAAGGCACCCCTTGCTCAAATTTCGTATATCTTATCGTCAAGAGACTGGTCATTGGCGAGAAGTATACTCGGGAAAAGTGAGCGTTGTGCCCGTCTAAGTACCCTGACCAGAAGACCGCTGCGTCTGCCCCTTCTGCGGCTCCGGTGTTTTGGGTGGTCTACTGAGTCCAAACAGAGGATCCGCTTCGGGAAAATCATATTACTGGTCGTAATATTGACGTTGCTATTAAATCCAACAGTTCTTCCCGGTTGTATGTAATAAGACTTAATATTTCCTGGGTTAAGAAATAAGAACAAAATACTGCATAGTTTCCTTAGAACGCAAAGCGAGGCACCCATCTCTGTCGGCGCCATGTAGCTAGAGGTGAAGTGACTATGCAGAGATAATAAAAAGCGAGTTGCAGCAGTGTACAAAAGGGAGGGAGGTTCAATGTAAATTGTCCAGTGGCGATTTTATTAATTGTTCAGAAGTCTTATGGCTAAGGGGTAGAAGCTGTTGAGGAGCCTTTTGATCCTAGACTTGGCGCTCCGGTACCTCTTGCCTTCCGGTAGCAGAGAAAACCGTCTATAACTTGGGTGACTGGAGTCTGACAATTTTATGGGCTTTCATCTGACACTGCCTATTGTATAGGTCCTTGATGGCAGGAAGCTTGGCCCCAGTGATGTACTGGGCCGTACACACAACACTCTGTAGCGCCTTACGGTCAGATGCTGAGCAGTTGCCATAGAGGGTGATGCAACCCGTCAGGATGCTCTCCATGGTGCAGCTGTATAACCTTTTGAGGATCAGGGTCTCCTGAGGGGGAAAAGTTTTGTCGTGCATGCCTCACGACTGTCTTGATATGTTTGGACCATGATAGTTTGTTGGTAATGTGGACACCAAGGAACTTGAAACTCTCGACCTGCTCTACTACAGCCCCTTCGATGTTACTGGGGGCATATTCGGCCTGCCTTTTCCTGTAGTCCACCATCAGCTCCTTTGTCTTGCTCACGTTGAGGGACAGGTTGTTGTCCTGGCACCACACTTCCAGTTCTCTGATCTCCTCCCTATAAGCCGTTTCATCGCTCTTGCCTTTAGCTCGATACGGATGTTGCCTGTAATCCATGGCTTCTGGTTGGGATATGTACGTACAGTCACTGTGGGGACGACATCGTCGGTGCACTTATTGATGAATCCGATGACTGAGGTGGTGTCATCTGAGTCATCTGACCACTTCCATATTGAGCGAGTCACTGGTACTTCCTGCTTTAGTTTTTTGCTTGTAAACAGGAATAAGGAGGATATAATTATGGTCAGATTTGCCAAATAGAGGGCGGGAGAGAGCTTTGTATGCATCTCTGTGTGTGGAGTAAAGGTGGTCTAGGATTTATTTTTCTCTGGTTGCACATGTGACATGCTGGTAAATATTTGGTAATAATGATTTAAGTTTGCCTGCATTAAAGTCCCCGGCACTAGGAGCGCCACTTCTGGGTGAGCATTTTCTTCTTTGTTTATGGCCTTATAGAGTTTTTTGAGAGTGGTCTTAGTGCCAGCTTTGTTCTGTGGTGGTAAATAGACGGCTACACATAACATAGATGAGAACTCTCTTGGTAGTGTGGTCTACAGCTTATCATAAGGTACTCTAACTCAGGCGAGCAATACCTTGAGACTTCTTTAATATCAGACAGCGCGCACCAGCTGTTACTGACAAATATACACACACCCCTTGTCTTAACTTGCGGTAGCGTTTCTGTTCCGCCAGTGCACGGAAAACCCGGCTAGCTCTATATTGTCCGCATCGTTGTTCAGCCACGTCTCGGTGAAACATAAGATGATACAGTTTTTGAGGTCCCGTTGGTAGAACAATCTTAATTGTAGGTCATCAATTTCATTTTCCAATGATTGCACGTTAGTAAAAATAATAGATGGCAGTGGGAGTTTACTCGCTTGCCTACGGATTCTCAGAAGGCAGCCTGATCTGCGGCCCCTTTTCCTGCATTTTTTCTTCACGCAAAAGGCGTGGATCTGGGCCTGGTCCAGTGAAAGCAGGATATCATTCTTGTTGGACTCATTAAAGGAAAAGGTTTATTTCAGTCCGCAGTGAGTAATCGCTGTTCTGATATCCAGAAGTTATTTTTGGTCAGAAGAGATGTACACAATAAGTGAAAAAATAAGTTACACAAAAAAATGAACAAAATAGCACAGTTGTTTGGGAGAATGTAAAATGTCAGCAATGTTCTTCGGTGCCATCTTCTCCTTTATCAAGCCTTGGTGTGAAAGAGCAAAACATCATGATCTGATCTCCCTATATCCAGTGAAAACATCATAAAAAAACTGCTGTTTGTCCCTAGCTCACTGGTGCGTGAATAGGCTATTTGATACAATGTTGCAAGTTTGCTGGCTACAGCTTCAGGCCGAAACAGTTCATGATTTGATACAATGTTGAGCTTCACTAGCAATAGCTCAAGTCAAGACAGAAAGAAAGGGAGGCAGACAGGCGGAGTAGAGAGATGATTGTGAAATATTTTCTACTGTTTTTACTTGTCGGCTGTAGGCCTATGTATTTTAGTTGATAATTAAGTTATAGCGTTACTCCTGCATTTGCCTATAGGCTATCACTGAGTTCTATGCGCTCGTTTCTTTAGCTGCCAATGGATAATCGTGTATCAATGTGTCCAAATGGCAGAGGCTAGTGCTCCCTCCATAGTTGCATTTTTACTTTTAGCATTGTATCATTTTACTTCAGATTTTTATGATTAACCATTTTTTTTTTGTTTTGTTGTTATGATTCTGAGAAACTAAACAAAGGCCCATCGAACTGATCAGTTCTGGCACCGGAGCTGGGCCTGCTCCGATTGGAGGTATTGTGCTTCAGATATGGCTTGATGGGAAGAATGAGAGCCTATCATGAGAGTGTACTGTAGGCTGTCAGGAAAAAGTGTGGTCGTAAAAAACGAGCTGAATCTATTTAATGGGGGCCTATAAAAAACAGGCGGGTGGCCCTGCAAATAGATGCTTGAAATGCGAACCTTGGTAATGCCTTTTTTTCTCCCTAATGCAATTCACTTTATTGTGCATTTTCAGAAAATTGCTTTTTCTGGGGGCCTGCCCGAGGACACACACACTCACTTGCTTGTATTGGTGTTGCTTTGTTAAATGGGACAATATTGAGTGATTGGCTGATGTGTTTTGGGGGGTAAATGCATCTTTGCTCAAGTGCTGTGACCCTGAAACTGCAGTGCGTAACTCGCTGTAATCTTCACTCCCTTCCCTCTTTGAGAGAGATATCATACTTTCGCAGCAGCTGTCTGAAACTCTGTCTGAAAAGCACTGCAATTATTAAGTAGAGTGGATCTGGTGCACAGCTTTGTTCTAAGAGCAGTACCATATTTGATGTGTAGAACATCATTTCAAAGTCTGAATGTTACAATTTTCATTTTAAAATAAGAGGCCTATTATAATCATAGACTATGCTCCAATGCTACGACGATGCTCAGCCATTTTGTATGGAGCAGATACAGTTTCTAAAGACTACATGGGGAGGAGAAAGGTATAGCCAGACTCCCCTATAATTCTGCATTGTATCATTTTCACTTCACTTAGCACAGACAGCAAAAGATTGTGCATCTGCATGCCAGTGAGCTCCGGGAAGCGTGAATGAGCAGTAAAGGCTCATTAGAAGAAACTTACACCTGCTCGGCTATGGATAGCAACACACATACTGTAAAGTCACATATGGGGAAGAACAGAGTCTATGCAGAAGTCTTGTGCTGCAAAAGGTGTCGTCGTTCTAAGGAGGTAGAAGTGTTCGCGAGGCCTCACTTTGAAATGAAGCCTTGCAAGTTGTGTTGTTGAAGCCTTGCAACTGTTGTGTTGTATTTCATTGTATTAAAAAAGGGATGAATTATCCTACTTACAAATATTATCAAATACAGTTGCATTTTACAATGGAGAGCAGAATGATCTGTTTCCTCTTTTAAACATATACATTTCAGTTTTTAATGTTTTTTTGGGGTCCTGTGCCGTTGAAAATCAAACAAATATGTGTGAACACCAAACATTTCTTATTATATTAACTTATTTTATAAGAAATACTGAATTGTGCTAGGGTGCCAATACTGTATATTTGACAGCATCTGTAATTAAAATTATTTTGCAATGCATCAAACTTCAACAATAAAGTATAACGGAGGCATGTTTACAAATCAGTTTGTGTGTGTGTGAGTGTTTGCGTGTGTGTGAGTGTGCATATGTTCTTCCCTCCTCTCTGTGTGTGTTGCGCGTCTGTGTGTGTGTGTGTGTGTGTGTGTGTGTGTGTGTGTGTGTGTGTGTGTGTGTGTGTGTGTGTGTGTGTGTGTGTGTGTGTGTGTGTGTGTGTGTGTGTGTGTGTGTGTGTGTGTGTGTGTGTGTGTGTGTGTGTGTGTGTGTGTGTGTGTGTGTGTGCGTTCTATGGTAGTCTAACCTTAACAGAAGTTTCGGGCAGGTAGTGGGGGTTGCGGAGCTTGGTGGTGATGTAGAAACGGAAGTCTGGGGCATACTCGATAGTGGAGTCTCCCAGGCGGATGCAGATGGCACCGCCCTGCTTGAAGGTCTGCTTCAGCAGCAGAGGCTCCAGAATGGCATCCAGCTCCTCACCAATGTTCTCCAGGAGCACTGAGAAACAGCAGGGCTTTGTTAAAAAATACTGAGCAGATAAATGAGTGATATAGAATGGGCATTTACAGTGAAATGCATATGTGAAAAGCAATATATCGGGGGAGCAAACAGGAGGCGAACATAACACACAGTTCTGTTTCTCTCTAGACTATTTGTCCTATTTTTACCCTTTGAATTGATATGTAGGCCACGCGTGTTTTTTAAATTGATGTAGTTTTGTCCTCGAGCCATTCTTGTCTATTAAAGTTCTGTATTATGTCATGTTTCATGTTTTGTGTGGACCCCAGGAAGAGTAGCTGCTGCTATTGCAACAGCTAATGGGGATCCAAATAAAATACCAAAAAATATCAATACCAAATACAAGGACACAGCACTTGTAAATGCTGTTCCCGTTGTCTGCAAGTACATATTGACCTGACAGATAACCCGAGTTGGGCTTTGTTTTTATATTTATGCTTTGTATCGCTCTCACAGCCTATGCCACTACAAGAGCTACTGGATTGGTAAAAGCTTGTTTGTTTGTTATTGTGAACAATTGAATCAAACAGATGAAAAACCACATGAATCATTATAAAAAGTACTCGTTGGTTATTACTGCATTGTCGGAACTAGAAGCACAAGCATTTCGCTACACTCGCATTAACATCTGCTAACCATGTGTATTTGACAAATATATTTTATTTTATTTTATTTGACATCACATTTCTGTGTTCTCTGATCCTGAATACAGATTCACATCTGTTTCTGTTATTGTGGTGAAGGGAGACCCCTTCAGGTGACCAGAAGTACTGCACCAACCACAGGCTAGTAGTTTTAGTCTGGCATCCAAACTCATGTGCTCAGTTTAACCATAGTTCCACTTCACAATATAGTTTGGATGCTAGGCTATGGGAGTTCACCTGGTGTGCCAAACTGGATGCAGTTCTCCAGGGTGCGCACAAAGTCTCCGTCGCTCAGTTTGATGATGTGCAGACAGTTGGCCTTCTCCATGTTCTTTACCCACTTGTTTGCCTGGCCCTGGGGGTCGATCATCAGGGGCCACCTTCGGGCATTGCTGCACACACACACACACACACACACACACACACACACACACACACACACACACACACACACACACACACACACACACACACACACACACACACACACACACACACACACACACACACACACACACACACACACACACACACAAAGAGAACAGTAAGGCACAATTGATACATGACACACACGGCAGGCACACACACACTCACACTGGGAGGACAGTGTGGCCAGGGCTCAAAATTAAAGGAGTCCCGTCATTCTGGGGACGATAAAAATTATGCCTGGGATGGTTCAAAACAGATGTTGGGACAGATGAGGGACGATAAGCCAGAAAAATATATAACAGTGGTTCGATACTAAAATGTTTAAACACAAAGACAAGGTTGAAACAGATCACAACATTTACAGTTGAAGTCAGAAGTTTACATACACTTAGGTTGAAGTTATTAAAACAAATTTGCCAACCACTCCACAAATTTCTTGTTAACAAACTATAACAAAGTATAGTTTGGCAAGTCGGTTAGGACATCTACTTGTGCATGACACAAGTCATATTTCCAACAATTGTTTACAGACAGATTATTTAATTGTATAATTGACTGTAACACAATTCCAGTGGGTCAGACGTTTACATACACTAAGTTGACTATGCCTT
This sequence comes from Oncorhynchus gorbuscha, assembly GCF_021184085.1. Classification (NCBI taxonomy): domain Eukaryota; kingdom Metazoa; phylum Chordata; class Actinopteri; order Salmoniformes; family Salmonidae; genus Oncorhynchus; species Oncorhynchus gorbuscha. The sequence goes on along the minus strand of NC_060181.1, from coordinate 51,253,103 downwards.
ACACAGCATGGAAAATTCCAGAAATTATGTCATGGTTTTAGAAGCTTCTGATAGGCTAATTGACATCATTTGAGTCAATTGGAGGTGTACCTGTGGATGTATTTCAAGGCCTACCTTCAAACTCAGTGGCTCTTTGCTTGACATCATGGGAAAATCTAAAGAAATCAGCCAAGACCTCAGAAGAAAAATTGTAAACCTCCACAAGTCTGGTTCATCCTTGGGAGCAGTTTCCAAACGCCTGAAGGTACCACGTTCATCTGTACAAACAATAGTACGCAAGTTTCAACACCATAAGACCACGCAGCCGTCATATCGCTCAAGAAGGAGATGCGTTCTGTCTCCTAGAGATGAACGTACTTTGGTGTGAAAAGTGCAAGTGCAATCAATCCAACAACAACAGCAAAAGACCTTGTGAAGATGCTGGAGGAAACAGGTACAGAAGTATCTATATCCACAGTAAAACCTGTCCTATATCGACATAACCTGCCGCTCAGCAAGGCAGAAGCCACTGCTCCAAAACCGGCATGAAAAAGCTACAGTTTGAAAAGACTACGGTTTGCAACTGCACATGGGGACAAAGATCATACTTTTTGGAGAAATATCCTCTGGTCTGATGAAACAAAAATAGAACTGATTGGCCATAATGACCATTGTTATGTTTGGAGAAAAAAAGGGGGACGCTTGCAAGCCAAAAAACACCATCCCAACCTTGAAGCACGGGGGTGGCAGCATCATGTTGTGGGGGTGCTTTGTTGCAGGAGAGACTGGTGCACTTCACAAAATCATGAGGAAGGAAAAGTATGTGAATATATTGAAGCAATATTTCAAGACATCAGTCAGGAAGTTAAAGCTTGGTCGCAAATGGGTTTTCCAAATGGACATTGACCCCAAGCAAACTTCTAAAGTTGTGACAAAATGGCTTAAGGACAACAAAGTCAAGGTATTGGAGTGGCCATCACAAAGTCCTGACCTAAATCCTATAGACAATGTGGACATAACTGAAAAAGTGTGTGAGAGCAAGGAGACCTACAAACCTGACTCAGTTACAGCAGCTCTGTCAGGAGGAATGGGCCAAAATTCACCCAACTTATTGTGGGAAGCTTGTGGAAGGCTACCTGAAACATTTGACCCAATTTAAACAATTTAAAGGGAATGCTACCAAATACTAATTGAGTGTATGTAAACTTCTGACCCACTGGGAACATGATGAAAGATATAAAAGCTGAAATAAATAATTCTCTACCATTATTCTGACATTTCACATTCTTAAAATAAAGTGTTCACCCTAACTGACCTAAGACAGGGATTTTTTACTAGAATACATTTCTGTAATTGTGAAAAACTGAGTTTAAACGTATTTGGCTAAGGTGTATGTAAACTTCCGACTTCAACTGTAGCTTAAAAGTTGATAAACTATGAATAATTCACATTACAAGCGCAGCAATGTGTTCACTCGTCTCGGCCATATGCGTGTGTTCCAAAATGCTATTACTGGAGAACACCATTCTCAAACGCACATCTGATGCCAGCGTTTCTTATAATACGACAGAGACTGATATTCAGCCTAATGGTATAGACTTAGAAAGAAGGAATATCTGAAGATGCAACAATAGGATTTTGCCTTACTGCCTTTGGAAAGATTAAATGCTGGTTTCAGTGGCATACAGTACCAGGAAATCTTAGCTTCTTGTCTATGGTCGGATTTTGGCTGTAGGCTATTAAAAGCAAGGTAAGAGAGGCTATGTAAAATGTCCAGGTTTCAAACAATGATATTGCTGGCTAGGCATTGCATATGTAATTATTTAGGTTATGGAAATGTATAATATCAGAATATCATTCCAATGTTGGGCAAATAGGCCTATTAGAATGCACATTTTACTCTCTCCCAGCCTGTCTGCGGTCTGCCGGCCAGGAATTGAGTTTTCGTGTGTCGGGAGTTGCTGTGGCAAAAAATGTAATGAAACAATAAACCACATTACATTTTACTAGTAATAGATTTATAGTTACAGAAACATTACAAAGCACGCTCATCCGTTCATCCGAGGAAAAAAGTTAGTTGCGAGCCCCGAGTGTGGCTCTACCTAGGCAGTCAGCAGGAGAGACTTCCTATGGTTCTTGCATTAGGTAACAGAACATGGTGAGTGGGATTGAAATGTAACCTAAACGTAACATTGTGGTTAAGAGCGTTGGGCCAGTAACTGAAAGGTTGCTGGTTCGAATCCCCGAGCCAACTAGGTGAAAAATCTGTCAATGTGCTATTGAGCAAGGCTGTTGGCATACAATGGCTGCCATGTATCACCAGAGGGGGTTGCTAAAAGTACTCTAAGTGGTGGCTGAGGTAATATGTTCGTTTAGGTTGTGGACTTACGAGATGATGATACCATTGTCTACAGAAAAGCTGTCCGATGGCAGCCCGGCGATGGTCCAACTGCGGATCTTGACTGGCTCGCCCAGCGAGTTCATCAGGGACATATTGCTGGAGCACGGGATGTCTCTGCTCTTACACAGCTCCATCCACTCCTCGGTCTGAGCCTGGAGCAATAATAACGCATTTTGAGGGAGACTCTTTAATGCAGTTCCTTTTGAGCATCATAGAAAAGCATACAAGTTAAATATTGAAACTATCTGGCATCCTCTCGTCTTTGTCACATCAAAGCTCACAGGCCAACTGCATCAAAACACACACAGTCAAACATGCACATGACATAAACACTCTCTCAAGTGCTCACTGACATGCAAACTGATTCTATGTCCCTGTATGTACCTTTTTTAATTCGTACAGTATCTACCTCTGCTGTATACTGTATTTCTTTATGTCCCTCTATGTGGCAGCATGTTCATATACGTACCTTTATATCCATTTATGTCCATTATATCCATTTATGAGTTTTTACCTGTATGTCACTGTAACTCTATGTCCAAGTACGACCTGTTGCACAATGGCAACGGGGATCCAATATCACCCTTTACATTATTGTATTTCATTGTTGGAGTAAATTCTATTTAATATCCTGGTAGTTCAAAAGAACATGGCATTTCTCTCCAGGAATTATTTTCAATTCCTGTATTGACTGGATAATGTCATGAAAGAGGATATCCTTTGTATGTCTCTACCTTGTATTTACCTACTTTAACCAATATGTATATTCTGAGCCAGTATATTTGTGTGTGTACCTACAGTATGGACCAGTCTTTCATGATGCATCTGTGTACCTCCACTGTGTACCTACCTGTCTATAGCTGGAGGTGAATGCCCCCAGGTAAGCTACGATGGCTGACGAAATGAGGATGTCCCCTGTCAGGTTGGTGTAGAGGTCCCCAAGGTTAAAGGCTGTCTCGCTCCAGCGAGTCTTCTCGCCACCCAGCCCACCAATCAGCTGCTCAGCTCTCTCCAGCTTCTTGCTGCACAATTTCACCTAGAGGTCGAGAAGGCAAGGACAAGGCTGAGGATTTGTAAAATTACCCGTCCGTGTCGCAATCAGTAGTCACTAAATGGGAAAACGTTTTGAAATAGTTTGGGTAGAACCTTCACTGTTTCAAAACGGCTCGTTTCATCTGTACTGAACATGAACATGGCCCTGTTTAAAGCAGAGGCTACTACACCATAAAAATACAATTATCATCTTGTTTTGATTGAATGATTGAAGGCAGGCTTTACCAACAATTTACTTAATAAGGACACTCAACAATGACACTCAGTATCATTCCAAACATTTGTTCATAGGAGTTACTTTTGGAAGAGATTTGAAAAATAACAGTTCAATAAATTATTGTCGATTGATAGCTATTTAATTCTACCGTTTTAGCTTAGTATGTTTACTTTTCATGTTGAGAAAGTTTAAATGAAAATAGATAAAACTATATTAGAGTACTTGCATCTACTCCGATAGCCTGGGATAGCCCCTATATGATTGTTGGTCTTTTGGTGTTCAAGAGGTACCTTTCCCCAAATCTGTGCCAAGACACAATCCTGTCTCAGAGCACTACGGACAATTCCTTTGACCTCATGGCTTGGTTTCTGCTCTGACATGCACTGTTAACTGTGGGACCTTATATAGACTGGTGTGTGTGCACCTTTTCAAATCATGTCCAGTCAATTGAATTTACCACAGGTGGACTCCAACCAAGATGTAATAACATTTGAAGGATGATCAATGGAAACAGGATGCACTTGAGCTACATTTAGAGACTCATAGCAAAGGGTCTAAATACTTATGTAATTACAAAAATACAAAATATATAAACCGTTTTTTCGCTTTGTCATTATGAGGAATTGTGTGTAGATGGATGAGGAATTGCTTTAATTGAATCCATATTGAAATAAGGCTGTAAACAACAAAATGTGGAAAAAGCCAAGGGATCTGAATACTTTCCAAATGCACTGTATAAGCTCTTAAAGCAAATGTTAAAATTGGGAAGAATTATTGCCAAAAATTCTGCCAATAAGTCGAGCTACCACAAATCGTGTTAAGCAAGTGCCAACAGGGAGAGAGCTATAGAACTCATTTGAAAATTACACTTTAAAACAATTCAGGGTCCTCCCGAGTGACACAGCAGTCTAATGTCACTACAGACCCGGGTTCGATTCCAGGCTGTGTCGCAGCCGCCTGCGACCAGGAGACCCATGAGGCAGCGCACTATTAGCCTAGCATCGTCCGGGTTAAGGAAGGGCTTGGCTGGCTCGGGATGTCCTTGTCCCGCCGCGCTCTAGCGACTCCATGTGGCGGGCCAGGCGCATGCATGCTGAATTCGGTCGCCAGCTGTATGGTGTAAACCTCCGACTTCAACTATATATTCCATTAGATTAATGGATGTAATACTAAAACAAATACTGATACATTTGTATTTTGGTCTTAAACCATTATGTACATATTTGAAAGGAAGTGATTAGCTGCTAACCAGAGCTGGCTGGTGTATTGAAGGAGATGATGGTCACCTCTGTAATTTGCGCCTAACCCCACTGACCTGATTCTCTAGTTCAGCCTTCTTGTTCTTGTTGGCCTCCAGTGTCTGCTGCAGCTTTGCCAGTTTGTCCTGGACCTCTTTGAGGGCAGCCTGTTTTTTACGCAGGCTCTCCATGGCCACCTTCAGCTCCCCCTCGGCCTGAGATAGCTTCTCCTTCTTAGGGGCCACCACTTTGGCCACTCTGAGCGAGAGGAGGAGAGAATATATAGGTTGGGGTTCCATTCAGGAAATGTAACTTAACATTTTCTAATAATAACCACCAAGGCTTATTTCAATGTACTTCAATAAAACAACTCAGTATCTTTGTGAGATTCAATAATAGACTATATTGTACTGTACTCTTCAATGTGATCACAATTCTTCTTACACAGCTCTACACGTTACTCACTTGTCGTAGGATTCCATGGCGCGCACCCACTTGCACAGCCCCTCGGCGGCCGTGGAGGCGGTACGGATCTTCTCTGGGACAAAGTCTGGGTTGGTGATGTACTGTTTGCGGATAATGGCGATGAGGTGGGGTGGGATGTTTTCCTTGTCATACTCGTGAAGGCTCTGAAGAAACTTCATGTCTCCAAGGAGCTTCTTGGCCGGGCCCCAGAAGTCCTCCACCTTCTTGCCGGAGCCCGAGGGGTCAGGGATGCGGTCCGGCTTCAGGCCCTTCAAGATGCAGATGGCCTCCATCACCAGCTTGACCGCCGGTGGAGGGCTCTTCATGGACTTGACCACTGTGATGTCCTAGACAAAGGGGCAAACAATCACAGTCACCTAGGGCTGAACTTTGTTTGTGCATGTGCACATTTTTGGGTGCTTTTAATGTTTATGAGAGATTTAGGCTATGCACATGATTCTCAAAATATCCTGCATTATTTTGGAAGGGGTGTGGGCAAAGGCTGAATTCTGAGAGGGGTTGGGATAAAGCAGAAGACAAGTCCATTGGAGATTGGACTATAAAGTCAATGTAAAGCAATCTCCCAATCGTTTTCAAACCTGGTTGGTTAGTGTGTCCAGAGCGGACAGGGCTGACTCCAGGATGGGCATGGCGATGGCCAGGTCGGCGTCGCACTCGTCTTTGATGGCCTTGGCCGCCATGGCCTGTTCGTTGGCCACCGCCTCATCCACCTTCACCACCTTCTCCGTCTTGGCAACCTCCACCGACTCGTGCTCAATCACCACCATCATCTCATCCACCTCCTTGCTGGCCACACGCAGCTGCGGCTGCAGGGCCTCCAGTTCCACCTGCATGGTGGCTACCTGGGCGGCTGCAGACTCCAGCTTCTCCAAGCCCACTTCATAGCGGCGCTTCAGCTTCATTACTTCTCTGTGGATGCAGAGAGTGTTGGGTGTTTAAGCTTAATAATGTCAGTTTAATGGGTAGTAATATATTCATAACCACTGGCATAATATCAAAATCTCTTGCATCTATATTAAAAATTACTAACATTGACTCAGATCTGTTTAGTGCTCTCTTGCCAACAACCACAGGTGTTGGCTACACAACCCAAATAGATCAGGGACCAGGCTATAAATAAATGAAAAGCCACATATTTTGGGGGTAAAGATGTCGACTGTTTCTCAATCCAAAGGCAGCTGCCTGTTGGCTACCTGCCTCAAAGGGAAGCGTCCTTGTGGATTGAGAAACAGCCTTCTTGTTTTGACTGTTTCTTACGCTCTCTTCTTCTCCAACAGGGCCTTGAAGGTGGAGATGAGCTCCAGGTAGGAGGTGGGCGTGACATAGTTATGGCGCTGCAGCTCGGACAGGAAACAGGACGACAGCTCGATGGTGGATGTGTGGAAGCTCTTGCACATGTTAATGCAGCCCATCCGTGACTCGTCTGTCATCTCGATGTCCTCCAGGAACCGTGAGGCCACCGCCTGCAGCGCGTCCTCCGGCCAGCTCTGGGAGGAGAGAGGAGAGGGTATAGGGTGAAGTTGCCCCCAGAGAAGCTGATCTTCCATTAGTTTTGCAAGGTTAGGATTGGGGAGGGGAAGCTGATCCTAGATCAGAGTAAATGAAAAGCCTGACTGAGTTCTATAATTATATACAGTACCAGTCAAGAGTTTGGACACACCTACTCAATCCAGGGTTTTTCTTTATTTTTTACATTGTAAAATAATAGTGAAGACAACAAAACTATGAAATAACACATATGGAATCATGTAGTAAGCAAAAAAAGTGTTAAACAAATCAAAATAACTATGTTTAATTGTTACCCAATTAAAATAATAATGTAACAATTAACTCATTAGTAATTTGGGCACCACGGAAGAAAATGTTTAACGAGTTACCATCTCCCAAATTAAACTCTGTAAGATAAGTTACATATCAATAACAGTCACTTATTAATCATTACCTCATATCAGTCTCAATCTGAACAGTCGTAACCCTCTTGGATCTGCAAGAACCCCAACCTTTGCTAATCATTCAGTACCACACAAATTGATTTAACTATTTATTGACTTAGTATTTATTTAATAAGTAACTAAATAATAACAGAGTATACATATAAACACTTACATGAGACAAAAGTCTCCAGGGGACTGACAAGCTATGACGGCTTATTACACAGAGACGGAGAAGGGGATGGGGAAAACAGAGACATTTATCGTGGATATATTCTAGGACTGACTTCACATTAATCATATAAACCCAGCAAAAAAAGAAACGTCCCTTTTTCAGGACCCTGTCTTTCAAAGATAGTAAAAATCCAAATAACTTCACAGATCTTCATTGTAAAGGCTTTAAACACGGTTTCCCATCCTTGTTCAATCAACCATAAACAACCTGTCAGGCGTTTCTCTTGCGCAGTGTTCTCTCATCATCGAGCTGCAGCCCTCCTCCTTCCCCTCGGACCACTCAAAGATAGCGTACCTGATCACGCTGATGCCCGGGAGGGCTCTCCCCTGCACTACAGCCATGTGCGAACTCACGTGTTCCCACACGGAGGTGAATAAGATTTTTGATTCTCCACTGTCCGGGAGAGAGACTGCCCGGAAGATACTCCAGCTTTGGCAAACTCCCGCAGTGTGGCAGACTTTGTGGTGGATTTCCACACGTTGGCAGCTGAGCTTGCCTGGAACCCGGAATCACTGCGTGAAAGTTCGTGCACGGATTACCGGAGGAAGTGAAGGACGAGCTAGCAGCCCGGGAACTACCAACGGATCTCAACTCGCTCATTGCAATATTGTAATAAATATTGTAATATATGCCATTTAGCAGACGCTTTTATCCAAAGCGACTTACAGTCATGTGTGCATACATTCTACGTATGGGTGGTCCCGGGGATCGAACCCACTACCCTGGCGTTACAAGCGCCATGCTCTACCAACTGAGCTACAGAAGGACATTGCCTTGACCATCCGGATCGACTGGAGGCTACATAAACGAAGGAAAGATTCCACCTCGCCTCCTATGCATCCCGGAAGTTCCCGATGTTTCCATGGCCGAGAGGACCCGAGGCTACCAGAGTTCCCCCGAAAGTCTCCAAAGTCTGCCGATTCACCTCTTCCCAAGCCGATGCAACTAGGCAGAGCTAGGCTGTCCCCAGCCGAACGTCTACACCGGCTTCACATGAAGAGTTGTCTGTATTGCAGGACTACTGGTCATTTCGTGTCCTCCTGTCCACTAAAAGACCAGGTTCACTGGTAGGGCCGAGAACTTTTCCTCCCCCCTATTCTCATACCCCTTTCCATACCATCCTGCTGTAGGGGAACCCATCAAAATCTCTCTGGATACTCATCGACTCTGGGACCGATGACAGTTTTTTGGACATTTACCCTGTCGTCTGAGCTGGGCATCCCCACTCATTCCCTTTCCATTCCCATGGACGTTAGAGAGTGCTGAACGGCCGCTCTATAGCCTGGGTCACCCAAATACCACTCCAATCAGCCTACGAGTGTCAGGGAACCACACCCAGGCAATCCAATCTCCTCAAGTTCCCATGGTACTGGAATATTATTGGCTCAAGCGACACAATCCAATCATAGACTGAACTGCTGGTGCCATCATGAGCTGCAGCCCGTTCTGCCACGGCCATTGTCAGAAGTCAGCGCAACCTGCCCCGGGTCATCTTCCTGTGGGCTCAGAAGTTGCCACGGACCTCTTCGCCATTCCCGAGGAGTATCAGGACCTCAGGGATGTTTTCAGTAAGGCCTGGGCCACTTCCTCCACACCGACCCTATGACTGCTGGATCTTCACCCAGGCACCACACCACCCCGGGGACGACAGTACTCTCTGTCAGGTCTGGGGACCAAGGCTATGGAGACCTACATCGAGGACTCCCTAGCTGCAGGGTGTATCTGTCCTTCTGCCTCCCCTGCGCCCGTGCATCAACTACCAGGGCCTCAATGACCGCTACCCGCTACCGCCTCAGCTTTCGAGACGCTCCGGGGGGACACCATTTTCTCCAAGTTGGGCCTGCTGAACGCCTATATTCGTACCACAAGTGTACTGCCCAGAAGGGGTGAGCAACACCAATGTATTATTTCTTATTGTACTCAAAAAATAAAATAAGAAATAAAATAAATAAAATAAGAAATAATATGTTGGTGTTGCTCACCCCTTCTGGGCTGTACACTTGTGGTACGAAGATATTCCAGGCCCTGATTTTCAGATTTTCACCCGGTTTAACTTCTCCCTCTCCTACTGATTGGGATCCAAGAATATCAAGCCGGATGCTCTGTCACGCCGCTATAGCCCTGCGGCTACACCCTCGGACCCCGAGACCATCCTTCCCACCTCATGCCTGATGACAGCACTCAGCTGGGGAATAGGGAAGCAGGTCCATGTGACTATGCAGCATTCCCAGCTGAACCCTGGGGGGTTCATCGGTTTAACTCCTCCACGATCCAGGAAATCTTAAATATACAGCATACAATTACATTCTAGACGATTATGTGCTTCCAAATTTGTGGCAACAATTTGGGGAAGGACCTTTCCTGTTTCAGTATGACAATGCCCCTGTGCACAAAGCGAGGTCTACACAGAAATTATTTGTCGAGAAAGGTGTGGAAGAACTTGACTGGGCTGCACAGAGCCCTGACCTCAGCCCCATTGAACACCTTTGGGATGAATTGGAACACTGACTGAGAGCCAGGCCTAATCGCCCAATATCAGTGCCGACCTCACTAATGGTCTTGAGGCTGAATGGAAGCAAGTCCCTGCAGCAATGTTCCAACATCTATTGGAAAGCCTTCTCAGAAGAAAGCATTCCCAGAAGAATAGCAGCAAATGGTGGACCAACTCCATATTAATGCCCATGATTTTGTAATGAGATGTTCGATGAGCAGGTAACAACATACTTTTGGTCATGTAGTGTATATTACCTGGAACCAGTCGATGGTGCAACAGTTGATGAGGGCAGGGAAGCGTCTCAGGCGGCTCCGGAAGGTGTCTCCAATAGGGCTCATGGCCAGCACCACGTGCAGCTGCGAGCGGCAGCGCTCCAAGAACATGTTGAAGAGCGATAGCGGGCTGCCATCCGTCTGCTTGTCGCGCTCCCTTTGACGATCAAGCACACGCATGCGCTCGCAGATCTCTGCTTTCTCGTCAGTCGCAAACAGGTTGGGTACCTGGCGTGAGGAAGGGGGAAAAGGAAGGGAATGAGGATTTTTTCATGACACTGTAGCCATTTTTTGGGGGATTATTATAAAACATTTTAAACCACCTAAATGTTTGCATTTATGTATTTTGCAAATTGAGATATGGGTGTGTATCTCGAATGTTCATGCAAACCATTAATTAATTCATGGGATTATTAACATGATTTAACAAAGGTTCAAGAAAGGCAAATTACAGAAATCACAAAATGTATACGACTAGTCTGTGTCTTTGTCTCTGTTGTTGTGTCTGTGACCCTGAATTTCTATATAGGGGATAAAGAAAAGTGTCTGTGTCTGTCCGTCCATCCATCACCTCTCCAGTGTTGAGCAGGTTGCTGACGTCCTCCAGGAAGGACTCCATCTTGATCTGTGTGTCAGTGAAGAGGAAGACACCATGCGTGTCGCCCTGAGTGGACTTGCGCATGATCAGCTTGAGGTCGTCACGCCACTCCGTCATGCCGTAGCTCTTTGCAATCTCCACCTGTTCAAAAAGTATATTGTGATTGTTATTGAGAGTTTGTAATTTTATACAAAATACAATTGTTAATGAAAAAAAAGTTTCTCCACCTGGAAGAGCTCAGCCTCTGCCATGTGGGCGGCCAACCTGGTAACAGACTGTCTCCCACTCCCGCCCACCCCTACCAGCAAGGCATGGCCGCGCGGCTGCTTGAGCACGCGTGAAATACGGCACACATGCTCGATGGCGAAGCGGAAGAGCACCAGGTTCATGGGCGCCTTGCTGACGTTGTTGTACTCATCCAGGTGCGACTCAACCACCTGCCGCAGCTGGTCCAGGTTGTTCACCTCGCGGTAGTTGCGGTCCTCGCCCTTGGGGTCGTGGAAGTCGCAGAACATGAGGCTGCGGAGGTCATCCTCCGTCACGCACCCATCCTGGTCCTGGTCTAGGTGCTGGAAGAGCTGGTGGAAGTCCTCTTTGAGGAAGGACTGGGACACCTCCTGGAGGTAGCCCACCATCCAGGCCCGGTCTGAGTCGTGCACTAGACGGTCGTAGTACACCCTCTGGACCTGTGATAGTGAATGAAGTAGCAATTTGTCAGCATGAGAATTGAACACCTAGGGCCGGTTGCACCAGTTGGGCATAAAAAAGTTGGACCTAAATGCTAGGTCGGGCATAGCTACGTCTGACTTTGGGATCATAATTTACACCTGTTGCACCAACCAAAAATATGACTAGTCATAGCTAAGCTTGAAGAATGCAATGCTGGCATAGCTATGTCATGAGATTTGATGCTTCATAATGATGGTTGCTAGGCACCGCACATTACAAGGCTGTTACCATCCTAGTGGCAGTTCGAAACTTTGCGAGGCATGTCCCAGCACTTCGCAAAGCACGCCACTATGCATGCACGTTTTCTTAACCACAACTGGCTGGATCAATCAATAATTACTGTGGAAATGTATATCACTATCTTACAAAAATATTGTAATTAAGTAGGCTAATGCCATTGAAGGCATTTACCATATTGTTGCTTACTGAAACTCCCAAAGTCATCCAACCGTTTAATCAGTGTGTGGTCACTATAATTTCAGCACTGCTTTGAGATAAGCGTCAGATTTTTGATTTCACAGAATCCTCATTTGGATATTTGGTTAAAATTAGGCTGGGAAAATGTTAGCCAAATTGAAGTGAGTGTTCATGATCATGATGGTAATATTTAGTCTAGTTTTCTCATCTAACAGTGTAATCAGAACATTTTTTTAAACATATTATGTAGCCTACACTAGCCAAGTATAACAGGTGGATTATTTTGCTCTTCAGTCACGTAGTAGGCTAGGCTATATCCTGACTTAAAGCCCTTGACTTGTATCTGTATATTTGGTTAATTGAGCTCTGGCTGGGCAAATAGGTGGAGGTGGCAGCTCATCTATTAGTTTGCTAATATCTGATCAGACATATTTAGCATGCTATAATGTAGCATATAAATCAAGTGTATTATGTTGCTATTGACTCACGCATAGGCAACTCAAAAAGAGGTTGTGAAATGTAGACACATCCTGAAAAAAAATATATATTCTATTATTTTCTGTGCATATCATGAAAAAGACAGTCCCAATTAAACCTGCTCCCGAGTAGGCATAGAATCTACGTCCACGCGTAGCTCATAGAAGGGCTAACACCCAGGTGGGAGCAACAGGGATCATTTTTGGCCCGGAGTAGAGCACATTTTACGCTGGAAATAGAGTTACGACCCACTTAAGACCAACTGGTGCAACGGGCCCCTGAATATTATTACAATTTACACGTCATGATTTGTTAGAACCTTGAGAAAATAGACTCATGGGACAGTTTATTAAGTTACTGTTCGATTGAACGTCAGAATGGGCAAAACAAGTGACCTAAGCGTCTTTGATTGTACTATGATCGTCGGTGCCAGGCGAGCCAGATCCAGTAACTCAGAAATCGCCACCGCCCTGGGATTTTCACCCACGACATTGTCTAGGGTTCACCGAAGATGGTGCGACAAACAAAAAAACATCCAGTCAGCGGACAACTCTTCGATCCTGGTCACCGATGGATGACTGCAGCAGATGACCATCCCGGGTTCCACTCCCTTCAGCTAAAAACAAGAAGAAGTGGCTCCAGTGAGCACGCGATCAACAACACTGGACAATTGTGGAGTGAAAAGTATTGCCTGGAATACAACAGCGAGTTCAGTTTACTTGAGAGGCCTGCACAGTCCCCAGACCTCAATCCAATAGAGCATACAGTATTTGGGATGAGATGGAACGGGCTATTCGCAGCATGAATGTTCCCGCCGCCCAATCTGCAGCAACTACATGATGCCACCGCATCAGCTTAGACAAACATCCCTGTGGAAAGTTTCCGACACCTTGTAAAATGCCACAAATAATTCAGGCTGTTCTGGAGGCAAAGGGGGGTCCGACCCGGTACTAGATGGGTGTACCTAATAAACTGGCCGGTGAGTGTAGATTCATAAGGGCTTGACAATAACCTTTTTAACGCCACTTGATCTTCGGACAAGTAGGATAGATTTTTGACTTCATACCTAAAGCTCAAGTCACTTGTCCAAAAATATAAATAAATGTCCATCACCATGGGCTAAAAAAGTGACTGAAATTTGTTTTGGTGTTGTATGATGCAACGAACCATTTCACGAAATAAAATGCATTATTATTATTATTACACACAAGCCTAAGAGCACAATGCGCATTGCCAAGCGTCGGTTGAAGTGGTGTAAAGCTCGCCGCTATTGGGCTCTGGAGCAGTGGAAACACATTCTCTGGAGTGATGAATTACGCTTCACCATCTGGCAGTCTGACAGACGAATCCGGGTTTGGCGGATGCCAGGAGAATACTACCTGCCAAAATGCATAGTGCCAACTATAAAGTTTCGTGGAGAAGGAATAATGGTCTGAGACCGTTATTCATGGTTTGGGCTAGGCCCTTAGTTCCAGTGAAGGAAAATCTTAACCCGACAACATTCTACACGATACTGTGCTTCCAAATTTGTGGCAACTATTTGGGAAAAGGCCATTTCCTGTTCCTGCATGACAATGCCCCAGTGCACAAAGCGAGGTCCATACAGAAATTATTTGTAGAGATCGGTGTGGAAGAACTTAACTGGCCTGCACAGAGCCCTGACCTCAACCCCATCAAACACCTTTGGGAAAAAATGGAATGCTGACTGCAAGCCAGGCCTAATCGCCCAACATCAGAGCCCGACCTCACTAATGGTCTTGTCCCTGAATGGAAGCAAGTCCCTACAGCAATGTTCCAGCATCTAGTGGAAAGCCAACCCAGCTGTGCCTAACACAAGATTAACGCCTGTCTTGCAAAGTTAGATTTGTTTTGTTGCATTAATGTTAATACAATTTCAATTATTTTGCCACTCAACTTAATGAATTTGTCCCAATATTTGTACTTCCCAAATGGATAGATAACACCACGGTAATGCAAGTGCAGAGTTTGGGAGATGAAAGTCCGCAACACATCGCATCCGAAGGACACTTTGATCCAATTGTGATAGGATAAAATATTTGATATTGTGATTTTTGTGACTTTTCTACTTTACATCTATGTTCTGCTTGTCTGAATTATATATATTTTTTACCTGTCCCGGGCAAGCGTGAATACTGAGCCCTGTATACATACCTCATGCACCCAGAGGCGCTTGATGGCGCTGGGGTTCTCAGCTGTTTCAGGTCGGGACAGACAGATGCCCTGGATGACGCGGGAGAAGTCTCGCAGGTTAAAAAGGTAGTGGGACTTGGCCGGGGTTGGCAGCAGGTTCTTGGTGGCCTCCTGGTACACAGACATTGTGCCATTTATGATCTGAGCGGTCAGCGTTGCAAATGGCTTGGGGAAAGCAAACCTGGTGAGGAGTCATAAATGATATTATATACACACATTAACAATTGTGCCAACGTTCCACACACACACACACACACACACACACACACACACACACACACACACACACACACACACACACACACACACACACACACACACACACACACACACACACACACACACACACACACACACACACACACACACACACACACACACACACACACACACTATAGCCTCAGCCCTGTTAGCAATTTATGATATTCTTCAACAACACAGACCCTAAAGCAAATCAAGGGAGAGAAATATATTTATTAAAAGAGAACAAATCATAGTTGTTATGCTGGAAAGTGGATGGTTGATCTTCATTCTTCTCTGTACTCATTGTTTCTCCACTGAACAAAGAACAAAGAGACAGGATGTAGTTTAAACAAAAAGCTAACCTGTGGTTGACCAATGTGTAGATCATTTGGACCAATGACAACTTGCCACATATAGCTACAGTTGAAGTCGGAAGTTTAAATAAACTTAGGTTGGAGTCATTAAAACTCATGTTTCAACCACTACACAAATTTCTTGTTATCAAACTATAGTTTTGGCAAGTCGGTAAGTACATATACTTTGTGCATGAAACAAGTAATTTTTCCAACAATTGTTACAGACAGATTATTTCACTTATAATTCACTGTATCACAATTCCAGGTCAGAAGTTTACATACACTAAATTGAATATGCCTTTAAACAGCTTGGAAAATTCCAGAAAATTGTCATGGCTTTAGAAGCTTCTGATAGGCATTTAAGACAATTGGAGGTGTACCTGTGGATGTATTTCAAGACCTATCTTCAAACTCAGTGCCTCTTTACTTGACATCATGGGAAAATCAAAATAAATCAGCCAAGACCTCAGAATAAAAATTGTAGTTCTGGTTCATTCTTGGGAGCAATTTCCAAATACCTGAAGGTTCATCTGTACAAATAATAGTATGCAAGTATAAACACCATAGGACCACGCAGCTGTCATACCGCTCAGGAAGGAGACATGTTCTGTCTCCTAGAGATGAACGTACTTTGGTGCGAAAAGTGCAAATCAATCCCAGAACAGCAGCAAAGGACCTTGTGAAGATGTTTGAGGAAACAGGTACAAAAAAATCACAAAGCCATGACCTCAATCCTATAGAACATTTGTGGGCAGAACTGAAAAAGCGTGTACGAGCAAGGCAGCCGTCAAACCTGACTCAGTTACACTAGCCAAAATTCAACCCAATTTACTGTGGGAAGCTTGTGTAAGGCTACCCAAAATGTTTGACCCAAGTTAAACAATTTAAAGGCAATGTTACCAAATTCTAATTGAGGGTATGTAAACTTTTGACCCACTGAGAAAGTGATGAAAGAAATAAAAGCTGAAATAAATCATTCTCTCTACTATTATTCTGACATTTCACATTCTTAATTACAACAAAGTGGTGAATCATTCTCTCTACTATTATTCTGACATTTCACATTCTTAATTACAACAAAGTGGTGAATCATTCTCTTTACTATTATTCTGACATTTCACATTCTTAATTACAACAAAGTGGTGATCTGAACTGACCAAAAACAGGGAATTTTTATGAGGATTAAATGTCAGGATGTATTTGGCTAAGGTTTAAATGTATTTGGCTAAGGTGTATGTAAACTTCCAACTTCAGCAGGCTGTTAGCCAGTCTGCCAGCTTAGAGGAGTCTGCCACTAGCACAGTCAGTGTAGTCAGCTCAGCTATCCCCATTGAGACTGTGTCTGTGCCTCGACCTAGTTTGGGCGAAACTAAACATGGAGATGTTCGCCTTAGCAACCTCACTGGAATGAAAACCTCCTCCATTCCTGCCATTATAGAAAAAGATTGTGATACCTCACATCTCAAAATAGGGCTACCTAACATTAGATACCTCACTTCCAAGGCAGTTATAGTAAATTAACTAATTAATCACTGATCATAATCTTGATGTCATTGGCCTGACTGAAACATGGCTTAAGCATGATGAATTTACTGTGTTAAATGAGGCCTCACCTCCTGGTTACACTAGTGACCATATCCCCTGCGCATCCCGCAAAGGCGAAGGTGTTGCTAACATGTATGATAGCACATTTCCATTTTCAAAAAGCAAGCAGCGTGGCCAGGAGGAGCAGGTATCCTGGGCCTGGGAGGATATCCAGGAGGTAAAGACATCCTGGACTTGGGAGGAGATAATGGCAGGAGACGAAATCCTTCCATGGAAGCAGACACAAGCTGTGAAGGAAGGACAACGACGACACCGGGGTTCGCAGCCATGACAGAAGCCCGAGAGGCAGCCTCAAAACAAAATTGGGGAAGGGAGCACACGGAGTGATCGGCGAAGGAATATTGGGATAGATTGAGCGAGGATTGTGAGATAGTTGAGGGGAGTGATGAGGTAGAGTGGCTGGTTTGGTGTCTGGAGCAAGACAGTTGCTGTGAGGAGCGTGGGACCAGTCAGGCACCATGTTTTGCGGAGACACACAATGTGTCGCTAGTGCAGCTTCACAGCCAGTGCGTCCTGTGCCAGCGCCCCGCACTTGCCGGGCTAAAGTGAGCATCCAGCCACGACTGGTTGTGCCAGCTCTACGCTCTAGACCTCCAGTGCCCTGACCATAGAGAGCTGTTTATTCTCTATGTTGGTTAGGTCGGGGTGTGATTAACCTTTTTGGGATAGGGGCAAGCAATTTCACTTTTGATAAATAGCGTTCCCAGAGTGAACTGCCTCCTACTCTGTCCCAGATGCTAATATATCCATAGTATTATTAGTATTGGATAGAAAACACTCTGAAGTTTCTAAAACTGTTTGAATTATGTCTGTGAGTATAACAGAACTCATATGGCAGGCGAAAACCTAAGACAAATTCAATCAGGAAGTGGGACAACTGAGGTTTGTAGTTTTTCAAAACTTGGCCTACCGAATACACATTGAGATATGGATAAAGTTGCACTTCCTACGGCTTCCACTAGATGTCAACCGTCTTTAGAAACTTGAATGAGGATTATACTATAAAGGAGGGGCTCTTGAGACCTATTTGAGTCAGTGGTCTGGCAGAGTGCCTTGGTCTCATGACGCGCGCTCCAAACAGAGTTACCACTCGTTCCAGTGCTTTTCTGAAGACAAAGGAATTCTCCGGTTGGAACATTATTGATGTTTTATGTTAAAAACATCCTAAAGATTGATTCCATACATCGTTTGACATGTTTCTAAAGGACTGAAATGGAACTTTTCGAGTCTTTGTCTGGATGAGGTGCCTGCGCCTCATGAAGATGAATTACTGGGCTGAACACGCTAACAATAAGTGGCTATTTGGACATAAATGATGGACATTATGGAACAAATCAGTCATTTATTGTAGAACTGGGATTCCTGGGAGTGCCTTTTGATGAAGATCATCAAAGGTAAGTGAATATTTATAGTGTTGTTTCTAACTTCTGTTGACTCCAAAATGGCCGATATTTATCTGGCTGGATTGGGTTCTGAGCGCCGTTGTCAGATTATGCTTTATCCGTAAAGTTGCATTAAGGAGAAGTCTATCTTTAATTATGTGAATAACACTTATACCTTTTATCATTGTTTATTATGAGTATTTCTGCAAAATCACCGGATGTTTTGGAATCAAAACATTACTGCAACATGACTGCACGTAAGGCGCCAATGTAAACTGAGATTTTTGGATATAAATATGCACATTATCGAACAAAACATACATGTATTGTGTAACATGATGTCCTATGAGTGTCATCTGATGAAGAGCATCAAAGGTTAGTGATACATTCTATATTTCTGCTTTTTGTGACTTCTATCTTTGGCTGGAAAAATGGCTGTGTTTTTTTTCGACTTGGCTATGACCTAACATAATCATATGTTGTGCTTTCGCTTTAAAGCATTTTTTAAATCGGGCACGATGGGTAGATTAACGAGATGTTTATCTTTCATTTGCTGTATTGGATGTGTTAATGTGTGAAAGTTTCATATTCCTAAAAAAATATTTTTGAATTTTGCACAATGCCTTTTCAGCGGAATGTTGCCGAGGTGTTCCGCTAGAAAGGTTAAAGGTGGGTTATCTAGGGGAATTGTATATCTATGTTGGCCTGTTATGGTTCCCAATCAGAGGCAGCTGTTTATCATTGTCTCTGATTGGGGATCATATTTAGGTAGCCATTTCCCCATTGTGCTTTGTGGGATCTTGTCTATGTATAGTTGCCTGTGAGCATTATTATAGCTTCACGTTTTGTTTGTTCGCTTTGTTGTTTTGTTCTTTGAAGTTTTCTATTCCAAAGTAAAGGATGGGAACACACCACGCTGCATCTTGGTCTACTCCTTATGACGAACGTGACAAGGAGTGTACTTGACAAAGCACAGAACATTGCAAAATACATACCACTTCATAAAAACTGTGTGTATATGCCATGTTATAACCTCTCATAGGTACAGAGTTGGGCTAACTATCCTCCATATGGCACCGACTGTTCTGTGACAATACAGTGTTTCCCCTAGGAATTTTTTCAGCAGCGGTGTGGGGGGTCCGTGTGTGGCTTTTGGCCATTTTATTTGAATTCCTCATTGTTAGAAGTTTTTTCAAAATCAGATGTTAGGTACTATATTTATTGAATATTATATGAATCCTATTAATTACAACGGCCTATTTGATCTCCGAGATCATATTATATTTCAATAAAATAATTGCAGGTATGCAAATGTTCCCGGAACTAAACTACAGAAACGATTTCAGAACAATCTGAAATGGTGGATATCGAAATTCTCTTTCTTGTGCTATTTGAGGTGGAACGACCCGAAAGGGTTTATTTATCTAGGAGGTTAGGTCTAGGCCTAAATATGTACTGTATATCTAGGCTGAACTATCTATCTATGTTGCTGAAAAGAGGGCTAACTTCTCAGCAACACTATATTGTTACCTGATAGTGAGGTGCCAGTCCATGATTCTGGAGAAAATTGTGTACATGGTCTTCTCGTCAAAGTCGTTGATGGTGACCGTGTTTAAGTGGCGTAGGTAGCGAGCTGTGATTGGGTTTCTCCCACCACCTGAGGGCAGAAATCCAATACTTTGAAAATGGCTGTCAGTAGAAGGTGCCCTTAGGCTCAGATCTAAGACCAGCTCACCCTCCCCAAATCCTCAAATCAGTTTCCATAGGGGCACAGAGTTAGAAAACGTAGAAAGCGCACTTGGGACAAATGACTGTGATAGCATGTAAACCTTTTAAACGCATCTTTCAATGCCCCCCTAAGAAAGATGAATAATAATACATTGAATAAAAATGGGTCTTTAAATAAACAGCAACTGCTAAATAGTGTGAAAAAAAGTGTGAGCAAATAAACTCAGTAAAGGGACAGCTGAGCTGTACGTGCAAGACTCACCGGGCGGTCCCATCGCACACATGATCTGGATGTCCACCAGCTTGATCATGGAGCAGTCCTTCATGTCGTACCAGTTCCAGTGGTCCAGCCACTGACGCAGCAGCTCCACGGGGGGCTGGGCCCCGTACGTCTCCCTGGCCGGCATGTTCACGTCGTCCACAAACACCACCTGGACAAATAAAGAACTTATTAAACTACAATGTCTTTCACTCTGCTGCAATACTACTTTTCAATGTCAGCACAACACTACATTGAGGGCTTATCAACACCATTATTATTATTCAAGAATTAAACACATACACGCATGACAATGTCAGTCACGCATGCACGCACGCATCCATGTGCACACACACACAGCCTGGCAAACCTACCGTCCTCTTGCCCATGGGCGGGCCGTACACCCCTTTGCGGCGCTTATCCAGCTTTGACATGATGATGTTCTGTGTCTGGGCGGCTGTGGTCTGTGCTGAGAAGTTAATCATCAGGGGGCTATATACATCCTTATTCAGACGGTTCAACAGAAAGTCCTGCAGAGAGTTTGTGGGAAGTTAGGGTTGTTTCACACTACTGAGCTGTTGGTTAAATATTCATCATAGTAGCTTGAACCGTCCTGCAGAGGACTGTTGAAAAGTTGAAAAGAAAATATATGAGCCAGCACAGATCGGTTCGTATTGGCACTGTAGTGTAAAAAGTGTTTTTCCTTTGTGACTATAACAGCTGTTTCAGATGGTTCTTTGAGAATCATGGTCCTTTGCACCAACTCCTTACAGACAGTTTTAAGTGGGGGGTTGAGGGGATAGTCTAAACTACAGTAATGTAATCAAATAGCCTAGCCATACATTGTGAGTTGACTTATTACTATTATTTTGATTGTATGATCACAGAAGATTTTGGATATTATGAATCTTAAATGGAAAATAAGAACACTTATTACGCAACACTCTTCTGTTTTGCTCGTCTCAAGCTGGTATTTTGAGTCCATCTTGTAAGTGTTCTAGGATTGGATTTTAAAAAATGATGCTTTTACAATGCGATTTTTCTGTTGTTCTTTCGGCTCTGTACTCCAGCATTTTGTATTGGAAATAATGAGGTTAATAATGAGGTTACAGTTCTGACTGTCAGCTTTAATTTTAGGGTATTTTATCCATATCGGGTGAACTATTTCGAAATTACAGCACTTTTTGTACATAGTCCCTCCCATTTTAGGACAAATGTACTTATATGTGCATTAAAGTATTTAAAAAAGTTAAGTATTTGGTCCAATATTCAAAACACGCTATGACTTATCAAGGTTGTGACTCTACACATTTTTTAGATGCATTTGATATTTGTTTTGGTTGTATTACAGATTCATTTGTGCCCAATAGGAATTTATGGTAAATAATGTATTGTGTCATTTTGGAGTAACTGTCAGGACTTCCACCGAAGTCGTTTCCTCCCCCTTGTTCGGCGGTCGGCGTCACCAGTCTTCTAGCCATCGTCGATCCACTTTTCATTTTCCATTTGTTTTGTCTTGTTTTCCCACACACCTGGTTTCCATTTCCCTCATTAAGTGTTGTATATTTAACCCTCTGTTCCCCCCATGTCCTTGTGTGGAATTGTATGTTTGTAAGTGCTTGTGCACTATGATACTGGTGCGGGTCGGGTTTTGTACCATGTTGATTTTTAGTTTTTTATTGCCTTTGCATTTGAAATAAACTGCTCTGTCTATTACCTATTTCTGTTCTCCTGAGTCTGACTTCACTTCCACCAGTTCCGCAACCCTTACAGTAACTTGTATTGTAAATAAGAATATAATATGTTTCTTATCACTTCTAAATTAATGTGGATGCTTCCAAGATTATGAATAATCCTGAATGAATAGAGAATAATGATGAGTGAGAAAGTTACAGACGCACAAATATCATACCCCCAAGACATGCTAAACTCTCACCATTACAATAACAGGGGACGTTAGCATTTTTGGAGGGGTATGATATGAGACTGTAACGTTCTCACTCATCATTATTCACGATTCATTCATAAACATTACTGAAACAACATATTTGATGCTTAAAAAGCGACTGCCTTTAAAAAGCAACGCATCCCTTTGAAAACGACCAATGCTGCATCGATATTAGTCAGAAACAGTTTTGCTAGTGTAAAATAGGCTACAAAGTGTAAATACGATAATTTTGCTCATGAACTCAGTTTAGTCTAAAACGGAGTTTGGGAAATCCATGTGTCACACATTAGATGTGAAATTGCGTGACAAAAACGTCTTATGCTTAGTGGAACTCCCCCCAACACGGAATCGGTAAGGAAACAAGAATGAAATCCATATATTTTTTAAACAGACTTGCAGTAAAGCCGCTCAACATCCACATCACATTAGGTCATCTAACAGACTCCCATCCAGAGCGACCCATGGTCAAAGCCCCGGTCAAGGGCTTGTCGACAGATCTCCCACAAGGTCAAAAACAGGGACCCGAACCAGCGACCCATCAGCACCAGCCCAAGCTCCCAACCCCCAGGCCACCAGCCCTCCAAGATCCCCCCCCCCCCCCACAGTTCCCCAAGAGCTGCCCCTCAACCATCTGAGACCCCCTACACAGTGCCCCCCCGATAATTTTTTAAAATATAATAATTCCAGTGCAGCATTTGTAGAACGTTGGTGTGTAACGAGCTAGAGAATGGATGGAGGCTGTTAACATGATGGATCGGGAGGCCTGCGCTGTCACACCTCTCTCCTCCTCAGAGCCGAAAATAGGAAGCGCAGCTGGCGTGAGAGCTTGGCAGTGACGGCAGCATGTACAATGTATCTGTCGGCAGGGCGTGCCCACTGTCGAGCCCAGGCCGGGTGCTCGTTTATCACCCCTGGCACGCCGGAGATGCCCTGCTCTGCCAGGCATGGTTACGGGCAGTCGGTTCTGCTCTGTCAGACAGAGCACAGCTGGGCTAGATGGTGAGAGGAAGCCCCAGTGAGCAGTATTAGAGTAGCTAGTGTCTGATCTACAAGATAATGTTTCTACAGGAAGACCAGGCAGACAGGTGATGTACCTAAGGTGCTATGGGGCTGCTAGGGTTGCGTAAGGGGAGGCTAACTTCTACCTGCCACTTTTAGTGGTGTCTGGTTGATTCAATATGTTTGATTATGCCGTTGGTGGTAGAGTAAGAGTGCTTATATACATACTGTGAAGGTAATGTGTTTAAGGCAAGTGACCTCAAACATTGAGGCAATTATTACAGGCTCATCACTTAAATGCACATAGACATATAGGGTCAGAAAATCAGTACAGAAAATCTGATCGATCGATTAGCTGGACTGGAGGATCAATGGAAGGATGGAAAAGGCTTTTACAAGGAACATTAAAATCAAGCCAAGTAAGAACTTCCAATGCCATTATTGAATCCCATTGTTGAGACTGGTGAAAAATCAGACACTGATTGGTTGATTGAAATAATTGGTGTAAAATGAGACACAGCTGAGTGGCTGATTGAGATAATTGATAAATAATGTTCTGATCGGTTGACTGAGATAAGAGGCCACTCACAATGATGTAGACACTTTTGCCAGTGCCTGTGGGGCCGATGAAGATGGTGGGCTTCTGGTGGGTGATAAGCAGCTCCATTAGAGCTGTGTAGCGCACTGTGTTCTCCGTGGGAACAATGATCTGGTTGAAATGCACATCCTTGGGGATAGGGGGCGCCATCTTCAACTCGTCTGTCCACAACTCCCACCTCCCTGGGCCCTGTAGAAGAATACATTTTTATTTATTTTTTTAAATAAATCACCACAAACTGTTAATTTATTTAGGCCTTATAGTGATCGCTTACTAATTTCATGTCTGAGAGCAACTCGATATCCACTCACTGGAAACACAATTCAATTAAGCTCTTTGGAAGTTGCCTTACTGTGATAGCGATACAGCAAATGTATGTTGGCAAGTGGCACAGTATTTTATTACTGGGCGCAGTACTCACTCCTTAACCTCTTGCTCCTACCTGGCACGCAGGCGTCCCATCTAGAGATCTGGAAATGCAAATGCGCTACGCTAAATGCTAATAGTACTAGTTAAAATTCAAACGTTCATTAAAATACACATGCAGGGTATTGAATAAAAGCTACATTCGTTGTGAATCCAGGCAACAAGTCAGATTTTTTAAATGCTTTTCGGCGAAAGCATGAGAAGCTATTATCTGATAGCATGTAACACCCCAAAAGACACGCAGGGGACGTAAACAAAATAATTAGCATAGTCGGCGCTACACAAACCACACAAATAAAATATAAAACATTCATTACCTTTGACCATCTTCTTTGTTGGCACTCCTAGATGTCCCATAATCACTATTGGGTCTTTTTTTCGATTAAATCGGTCCATATATAGCCTAGATATCGATCTATGAAGACTGTGTGATAAACGGAAAAAAATAGCGTCTTATAACGTAACGTCATTTTTTTAAATTAAAAAAGTCGACGATAAACTTTCAACAAAACACTTCGAAATACTTTTGTAATGCAACTTTCGGTATTAGTAAACGTTAATAAGAGATCAAATTAATCACAAGACGAAGTATATTCTATAGCTGTCCGTCTGGAAAAAATGTCCGGGTAGAATCTCAACCAAAATATCCGGTCGGAGACCTGAAGAACTGCGCTGCCTTGCATCTGTTTGACCAAGAAACAAAGCCTAGGCAAATGACAAGACTTGACAACGTGTGGAAGCTGTAGGTATT
Source organism: Oncorhynchus gorbuscha (assembly GCF_021184085.1). NCBI lineage: Eukaryota > Metazoa > Chordata > Actinopteri > Salmoniformes > Salmonidae > Oncorhynchus > Oncorhynchus gorbuscha. The sequence goes on along the minus strand of NC_060181.1, from coordinate 51,228,070 downwards.
GCAACCTCAGCCCCATTAAATGTGGTTCACCTTTATCAATGGGTTCAAGTCGCGCAGGGATATATTTTTCCATTTTCAGTGACCAGATTTTCCTGCACTTTTCGATGAAACGCCTGAGTGTTTTCTATCCACACATACTAATCATATTCATATACTATATTCCTGGCATGAGTAGCAGGGCACTGAAATGTTGCGCGATTTTTAACAGAATGTTCAAAAAAGTAGGGGGTAGGAGTAACAGGTTAAGACTTACAGTTGACCCCTGCATATAAGGTGCTACTTTGCATCTTAGGGCTACCGTACAAACCAGAGAACTACTGCCCCTCTCATTGAAACCATGGAAGTTAAAGGACGACCACGGTACTTGTTATGTTCTGTTAATTACTGATGTCCCCTTTAAGAATGGAGAACCCTTGGTCATGCGCAGTGTTGTTCTATAATATTCTGGTACTAACTCGTTTTAGTAAATGTGAAGCTCCACTTTTAATTCCTTGTATTCAGAGTCTTTCTTAATATATAAATAAGTAATAAGAGCCAAGTCACTACAGTACTGAAGGCATTGTTAGCAGAAAACATGATCCCCCATTATAGTGAATAGAAAAATTAAAATCTTCATGGTCAATCTTCGTGTAAATAAAATACAGAAATCGAAGACAATCATGGGACCAATAATTGCTTCTAATACACCAGATGTATGTCCTTGATCCAATTATTTTAAAATCACACGCAGAAAAAGTTATTAGGATAATTTAATTGCTAATGGCAAACTGCACAAAGCGGTCGGCCTTCAACTTGAGTCACTTCCTTGAGAAGCTCAAATTGTGCAAATGATGTCTCCATGAGACGCTGTCTTAACCGACTTAATTTGGCTTCATTGCGCTATTGAGTCTTATTTACAGTCAAACTCACAGTTGGCTCTTCAACAATCAACATAAACGTGAGACTCACTCTGTGGAGCTTATTGTAGGCCTTACCTGGTCCTGACCAATCTCACCTCTTTAATGAAGCGATACTCATAGAGTGTGCCCTCTGTGGGCAGAGGCACAGTCAGCTGCTTGGCAGGAGACTCCACATGCTCTAGGATGCCATGGCGTGCCCGTGTCTCTTCGCTCAAGGCACCCTCCATCATTTCCCGAACCAGGCTGTCAAACTTCACCCGTCCGGACTCCGTACAGCTGGCACCCACCGACCACACCAGGCAGAAGATGAAGATGCCCTGTGGTGCCAAGATAGAAAGATAGTCAGAATCTCACAAAATGCTCACAATAAAGATTTATCAGGTGATAAAACACAAATGGAATGCAGGAAGGATTCCATTACACAGATTTGTATTTTTATCACTCGAGCATGGCTGACAATGTCAGGTAAGCAGGGAGTATAAATCAACGTAGAGGTATTCTTTCTGTTGCAGTTCCAAGAGACCGCCACAAACTCAGTAAAGCGCAATAAGGTAGAACAGAAAACCAGCAGGCTCCTGGACCTAGTAGGGTAAGAGTTGAATAACCCTGACTACAGAATATTTTTTTTTACAATATTCATATTTTTTTTTATTTAACCAACAAGTGATTTGTGTAAATAATATTTATGTCTTGATTAGCAAGCAGCTCCATAGCGTAGGCCTCAGTAAACCTTTATTTGCTAATAATGACAATGCTGTGTAGGATGTCTGATATGAAAAAAGACTGAAAAGCAGGTGGAGGACTTTTATTCTGTGATTGTGGAATGCGTGTGCTGATGTTAAACTTTGAATTGATTGGCTTCCGATCTCCACAGACAGGGACTACGGAAAAACATTTCACTTTGATATAAGTGCATTTTCGTAGCAGGTTATGAGAGCATATTAGCTAACCTTAACCTAATTCTCCTAACATGCTACAAAAAAAGTCATAGCTGTATCGAAGTGACGTGTTTTTAGGGAATTTTCCAGGGTGGTGGGTTTGGCGTGAGTATTCAGGACTTGGCCTACTGAGGCGAGGCTCACTCAAGACGGAAAGGGAAGGCTTTGACATTTTTGCCTCCGCTAGGAAACCGAATGCTGGTTGATAAGTGTGTGTCAGAAGATTGTGGAAGATTAAATACAAATGCAGATGTTGCCGGGTATGCGGGAAGGCCTGAATGTTGAGCCCTGACACACATACAAGCACTGTCCTTGACACAAACTGTTCGCACCTCTCTTGTTGGCAGTGAGAATATTATGTATTTATAAAGGTAATTTCCTGCAATTGTACCCGCGGTCGTATTGACGCCGTTCTGGGTCCAGATCCAGACCACGGTCTGCCTATTGAGAATGGCTGGCCTACGATAAACCCTACAACAAAAATAAACCATACAGCAAAAATGGTTATTAATTCAATGCTTTGATAAGAAGACGAGCTGAAACTAGCTGAAAGCAAAGAGGTTATCATCAGTATAGTATGCCACAGGAAGAATAATACCAAATATGTTTTATAACTAAACCAAGATAGACCACAGCCGGTCGTTTCCAATAGAAACAAATTAGTCATAGTGGGCAGAGCAGGCGAGGAGGTGGGCAGAGCCAAGCACGAGCTAGCCAGATCCTATTAGCCCATTCTAGCCCGCATCTGCATATTTCCATTAGAGAACACTTACTTGGTGAAGTGTGCGTGTGTAATAACTACATTTGCCTTTGCACAGCTTTTTTACAACTTTGGCAAGGGGTAAAGTCTACAAAACTTAGTCCACTCTGTTCAAAGCAGATTCTAGTTTTGACAACAAAATACTATAGAGATCAAAATTATTCATCAATGAGAAAACTGTGGGTTGGACTGTGGGTGAGGTTTATGACCTCCCCATAAATACCTTTCTCCCTTTCCTCTCTCTTGAATCTACAGAAGGACTCTTGAAAAGCCTTTGTTAAACATAGAGAGTCTGGGAACATCAAAAGGTGTTGGGAAAGGAACCACATTTAATCCAACCAGCTGAAAATATGCGTTGGTACTTAAAGAATATGATGACAGATCAGTTGTCATCTGAGACATTATCACTAATGATAGGATGACAAACTGTATTTTGGAAAGTCTACACATTATAGTTATCAGATTCACATGGAATTGTTGTGCAATTTAAATGTTTAAATATGAAACTATTTGTGAAAAGATTACATGTCATTTTAGCTTCCAAATGAGAGAATTGGATTTTCATGAGTGAACTATGCTCAACTCAGAGGCCCTGCCCATGTGAACAGACATTGGTTATAAACTATGAAACACGCCCTCCTCTCCCCTTCTATATTATATAGAAGCCTTTGACGAAAATGTAACTTTCTGTTCCGAGGACGTTAAGGCGACAGTCCCACGTTAAAAGGGCTCAGATAATAAGCTGTTCCAAGGACGTGTGGACTTGAGGTCCCCACGTTGAAAGGACAAAGACCACCTACAGAACTAAGCCAACCTCAGCAAGAATCTAACGAAATTAGGTGACGACCTACAAGCCAGAAGGATGAATTTCGACTAAACCAGCCAGAATATAGCACAAGCTTAAAAGTATGGCAACTTGGTATGAACTTTGAACTCTTATTCACTCCAGAAGTGATACCTCCTAGCCGTTGAGTTAGCAGCAGTCGCTAAACGTGGGCTAGAAGAGGACGGACAGAGTATCCAATTTACCACGCTCCAGTTCACCACTAGACATTCTTCAGAGGACCAGAGATCCACAAAGGGCAAACCCGGCCTTCCATCGACGAACAATCTATCAAAGCGCAGCTCAGAGTAAATATTTATTGCATTCTCCTTTTCCAAATGGGCGGTTATTTCGAATGCATAAGAGTTTGTATTTACGATAGCATAGCTTCTCCCGTTGTTACTCAGTCTTCCCGCTCACTCAAACCCAACCACCTCTCTTTGTGTAACCAGCTGTCGTATCTGTTCCGTCCACCAGGGATGTTTTCTTTATGACATCATTTCTCATCAATGTATGATCCATTCTGTGTGATTATTCAGGTATTTAGTAAATAAATAATTAAACCAAATGTTCTATTGCTGATTCAACTTGTTAGCCAGGGTTCGTGAAGATAACCAATAATTTATCACTTTGAGATTAGACTAAACAAGGTGACGATTAAAAATTGACCGCTGTTGATGTAAAATATTACTAGGTCTATTTATTTATTCGGAAGATAACAGCTCTATAAACGTTATTTTGTGGTTAATTAAGAAATTATTTTATAGAATAGCATGTCTTATCACTTAATCTGGCATAGCCAAAGAAACGACAAAATCCATATTTTCCCACTGCCAGCCACTGGGCTTCCTCTTACAATCATATTTGGTAGTGAGTGGAAACACCAAGTGGATGCTTCACATTTATACATAAGGGGAAATATCTGTCTCATTGTTCTATCTGTGATAATACCACTGCTTTCACAATATATGATTCATTCAGCACAGAAACACCAAAAGGAACTGGTTCATCAACTAAAACATTTTGGGTCTCAGTGGAGGTGGTACTTTTTTTATAGCTTTTACATTTATTTTACCAAACAAGTGGATATCAATCAGGGATACATTCAGAGAGATAACCCTCTTTTAATCATGTTCATGAGAAGGTGGCAACTACTTCTCTGAACTGAAAGTTAACAGTATTTAGTGTTTTCAAACTCATTTAGAATGAAGTACCTATTAATTGATTCAAAATGGTCAACTATTAAATTGTCTACTTAAAATGTTACGGTTACATTGTGCACGGTGTGTGTGACAGAGTGCTTCATCTGGGTAACGTTTATTAGGCACAGAACAGAATAAAACAGGAACCTCTCATACTTGTCCAATAAGAAACATTAATGTTCAGTTTCCATAGCAGAGCGTTTAAAATGTTTTCCATTCCATGCCCTAATGAACACGACCCTCGCCACAGGGCCTCTCCCACCCCTCACCTCTAGCCAGGAGCAGATGTCCCTCTCATTCATGCCCTTCATCGTGACCTCCTCGCTGTACTCGTCCATCATGCAATCCATCAAGTTCATCAGTGAGTTCACCAGGTTTGTGTCTGATGTCGGGGAGAGCTCCTGGAACAGGTACACAACCAATATACAGCTTCAGGAAAAAGTATGTGAACCCTTTCGAAATACCTGAATTTCTGCATAAATTCGTCATAAATTTGATCTGATCTTCATCTAGGTCACAACAATATACAAACACAGTCTGCTTAAGCTAATAACACACAAACAAATATAGGTTTTTATGTCTTTATTGAACATTCACAAAGCAGGGTGGGAAAAGTATGTGAACCCTTGGATTTAATAACGGTTTGACCCTCCTTTGACAGCAATAACCTCAAACAAACGTTTTCTGTAGTTGCGGATCAGACCTGCACAACAGTCAGGAGGAATTTTGGACCATTCCTCTTCCTACAAAACTGTTTCAATTCTGCAATATTCTTGGGATTGTCACACCCTGATCAGTTTCACCTGTCCTCGTTATTGTCTCCACCCCCTCCAGGTGTCGCTTGTTTTCCTCAGCGTATTTATCCTTGTTTCCTGTCTCTGTGCCAGTTCGTCTGTATGTTTCTAAGTCAACCAGTGTTTTTCCCCGTTCTCCTGCGTTTTGCATTCTCCTTTTTCTAGTCCTCCTAGTTTTGACCCTTACCTGTTTCTGGACTTTGTACCATTCTGCCTGCCTTGACCACGAGCCTGTCTGCCACTCTGTACCTCCTGGACTCTGATCTGGTTTTGAACTTTATGCCTATCCCTTTGGATTAATAAACATTTTAAGACTCCAACCATCTGCCTCCTGTGGCTCCATTTGGGTCTCGCCTTAATAGGGATGTCTGGTGTGAACTGCTCTCTTGAGGTCATGCCACAGCATCTCATTCGGGTTGAGGTCAGGACTCTGACTGGGCAATTCCAGAAGGTGTATTTTCTTCTGTTAAAGCCATTCTGTGTTTTGGGTCATTGTCCTGTTGCATCACCCAACTTCTGTTGAGCTTCAAATGGCGGACAGATAGCCTAACATTCTCCTGCAAAACGTCTGGATAAACTTGGGAATTAATTTTTCTGTCGACGTTAGCAAGCTGTTCAAGCCCTGAGGCAGCAAAGCAGCCCCAAACCACGATGCTCCTTACACCATACATTACAGTTGGGATGGGTTTTTGATGTTGGTGTGCTGTGCATTTTTTTTCTCCACATGTTGTGTGTTCCAAACAACTCAACTGTAGGTTCACCTGTCCACAGAATATTTTTCCAATAGCGCTGTGGAACACCCAGCTGCACTTTTGCAGATTTCAGATGAGCTGCAATGGGTTTTTTTGGACAGAAGTGGCTTCTTCCGTGGTGTCCACCCATGAACACGATTCTTGTTTAGTGTTTTACATATCATAGATTGGTCAACAGCGATGTTCGCATGTTCCAGAGATTTCTGTAAGTCTTTAGCTGACACTCTAGGATTCTTAACCTCATTAAGCATTCTGCGTTGTGCTCTTGCAGTCTTCTTTGCAGGACGGCCACTCCTAGGGAGAATAGCAACAGAGCTGAACTTTCTCCATTTAAAGACAATTTGTCTTACCGTGGACTGATGAACATCACGGCTCTTAAGAGATACTTTTGTAACTCTTTCCAGCTTTATGCAAGTCAACCATTCTTAATCTTGGGTCTTCTGAGATCTATTTTCTATGAGGCATTGTTCACATCAGGCAACGCTTCTTGTGAATAGCAAACTCACATTTGTGTGAGTGTTTTTTATAGGGCAAGGCAGCTCCAACCAACCTCTCCAGGTTAGCTGACTCCTGACTACAATTAGCTTTTGGAGAAGTTATTTGCCTAGTGGTTCACATACTTTTTCCAACCTACACTGTGAATGTTTACATGATGTATTCAACAGACAAGAAAAATACAATAATTTGTGTGTTATAGTGTATTTAAACTGTTTGTCTGTTGTGACTTAGATGAAGATCAGATCAAATTTGAAGACCAACTTATGCAGAAATCCAGGTAATTCCAAAGGTTTGATCTAGAGGCGAAAGAAACGCACACCTACTTAGGCGAGGTGCTGGCTAGCAGCGTAGAACACCTAAAATTAAGGGAGAGCCGCACTCTAGGTGCTCAGATGCAATAAATTGATAAACAACGTTTTGACAGATAAGCTGTCTTCATCAGGGTATAATGACAAACACTGCGGGGTGACTAGTTTATATATTGTCAAAGGAATTGACCAATGATTTCAATTGCAAAGGGTTCGCATACTTTTTATTCCCACTGTAATTCCAATCAAATCAAATTGTATTTCTCACATGCCCCGAATACAACAGGTTACCATGAAATTCAGTTTTAAGAATAGAGTTTACGAAATAAACTAATTTTAAAAAGTGTGTGTGTGTGTGTGTGTGTGTGTGTGTGTGTGTGTGTGTGTGTGTGTGTGTGTGTGTGTGTGTGTGTGTGTGTGTGTGTGTGTGTGTGTGTGTGTGTGTGTGTGTGTGTGTGTGTGTGTGTGTGTGTATGGGCAGGGCTACAGGTTAGTCGAGGTAATGTGTACACTAGGTAGGGGTAAAGTGACTATGCATATATAATAAACAGTGAGTAGCAGAATGCAAGTAGTCCAGGTGGCTTGAGGTAGTAGCTGTTAGGGAGCCGTTGGACTTATACTTGGCACTCCGGTACTGCTTGCCGTGTAGTAGCAGAGAGAACAGTCTATGACCTGGGTGACTGGAGTCTTTGACAATTTTTTGGGCCTTCCTCTGACACTGCCTAGTATATAGTGATATAGTGACCGTTCTCTCTGCCACCCGCAAGCTTGGCCCCAGTGATGTCCTGGTCTGTATGCACTACTCTCTGTAGCACCTTACGGTCGGATGCCGAACAGTTGCCATACCAGTCAGGATGCTCTCAATGGTGCAGCTGTAGAACTTTTTGATGATCTGGGGACCCAGCCAAATCTTTTCAGTCTCCAGAGGGGGGAAAAGGTGTTGTGCCTTCTTCACAACTTTGTTGGTGTGTTAGGATTATGACAGTGTGTTGGTGATGTGGACACCAAGGAACTTAAAACTTTCAACCAACTCCACATCAGCCCCAGCCTGTTCGGCCCTCCTTTTCCTGTAGTCCACGATCATCTTCTTTGTCTTGCTCACATTGAGGGAGAGGTTACCAGGTCTCTGACCACACTGCCAGGTCTCTGACCTCCTCCCTATAGGCTGACTCATCGTTGTCAGTGATCAGGGCTAACACTGTTGTGTCGTCAGCAAACTTAATGATGGTTTTGGAGTCGTGCTTGGCCACGAAGTCGTGGGTGAACAGGGAGTACAGGAGGGGACTAAACGCGCACCCTTGAGGGGCCACCATGTTGAGGACCAGCGTGGCAGATGTGTTGTCTACCCTTACCACCTGGGGGCGGCCTGTCAGGAAGTCCATGATCCAGTTGCAGAGGTAGGTGTTTAGTCCCAGCGTCCTGAGCTTAGTGATGAGCTTTGTGTACCACTCCTTGAAAGCGGCAGCTCTAGCCTTAAACTCGGTGCAGACGTTGCCTGTAATCCATGGCTTCTGGTTGGGCTATGTACGTTAAGGTCACAGTGGGGACGACGTCGTGAATGTACTTATTGATGAAGCCGGTGACTGAGGTGGTACACTGCTCACTGCCATTGGATGATTCTGGAACATATTCCAGTCTGTGATAGCAAAACAGTGCTGTAGCGTAGCATCCACGTCTTCTGACTACTTCCGTATTGAGTGTGTCACTGGTTGTTTTTACTTGTGAGCAGGAATCAGGAGGATAGAATTATGTTCCGATTTACCAAATGGGCGAGGGCGAGCTTTGTACACGTCTCTGTGTGTGGAGTAAAGGTGGTCTAGAGATGTTTTTCCCCTCCGGTTGCACATGTGACATTCTGGTAGAAATGAGGTAAAAACGGATTTAAGTTTGCAGCTAGGAGTGCCGCTTCTGGATGATCATTTTCTTGTTTGTTTATGGCCTTATACAGCTCGTTGAGTGCGGTCTTAGTGCCAGCGTCGGTTTGCGGAAAATAGACAGCTACGAAAAACCTTGACACTTCCTCAATATTAGACATCGCGCACCAGCTGTTATTGACAATAATACAGACCCCTACCCCTCGTCTTACCAGACGTAGCTGTTCTGTCTTGCCGATGCACGGGAAATCCAGCCAACTGTGTATTATCCGTGTCGTCGTTCAGCCACGACTCGGTGAAACATAATTATGGTTTTGGGACTTGCCTGGGAGCAGCATTATATCCTTTGCGCCTGACTCATTAAAGAAAACATATTTGTCCAGTTCAAGGTGAGTAATCGCTGTTCTGATATCCATATATTCTAGCCTATTCTGAATTCACTATACAACTTCAATGATTGCCAGGTCAAAAAACGTATACAACTGTAAATACACTAGTCACTAATTTGAATGAAAACCAGAAGAGACAGTAGTCCTGGAGGACTGGAGTTGAGAAACCATTGGATAACATGGTGTGCATGATGTTTAATATAAATATATTTATGGGAATGTCCAATATAGAATGACTACATCTTTGAATTGTACCTGGGTAGCCTTGCGTATCAGCTGGAGGCAGGCCGGCAGCATCCGGTCAAAGAGACCAGTGATGAGGTCCTTGTGCATGGCGTTGACTGTGGTGGGCAGTGTGTTGAGCCAGGACAACATGAGGGGCCGCCAGCCCAGCATGTGAGGCTCCATGTAGATCATGCCACAGCGAGACACCTGTTAAAAAAAAAAACACAAACAAGTTGGTCTTTTAGGCTATAGAAGGTTGTAGCTCAGCCACTGAATGTCATAGAAATGAACCAAAAGATATCCTTACAGCTTGTTTAGAGCAAAGAACATTGTGGACCGAAGCACCGTTATAGATCACTTTATATTCATCAGATCTGTCATAGTGCATGGTGGGTGGAGGAATTGGCCATCAAATCTATGGATAGCAGCCTATAGCCTAGTTTGGTCTGCCAAATAGGTAGACCTACCTCATATTTATTAAATAGGAAGAAATATACTCCAACACAAAGCCCTCTTGTTGTTAGTATAGTTAAATTAAAATGAAGGTTGAAACTATTTCTGACTGATTGTGCCGCGGATGCTGCTTCAAATTTCAGCACCACAATGTTAGTTACTCGAATCTGGCTTATTGTGAGGTCAATAATTGTGATAAATAGCTTCCAAATTGGCAAGAAACATTGCTTTTATTAAAATCAATTAAAGTAGTAGAAAGCTATCAAAGCTGGCCAATAAAGTATTCATACCCCTTGACTTATTCCATGTGTTGTTGGGTTACAGCCTTTAATCAATTCAAAATTGATTAAATATACTGTATATGTTTTACACATCTACACACACATCTACACACAATACCCCATAATGACAAAGTGAAACCATGTTTTTAGACATTTTTGAAATACAAAAATATATTTTACATAAGTATTCACACCTCTGAGTGAATACATGTTAGAATCACCTTTGGCAGCTATTACAGCTGTGAGTCTTTCTGGTTAAGTCTTCCCGAGAGCTTTGCACAACTGAATTGTGCAATGTATGCACATTATTCTTTAAAAAAATATATATATATTATTATATTATTATTATTATATTAATAATAATTCAAGCTTCAATTTGGTTGGTGATCATTGCTAGACAGACTTAAAAATGTATTGCCATTGATTTTCAAGCCAATTTAAGTCAAAAAAGTAACTCGGCCACTCAGGAAAAATGTCGTCTTAGTAAGCAACTCCACTGTATATTTGGCCTGTTTTAGGTAATTGTCCTGATAAAAGGTGAATTTGTCTCCCAGTGTCTGTTGGAAAGCAGAATGTACCAGGTTTTCCTCTAGGATTCTGCCTGTACTTAGCTCTATTCCATTTTCTTTACGATGAAAATCCCCTTGTCCTTGCCGATGACAAGCTTACCCATAACATAACGTGGCCACCACCATGCTTGTAAATATGATGAGTGGTACTCAGTGATGTGTTGTGTTGGATTTCACGCCAAGATAATACTTTGTATTCAGGACATTAAGTTATTTCCTGACCATAACATGACCTTACCAGAAAAAAAGTATTATGTGGATTATAATTCATGGGAACACTTTTCGTTAGGGCAAATCAAGTCTGACATTTTAAAGTGGAAAGTACAACTTTATAGAAGCCTTTTTAAACCTTGAATACACAAGTTTGCATTTCCTGCTGTGCATGAAAATTCCTGCAACAACAGGATGATCAAATTAAGATACGTTTTTTGTACAGTTTTAGCCCTACCCCTATAAGAGCCCCAAGTTTTTCTTAGTCAGGTTATGTGGTAAGAGAAAACGCTGGACACTACATATGCTGAACTTTGTGCACAGGACTACTGCATCAATGAAACAGTCCTTGTCATACTTAATGTGTTCACAGAAAATCCAAGTGGACTGTATTATATAATTACCAACATGCACAAACTCTGCGACACATACATAGAGTGCCATTGGTCCTTCTGGTGTCAATTTGTCTGTAATTGTGACTGTAATTATGCGCTAAGAGGATTGGTCTCTCCCTTTAGTGACCCGCATTGTGACAGTGTGGAGGCTGATGCCGTTACACAATACTGTACAAGAAGTCTGCCCCAGTTATGCTACTGCATATCTGACTTCTTTCTCTAAGACATCAGAGAGAATGTTTACCTGATGCTTGTTTTGTTTGGGCCATTAAATCTCATGAAATCCCCCTGATGTTTCCTGACATAACACAGTGCAGATAATAAATGCATAATTGATAGTGACTTTAAGTTGGTTAAAAGATTTGTGATCTGTAATAGTCGAGATTGAATGAGGCCATGATTTATGCATCAAGATGTGAAGAATATAATGATATTGCTTGCTGATAATACTTCAATTAGCCCTTACAGAACTTATTCTCCCACCATTATCAGTGCTGTATGTATTTGAGAACTAAAGATTGCCTCAATAGAACTACAACTCCCAGTCTCACCGTGGCTGGGGAGGCCACCTCCAGGTCCATGGGCTCGAATATGAGGCTCATCTGCGGGGACATCTGAATGATCTCTCCGCTCATCAGGCACAGCTTCTTATTGTCGTCCAGCACCGTGTTCATGTTCTCGATCCACACAGCATCCACCGGCCCGTCAAAGATCAGCCACTTCCTGTCCGGACTCTAAGGATGGAAAGAGGTATGTACTTTCTAACTATCACACACTATCAGTTTTCAAGTAGCACAAAAGAGGAGTGGACCCATGTGCACCCAGATGATTACGTGGCTGTGTGGGTGCTAACGAGTGAAGCCTCCCACTCTCTCAATCTTTGCTGTCACCACAGGTTATGGTCATGCCAGTTTCAGTCTTAAATAAAATAGCTAATGTAATAGGAAAACTACAGCAAAGGGAGATCCTGCAGTGCTCAAAGTTTTTTGAAGGATTGGGGAGACATTAGTGGAGCTCCATGTTTCTGAAAGGCTTAAAAGTACATTTTAAGAAATATAGATTAACCAATAATCATATGCACATATTCATACTTTCCCTGACACTATTCACCTCAAGTCCAACTTTGAAGGTCATTACAGGCCTCAAGTACAAAAAATGTAGCGTTCCAGAACTGATGTAAATTAACACATACACATGCATAATGGAGGTTGACATCAAGCATCAATTCTCCAATGAGAAAGCTGGCAGGAGTTCTGGTTAAATTGATTTGTTATAATATAAACAACTCGAGATGCGATCGGCTTGGGCCATCTGGTGCTCGAGAAAGCATAATGTAATCATCTGACAGAAAACATTACTTAAAAAGATCTCCCTGAACCGGGGGGGGGGTGAATCACAAAGTATGCAGATGCTTCCTGTGTCAAAGCTAATGATTTCAAATTAAAGTGCCAAGAATTTACTGGATTTAGTGTGTTAAATAACAAGCAGGAATTAAAGTATTCTAGCCTAGTGAAGCCAGGCATCGTTCGATGGTACGCACTTTAATGCTTTAATACATAAATTGTCAAAACATATTGAAAATACCTATGTACTTCAATACCTCATGTTGATAAGTGAAATATTTTGGGAAAAAACAACATGCTCCTGAAGAGAAGTATGATCAAAAGGTGTCAAAGCTACCCGTTGTTTCTGTCAATTACAATTGTTGACTGAGAAATAAATAGTTTAAGAGGGAAATTAAGATATTTTACTCTCATTCTGTCATTTCTAACAGCCTCCTAGACGAAGGTCTCACAGCATTTGACCCACTGCAGTGACACCAAGTTAATTCCCTTGAGTTATTGATCTCTGTGAACATCTTAATCTCATTTTAAAAGGTTATAATCCACAGATTGTCACTAAAATCCCTGTTTCCATGGAAACAGTACATGGCAGCAGAACCATATAATTAAGGCCCGAGGAGGTGTGGTATATGGCTAATATACCACGGCTAAGGGCTGTTCTTAAGCTCCACACAATGCGGAGTGCCTGGACACAGCCCTTAGCCATTGTATATCGGACATATATCACAAACCCCAGAGTAGCTTTATTGCTATTATAAACTGGTTACCAACGTAATTAGAGCAGTACTATTAAATATTGTGTCATACCTGTGGTATACGGTCTGATATACCAATCAGAATTCATGGCTCAAACCACACAGTTTATAATTAGTTTTGTCATTTCGGTTTCTGTCGGAATGTTCTGAGTGCCACTTTCTCCAGTTTTTTTCTGTTTTTGGAGTTGACCGTGGATGACAATTTTACCTGAGAGCAGGCGAAGGCTCTGTAGCTGACCGCCAGGATGCCGTCCGACCACTCGTGAGAGACTGGGTCAAACTGACCGTACAGCTGGCCCATGGTGATGGACTTGGGATTTATAACCGTGATTTGGACCCGGTTTTCATCCATTAAACCCTACAGTACATAGACCACACACACAGACACACACACACAAAATTAGCTGATTAGCAACATTATCTGTGGACAATAGAAACCAGTTACTTATAATAGATAACAGATCCAAGCCCATCTGAAAGCACCAGAAAAAAAGACAGCTAGAACACAATGTAGATTAGGCTAGCACCTCATTTGACCACACTTCCTCTGCCAAGGCATAAATCGCCTCAGAGATCAATGTCTCCATGATAAAAAGCTTCTCCAAACAAAGGAGAGCCAAAACCACAGCGAGTGGCATTTCTGAGTGGAGCTGTCAGACAGTGTTACAAAGGAAGCGGAAGCTTGCGGAAATGAGAGGAGGATGGACATGACGGGCCGTCTAGAGTTGCCGGGGACGATGATAAATGTGACATCATTCAGCATTCCATCATTTGCCATTCTGTCTCCTCCCAGGGAACGCTAGAAGGCCTCTCAGGCATGTAAACACCTAACTGCTGTGCTGTGCTTGTCTGGGAAACAGTGATGTCTAGTAAACAGTGCAGAAGCGGACCAACTACAGGGAAAGGATGTACTAACTAGACAAAGTTCTAGCCCAGGAGTATGCTTCGGTGGTAGCACAGGAGCTCTGGCCGGGCTAGCTTCAAGCTAAGTGGATGGGAACGCTAGCCAGGAGTAGTCATCCAGGGTTGCGGTTAGCTTGTTAGCTAGTTGCGAAGATCCAGATGAAAAGGTTCCGTTTGCGGTGGGAATCCGGGGATAAAAATAATAGGTCCGTTATGCTCTGGTTAGAGTCGCGTTGTTCGAACTGGCGAGAGCTTTCCGAGCTAAAGGTTAGCTGATGACCGCTAGCAATGGTTTGCTGACTGATAGCTGGTAGTTAGCTGGCTAGCTTCAGTTGAGGGGTTCCGGATCCGAAGTAAATATAAATACTTTAGTAAAAAAAGCAGATCCACGCTACATTGGGTGAGGCGGGTTGCAGGAGAGTATGTTAAATATGTATGTTAAAAAAAATATGTTAAAAATATGTTAAAAAAACGAATATATACAAGGGACACGACACGACAAGAAGTCTGACTGCTACGCCATCTTGGATCAAAGATCATTGCAAACTACTCCCACCTGGTCACCCCCTCTTTCAAAAATGATCCTCTGGCAGACTGGTTCAGGTCAATCATGACCAAAACCAACCGCCAACTGAACAGTTTCTTTCCCAGTGCTGCGGCCCTCACCAACCGGCCATCTGGACCATAGAGACTAAAGGACTATGCACCTTATTTTGCACACCACATCAAGCCATCGCTGAACTGTACACAAAATAACTGCACCACACTCTGTTAATCTCTCTACATTTAGATACACTGACCGTACAAAACATTATTTCCTTGACATAGGCTGACCAGGTGAATCCAGATGAAAGTTATGATCACGTATTGATTCACTAATTAAATCCACTTCATTTCATTGACGTTGAAGGGAAAGAGGCATGTTAAAGAAGGATTTGTAAGCCTTGAGACAATTGAAACATGGATTGTGTATGTGTGCACAATTCATAGGGTGAATGGGCAAGACAAAATATTTAAGTCTTTGTACGCGGTATGGTAGTAGGTGCCAGACGCTGTAACGTGTGCGCTCGGGGAGTCGGGAAGCAAGTTTAGGGAGTGAGTGTTGTAATAAATAAATGAAACAATAAACACGTAACACAAACAACGCACCGACATGAAAACAGGGTCAAAAACACCTGAGGAAAGTACCAAGGGGAGTGACAGATATTGGGAAGATAATCAAGGAGGTGATGGAGTCCAGGTGAGTGTCATGAGGCGCTGGTGAGCTTGATGATGGTGACAGGTGTGCAGGATAATCAGCAGCCTGATGACCTAGAGGCCAGAGAGGGACTACATGTGACCACACCACCTCCCTGACGTGCGGCTCCAGCCACAGGACGCCGAAACAAAGGGGTCGAACACGTGGATACGGAGCGGACCGGTCACCCCTGCTGAGGCGCGGGAACCTGTCGAGCCGGCACGGAGCTGGAACCTGACAGACCAGCTGAGGCAGGGGAGCCTGGCGATCCGGCTGAGGCATGGGAGCCTGATGAGCCGGTGGAAGCAGGTGAGCCTGGCGATCCGGCTGAGGCATGAAAGCCAGACGAGCCGGCTGAGGCATGAGAGCCAGACGAGCTGGCTGAGGTATGAGAGCCTGGCGATCTGAGAGCCTGTAGCAGCTCCCAGACAAATTTACACTGACACAAAAACAAACAAAAAACACTCCCTGATGCTTCTTTTTGGTGAGGTGCTATTCTGTAACGACAATGCTAAGAGTTGAGAAGAAAGTTCAGGGAGTGAATGTTTTAACAAATAAATGAAACAAACACGTAACACAAACAATGCACCGACATGAAAACAGAGTCAATAACACCTGAGGAAAGAACCAAGGGGAGTGACAGATATAGGGAAGATAATCAAGGAGGTGATGAAATCCAGGTGAGTGTCATGAGGCGCTGGTGCCATTGACGATGGTGACAGGTGTGCGGAATAATCAGCTACCTGATGACCTAGAGGTCGGAGAGGGAGTATATGTGACAGACGCACCGGTTTGAGTGTGTCAAGAACTACAACACTGCTGGGTTTTTCACACTCAACAGTTTCCTGTGTGTATCAAGAATGGTCCACCACCCAAAGGTCATCCAACCAACTTTACACAACTGTGGGAAGCATTGTAGTCAACATCGGCCAGCATCACTATGGAATGCTTTCCAAGCCTTGTACAGTCCACGAATTGAGGCTGTTCTGAGGGCAAAATGGGATGCAACTGAATATTAGGACAGGTATGCCTAATGTTTTGTACACTCATATGGCAAAATTGCACATCCATCAAGGGAAGGATTTAGACACGTTAACTTTCTCCACATTTTGTTAGGTTACAACATTATTCTAAAATGTATTCAATTGTTTTTCCCCCCTCATCCATGTATACACAATACCCCATAATGACAAAGCAGGCTATGGCAAAAAGCTGTTTGGTTCAGCTGTCGCAACTCGCGGAGAGGAAGAACTTTGCAGGTGTTTCTGATTAATAAACAATGCCATGCTGGTGGATGGTAACATTCAAATGAATCCCAGGCCTGAAAAGAAATGTAGATTAAAAAGTATTAGCACGTTATCACAGAGAAAACACATGCAAAAGACACAGAAAATATTGAAGTTACCAGTTCGGCTTTCCCACTTCAAGCCCAAATATATCATATTTAGACTAAGAATATCACTTATTGACTTAAATTATTGTGCAACTTCATAGGTAAGCTATTGGCATCATCTTTCAGCTGAAAAAAAGTGGGCCTTTAATAACTTCTTAGGGCTGAAATGCCATTAATGGGATCGATATGACAACAGCCAGTGAAAGTGCAGGGCGCCAAATTCAAAACAGAAATCTCATAATGTAAATTCCTCAAACATACTTATACCATTTTAAATTTTAAATGTAATCTTGTTGTTAATCCCACCACAGTGTTCGATTTCAAATAGGCTTTACAGCGAAAGCACCACAAACAATTATGTTAGGTCAGAGCCAAGCCACAGAAAAATACAGCCATTTTTTCAGCAAAAGAGAGGAGTCACAGAAAGCAGAAAAAGAGAACATGAATCACTAACCTTTGATGATCTTCATCAGATGACACTCATAGGACTTCATGTTACACAATACATGTATGTTTTATTTGATAAAGTTCATATTTATATAAAACAATCTCAGTATACATTGGCACGTTATGTTCAGTAGTTCCAAAAACATCCGGTGATTTTGTAGAGAGCCACATCAATTTACAGAAATACTCATTATAAATGTTGATGAAAATACAAGTTCTATGCATTGAACTTTAGATACACTTCTCCTTAATGCAACCGCTGTGTCAGATTTCAAAAAAGCTTTACGGAAAAAGCAAATAATCTGAGTACGGCGCTTAGACAACAAATACATATATCCGCCATGTTGGAGTCAACAGAAGTCAGAAATAACTTTATAAATATTCACTTACCTTTGATGATCTTCATCAGAATGCACTCCCAGGTATCCCAGTTCCACAATAAATGTTTGATTTGTTCAATAATGTCCATCATTTATGTCCAAATAGCTACTTTTGTTAGCGCGTTTGGTAAACAAATCAAAACTCACAAAGCACGTTCACTAGTTGCAGACGAAATGTCAAAATGTTCCGTGACAGTCCGTAGAAACTTGTCAAATGATGTATGGAAACAATCTTTAGGATGTTTTTAACAAAAGGCTAAGCTTGAGAGCTAGCATATTCATTTCATTTCATTTGCGATTTTCATGAATAGTTAACGTTGTGTTATGGTAATGAGCTTGAGGCTGTATTCACGATCCCGGATCCGGGATGGCTTAGTATCAAGAGGTTTTAACAATAATATTCCAAAGGAACGGGAGATACCTCACATGTCAAATGTGCGTGACTGCTGGCAGACCTCGGACTCATTCCCCTCTCATTCAGCCCCCCCTTCATAGTAGAAGCATCAAACAAGTTTCTAAAGACGGTTGACATCTAGTGGAAGCCTTAGGAAGTGCAAGATGACCAATATCCCACTATCTTCGAAAGGGGCTGAGTTGAAAATCGACCAACCTCAGATTTCTCACTTCCTGGTTGGATTTTTTCTCAGGTTTTTACCTGCCATATTAGTTCTGTTATACTCACAGACATCATTCAAACAGTTTTAGAAACTTCAGAGTTTATATGCAAATATACTAATAATATGCATATATTAGCAACTGGGACTGAGGAGCAGGCAGGTTACTCTAGGCACCTTATTCATCCAAGCTACTCAATACTGTCCCCCAGCCAAAGGCCTTTAAAGGGGTTTTAGACACAGAATTGAACTAAAATGCCATATCTTAATGTGATCCAGTTTCACACAGCAGGAAAATTATCCTGCAGCAGCAGGATGATCAAAAGAAGATATGGCATCTATATGTAAGAAGTGAAAGTTACCTTCTCACAGATGTCTTGTAGGGCTGCTGCCAGCACCCGGTAGGCGCACGTCTTCCCACCAAAGGGCTCCCCCCACCAGCATAAAGCCGTGGCGCACGATCATCATCTCAAAGATCTGCAGGATCTTCTCTGCGAAGAAGTCTGTCACCTGCAGGTTCATCTTATCGCTGTTCTCTTTGATGGCCTCCAGCAGGAGACGATAGTCCGGTTTGGGGAGTTTGACCCCGGGGAACAGATCAGAGGTGATGCCCTGGGAAGATGCACACGTATAGGGGTGGGTTAACATCTCACAGCAAGAACTAGCAAATCTGGTGCAGTCCATGAGGAGGTGATGCACTACAGTACTTAATGCAGCTGGTGGCCACACCAGACTGTTACTTTTGATTTTAACCCCCGCCCTTTGTTCAGGGACATATTATTCCATTTCTGTTAGTCCCATTCAGTTTATGTCTCAGTTATTGAATCTTGTTATGTTCATACAATTATTAACACATGTTAAGTTTGCTGAAAATAAACGCAGTTGACAGTGAGAGGATGATTGTTTTTTTGCTGAGTTTATATTGTCAGGAAGTGACTTTGCAAACTATCTCACCCCAAAGAGCGGTAGATCATGAGCCAGGAACTTGGGCAGGTTGACGTCAATGATGGACCTAAGCAACAGGATGTCTTCATTTTCATCAGGATACTTCAGCTGTGACACGTGAGAGAGAGAGAGAGAGAGAGAGAGAGAGAGAGAGAGAGAGAGAGAGAGAGAGAGAGAGAGAGAGAGAGAGAGAGAGAGAGAGAGAGAGAGAGAGAGAGAGAGAGAGAGAGAGAGAGAGAGAGAGAGAGAGAGAGAGAGAGAGATAATGGTGTGAAGAGGTAGATACATAATGAGAGGGAGACACATTTGGGCCTTGTGGGGAAAGGCATCATTCAGGAGCCTTTGAGTGCACTGACACGCGTTCTCTTTCAGACGAGGGAGTCTTCAGTGGTATTTGGCGCTTTAGCTCAGGGGCAAAATGCAAGCCACTATTTTCCAAAAGTAATTTTGAAAGAGGCGACAGGGTAAAGTCCTGGAGGCGGCAGTGCTGAAATTGATGTAAAAATTACATTAATCCATTGCGGCGCACCGAAAACAACACTTAGAGCCTGGGAAAGAATATGTTCTTTTTATATGGGGAACCTGGTTCTGGGTTCAGATCTTTAACTTTGAAAGTCGATCTTCCAGGTTCTGTCTTCATTGTACTCTGCTATGTCATGCTACGCCCCAATTTCTCAATGTCATCACAATGTCAAAAGAAACTATTTCAATCTAATGTGGCTGCAAAGAGTAATGTTCAACTTCATATTCAACTTCAGACAATGACAACCTGGTTTGAGAGGACAAATTGTCCCATTACTAACAACAAATGTTATTAATAATGTCCCCTTTTGTCTAATTGATCTAGCAATATTAAAAAAAACATCACATTGGTGAAAGTGAGAGGAAAGGAGCAAAGGATAAATGTGGGGACATTGTGGGGCCTGTAGGTATGTACATTTTTTTTGTTTTGCCCTAGCACTACACACCTGATTCCACATATTAAAGGTTTAATGATGAGTTGAAGGAACAGGATTAAGAAACACTGCCGGAGAGGTGAACATTGTGGGAACTTAGAGGCCAGAGGTAAACACTTATTGTGGGTACACTGTAGGGACATGGGCAAAGAGTCAATGTGATGACTTGTGACAGGTACCTTCAGGTTCCCGGCGGCGGTCAGGACAGACTTGACGGCCCTCATGCCGTAGTCATAGTGGTGCTGCATGGACAGCTGTTCTGAACACAGCCTGTAGGTAGCTACGATCTTCACCGACAGTGGCCGGGCAGTCACAAACCCACAAGAGTAGAGCACAATCTCAGATATCATGGCGTAGTCCGGGACCATCATGGCCACCGTCCTGAAGAGAGCCTAGAGAAAGGAAACAACCCACCACAATTGTGCCTGCTTCCCAAATGATACCTTACTCCGTACATAGTGCATTTACAACCCTATGGGCTCTGGTCAAACAAAAGTAGTACACTATGTAGGGAATAGGGTGCCATTTGGGATGTAACCTATGTCATGTGTGCCATCATGTGATCCCGTACAACCAGATGGCTCTTGGGTACAGTCACTGAGGCTTGTGCTAATGTGATCTCAGATAATAATACTAATACATTTAGCACAGGTACCTTTAGGTTGTCTGGCAGTTCAGAGCGACCGGCGTATCCTGGGTTCATGGTGATGAACACAGCACAGGAGGGGTTTAGCTTTAGCTCCGTCCCCTCAAACAGCAGCATTTCAGCATGGGAAGTAATGCCTAAGAGAGAAAATGTATGCATTGTAACGTAATGGATTGTAATGTATGCACGCTTGACTGCCAGTCACTTTGGATAAAAGTGCCTGCTAAATGGCATATATCATTATTATTATATTACAAAGACCGGGACTACATTTGATCAGTGCCATTGACTGACCATGCTAGCGACAAGTAAGAACATGTGGCAAAATGCGCTATAGTTGAAGTACTAACAGTTGAACTACACACCTAAACACCTCTTTGTATGGTGTGAGAATGTGTATTATGGCGTCTAACACACACACAACTCTCTGTATGTTGAGAATCTGTCTTTAATGGACACACACAGCTGTATGGTGTGAGAATGTGTAAATTCTGGGGAATTTCTCTCTCTCACACACACACACACACACACACACACACACACACACACACACACACACACACACACACACACACACACACACACACACACACACACACACACACACACACACACACACACACACACACACACACACACACACACACACACACACACACATACACACACACACACATACACACACACACTATGGGACTCTCTAACACACACCTCTCTGTATGGTGAGAATCTGTTGGGCTACCACTGATAGAACCTCCAGGTCAATGCGGTTGAACTCGTCAAAGCAGGCCCAGGCTCCACAGGACAGCAATCCCTGCCAAGCAACAAGAGATATGACTAAAGAAGCAAGGACATCCACCTCAAATAGAGAATTACATTTGAAACGAGTAAGTAAAATGTTATTATTTTAGTAAACTCATTTATGCACATCTAGGAAATGTATACTAAACACATGTCAATCAGGATTTAGACAGGGACATAGTACCATCTCAGCTGCATCCCTTAGTCAATGTTATTGTATGCTCTCTAAAAAGCAACGTTTAACTTCTTTGGGATAGGGGGCAGCATTTTCAATTTTGGTGAATAGCATGCCCAGAGTGAACTGCCTCCTACTCAGTCCCAGATGCTAATATATGCATATTATTATTGGTATTGGATAGAAAACACTCTGAAGTTTGTAAAACTGTTTGAATGATGTCTGTGAGTATAACAGAACTCATATGGCAGGCAAAAACCTGAGATAAAATCCAAACAGGAAGTGGGAAATATGAAGTATTTGAACTCAGCCCCTAATGAATTCACAGTTGGATATGGGTTATTTTGCACTTCCTAAGGCTTCCACTAGATGTCAACCGTCTTTACAACGTTGTTTCAGGCTTCTCCTGTGAAGGGGGGCTGGATGGGAGCTGTTTGACTAAGGGGTCTGCCAGCAGCCTCTATCTCAGTCATGCGCATTTCACATGAGAGGTATCTCTCGTTCCATTGCTTTTCTACAGACAATGGAATTCTCCGGCTGGAACATTATTGAACATTTATGATAAAAACATCCTAAAGATTGATTCTATACTTAGTTTGACAAGTTTCTTTGACCTGTAATATAACTTTTTGAACCTTTCATCCGACTGGACCTGAACGCGCTTTTGGATTTGTTTACCAAACGCCTTAACAAAAGAAGCTATTTCGACATAAATGGACATAAATGATGGACATTATCGAACAAAACAAACATTTATTGTGGAACTGCGATTCCTGGGAGTGCATTCTGATGAAGATCATCAAATGTAAGTGAATATTTATAATGCTATTTATGACTAATGTTGACTGCGCAAGATGGCGGATATTTATTTTTTCTAGTTTGGGCTCTGAGCGCCGTTCTCAGATTATGCTTTTTCCGTAAATCTGACACAGCGGTTGGATTAAGGAGAAGTGTATCTAAAGTTCCATGCATAACACTTGAATTTTCATCAATGTTTATAATGAGTATTTCTGTGAATTCATGTGGCTCTCTGCAATATCACTGCATGTTTTGGAACTACTGACCATAACACGGCAATGTAAAATAAGATTTTTGGATATAAATATGAACTTTACCGAACTAAACATGTATTGTATTGTACATGTATTGTGTAACATGAAGTCCTATGAGTGTCATCTGATGAAGATCATCAAAGGTTAGTGATTCATTTTTATCTCTATTTGTACTTTTTGTGACTCCTCTCTGGCTGGAAAAATGGCTGGGTTTTTCTGTGAGTTGGTGGTGACCTAACATAATTGTTCGTGGAGCTTTCTCTGTAAAGCATTTTTTAAATCAGACACTGTGGCTGGATGGATGAATGAGAACTTTATCTTTAAAATGGTGCCTAATACTTGTATGTTTGAGAAATTTGATTTATGAAATTTCTATTGATTTGTATTTGGCGCCCTACAATTTCATTGGCTGTTGGCGAGGGGTTCCGCTAGCGGAACGGGGTTCCCAGTCCTAGACAGGTTAAAGATCTAAAGCCTTTGATACTTTGGATCACTCACTGTTATTGCCTTGGTTGTCCTCTGTCGGACTTTATCAAGATGCCTGCAAATGGTTCAATAATGACCTAACTGATAGATCTCAATGTATAGTTGCTGAAATGATTCCTCAAGGTCACAAAATGAGTACCTCAGGGGTCTATTCTAGGGCCAGTACTACTCATATTGTATATTAACGATATTGGTTCCTAAGTGAAGAACTGTATACCTTTATGCTGATGACACTGTGCTGATCTACAAACTGCTTTTAAATGTCATACAAAACTCACTTATTGACCTGAAACAGGTACTGAATGCAGATAAACCTAAATATGTTTTTTTCTAAAGCCCACAGCACTGGCATCACAGACGTACATATTTGCACTTTGAATGGAGCACAAATTAAGTGACTCCACTCATATAAATACCTTGGCATTTGTAATTTAAAGGAGTTATATGTAAAAATGAAGCCCCCTTGTGGAAACTAGGCAATTTGCAACAACACAGCCTCAATTCAAACAACTGTCCCCCCTTCCCTCAAGTTTAGTGTTTGAGTCTTTTGCTTTCGGTTTTGTCCACCAGCTTCAAATTGAAACAGCTGAAACAGACACATACACACAGCGTAACTTGGACCACTTGCGGTTGCCAAGGCATCGTTGTGATATCCATCTTGCTTCCGCACAAGTTCTTTAGGAGGTTCAGTAGTAGCCTATGTCTTAGTACCCATCATGGACAACAGGAGAGCACTCAACCTCGGGGATGTTAGCTATCAGTTAAATGTTTCCCCAAAATCCTTAACTCAAGGCTAAAAGTCTCAATGTGCATGCCACCCAAAAGACAATATCTGTATTGCACTGCATGGCTCCATCAGTATTGTTAGAACAATGTGTCAAGTGTGGATATTAAGAATTTGTCGGTACAAATTCATGTGGGCAGAGAAGTGTTGAGTTAAAACTTGAATTAAATTAAAAGAGGAAAAACCGAAAGGACCCTCTTAAAAATCATCTAAGCTCTTATATAAGTGGCCTGAATCACAATGTCCTGTATTGGGTCAAAAAAAAGTATACAATTCTGTTAAGCAGTTTTTATAAAATGTTATCATCATATTTGAGTAAATAACTGTCCCACGGAATGCCTATAAAGCCCGGTACAGATCTAACAGCCAAGACAAGATGGTTTTATGAAGTTTGCTTGATCTAAACGATGTAGTTTCAGAAAGTCTCATGTCAGCTGCTGGAGTTTCCAAGATGTAACATGTCAAAAGAGACAGATTTGTTTAGCCAATCAAAGAACAGTGTGCTGATGTTCTGTATTTAGCCAAGCAGCTAGCTAGCTAGCCGTTACACATGTGCCCTGTTTGTGGTGCATGTATTTCAAGATACTGGTTTGCTGCAAAGTTTCATCACACCATTCCAAAATGTGTCTCTGTTACCATGGAAACGGTCTCAGCCGTATCTCATATCGTATCTCGTATCTCATATCTTTAATCAGCTGTTCTACAATACAAGATTTTAAAACTGGAACGTTTATCATCATTTAAAAACTGTATTGATGAGCATAGGCTATTCATCAATAGAGCCATGCCAACTAGAAGCTGAGCCCTACAGTAAGAGTGGGTGTGAGGGATCTTAGCCTGGTTAAACATGACTGAACGCTGCACACACCATTGTTTCACTTCACTTATCAATGGTGAGTGTCTGGTTCACTCATGTTTTACCACGCTAGAGGGATATGCCCACCTTGAAGAACTTCCCCAGGGCGATGTAATCCAAGCCGTCGGAGCAGTTGAAGACAACACATTGCTTGGCCACAGCCTTGGCCAGATCTTTGGTGGTCTCCGTCTTCCCTGTACCTGCAGGACCTTCAGGGGCCCCTCCCAAGTATAAGTGCAGGGCCCCAAACAGTGTTCTGTAGGAGAAGTGGCAGACCTGTGTTCAAATGCTATTTGAAATAATTTCAAATACTTTATCTATGCATGATTGTGCTTGCCTGGCACAATGGAACCGATAGAATTGTCACAAGAAGTGCAAACCCCGCACCCTTGGCACTCTAATCCTTCTAGACCAAGTCGCGTGAAAGATTTCATATAGATTTCACATAGTACTTAGGTCTGATTTGAGGGCATTGCATTACAGTCGCAGCACATCAGCATGTCGAGGGTACTGACTTGCCAATGAGTGCGGTGAGTATTAGTGGTCCATACCTGTAGCAGCGGTCAGTAAGTGGAGTGATGACCAGGCGTGGTGTGTTCCCCAGATACTCGTAACCATAAGCAAGGCCGGCGTTGATCATCTTAGTCTGGAGACGGTCTTCCTGTATATATAGAGGTCAAGTCAACACAAACCTGTTCAGTTAGTACTTAATGGAGCCAAAGGTAAAATACATAAGACACAAAACATGCATGCATCCACACATACACACCCAAAAAAAACACATGCACACACACATACACTTACCACCCAGTAGTAGCGTAGCTGACTGAGCCACTCAAAGTCAGTTTCGTCCCTGATGCCTTTCTGGACCAGTGTGGCTAGCACATCTCGGGCATGGACGTCCTGTACCACCAGAGCACCCAGGGTGACCCGGTTCTGCTTGGACAGTTTCCCGCGCACCAGCATCACAATGTCATCGATCTGACTGTTGTTCTGCTGCAGGTAGACATCCAGGGCCTGCAAAACAAAAGGGAGACATCACTGGTTTGACAGGGAAATATATGTCAATCATAGGGTCATATGATGACCCATGCACTCTCAGTAATCTGTGCGGGCTTTTACACACACACACACACACACACACACACACACACACACACACACACACACACACACACACACACACACACACACACACACACACACACACACACACACACACACACACACACACACACACACACACACACACCAGGTTTTTCTTAACATGGTCCAGTGCTCGTCAAGTGGTTCTTCCTCAGTTAATAATAATAATAATATATGCCATTTAGCAGACGCTTTTATCCAAAGCGACTTACAGTCATGTGTGCATACATTCTACGTATGGGTGGTCCCGGGGATCGAACCCACTACCCTGGCGTTACAAGCGAGATAGCACTTAATCTGTTCTGCAGCATGACAGCAGCCTATATTTCCAGATTTCTGTATTTATTTGACAGTGATAATGCACATCAATAAAATGTGCCAGATTAAGCCAGCTGGCTAGTTTTCATCTGCAGATATTATATTATATAATATAAGGTAAACTCTTTCCAATGTAGTTCGGCCTTGTACCTTCTGCCCTGAGACGATGGCCGCGTGAATGTCTTTGGTCCAGTACACCTGGGAAACGCACAGCACAGTCTGGCCGGGCCAGGTACGCACCCAGTTGATCCTCAGGTCCTTGGGGTATGCCTCAATGGCCTCCCCAATCACCTGGGGCACACAACCATTGGATGTGAAAATAATTATCAAAACAACACTGTAATTAGGAGAGAATGTGTATTTTATTTTACCTTTATTTAACTAGGCAAGTCAGTTAAGAACAAATTATTATTTTCAATGACGGCCTAGGAACAGTCTAGTTCAGGGGCAGCTCGGGATTTGATCTTGGAACCATTTGGTTACTAGTCCAACGCTCTAACCACTAGGCTACCTGCCGCCCCTCGTATTGCCACGACTAAAGGCCTATCAGCATAACATTTCTCAAAAATAAAATAAATACATTTTAACGATTCATATGAATATTATATGAATATTA
Source organism: Oncorhynchus gorbuscha (assembly GCF_021184085.1). Taxonomy (NCBI): domain Eukaryota; kingdom Metazoa; phylum Chordata; class Actinopteri; order Salmoniformes; family Salmonidae; genus Oncorhynchus; species Oncorhynchus gorbuscha. The sequence goes on along the minus strand of NC_060181.1, from coordinate 51,200,847 downwards.
GCTGTAGCCTTCCTTTTGGATTATGTGGCTGCACACTGCTCTTGATAGTATTACTGATATTTAATAAGCTTACATATCGGCCTCATGGCCTTCGTCAGAGCTTTTGTGAATTTTTTAACATTTGCACCCTGATGTAGACCTAGCCCCTCCCACATCCGTTCTACACATCGAATGGGGTTGAAGGCAAAGGGAAAAACATAAGTGCTACCAAATATATCAATATGCATTTCATAAATATTACAAAAGTGTATAAATAAGACGTATGAAACACCTTTGTAAAATCACAATGAGGACATAGCAAGTTTTCATTAGTCATTGGGTACATCGTACGATAAACAGAGAAATCTTAAATAGGCAAATAATTGTATTTAAAAAAAATAGTGTTTCATTTGTATTCTCCCGCTCGCCTCACTTTTCCAAAAATGTAATCCATTAAAGAGTAAATAAAGTTTGTATGGCCTAGGTAAGAAGCCTATATCCCATTTCTGTAGTGTGAGGCAAATGTTATGTCCAAGTACAACCTCAGGAGAGGATCCTATCACAGGGCCTTACCCCCAATCTATCTCTTGCTGAGTGCCAAGAAGAGACCCATCGGGTCCTACTTTTTACAATCTTTGGTATGACTCAGGCTGGGATCGAACTCCCAACCTTCCAATCTCAGGGCGGACACTAACTACAAGGCCACTGAGTTGTGAAAAATATTTTTCAACTTATTTTATTTTTACAAAAAAAATGGGAGAAAATTGTTCTTGAAAAATAAAAGTATCTTCAAATAATTTGCACCAAAATCTACTGTATCCACTTAGAGCTGAATCCTTTATATGGCAAAAATAGTTCAATCTTCAGGTTTAATTTGATCTTGAGTAATTCCCAAAGTACTTTTTACTTCTAATAATTTCTGACGGCTTAAGAAAATTCTGTCTCCGTAGATTCCATCTCATCCAACTGATTGCCTAGCCAGTCCATGGTACACTGTATTGTGGATGTTGATGATACTGTACATTATCTCTCAAAATACTTGTCCAGGGTCAGATATCCAATTTAGCTAATAAATCATATTTTTAAGCAGACCTTAGACACTGATATTAGATCTATTGTTTGACGAGTTGCCATAAGTACTGTAACTGTACCTTATGCAGGGAGCTGATCATACCCATCTCTAGCTCTAGGAGCCATTTCTCCACCTGGCCACGGGCCTTGGAAGTGGAGATTATATCTAGGAGCTCCACCACCTCTCCCTCGCTGCTCTTCATGTGGGTAATGTCCAGCACTTCTGTGAACACCACGTCGTTGATGCCCTCGAAACACTTCTTCAGATGAGGCTGAACCCTAAAGAAAGAAGGGGAAAATAATGGATTGCATTTATGCAGCGTTTTTCACTGGGATGTGTGTGGGTAACTCTTCTCACATTACAAGCACACATTTGTAACACCCTTTTGGGACACAAAGTAGTAAAAAAATATGGGCCTAGTTCACCCCAAAAACAAAGTTTGTCAGGAGCACATACGGTGCATTTGGAAAGTATTTAGACCCCTTGACTTTTTCTACATTTTGTTGCATTACAGCCTTATTCAAAAATAGATTAAATACATGTTTTTCCTCATCAATCTAAAATCATATAATCAAAATTATTACAAATTAAACACAGAAAAACCTTATTTACATAAGTATTCAGACCCTTTGCGAAGAGACTCGAAATTGAGTTCAGGTGCATCCTGTTTCCATTGATCATCCTTGAAATGTCTCTACAACTTAGAGTCCACCTGTGGTAAATTCATTTGAATAGACGTGATTTGGGAAGGCACACACCTGTCTATATAAGGTTCCACTGTTAACAGTACATGTCAGAGCAAAACCAAGCCATGATGTCAAAGGAATTGTCCGTATATCTCCGAGACAGGATTGTGTCGAGGCACAGATCTGGGGAAGGGTACCAAAAAATGTGTGCAGCATTGAAGGTCCCCAAGAACACAGTGGCCTCCATCATTCTCAAAAATTGAGGAAGTTTGGAACCACAACGACTCTTCCTAGAGCTGGCCGCCCCGGCCAAACTGAGCAATCGGGGGAGAAGGGCCTTGTTCAGGGAGGTGACCATAAACCTGACGGTCAGTCTGACAGGGCAGCAGAGTTCCTCTGTGGAGATGGGAGAACCTTCCAGAAGGACAACCATCTCTGCAGCACTCCACAAATTAGAACTTTATGGTAGAGTGGCCAGATGGAAACCACTTCTCAGTAAAAGGCACATGACAGCTCGCTTGGAGTTTGCCCAAATACTCTCAGACCATGAGAAACAAGATTCTCTGGTCTGATGAAACCAAGATTGAACTTTTTGGCCTGAATGTCAAATGTCATGTCTGGAGGAAACCTGGCACCATCCCTACGGTTGAAGGATGGTGGTGGCAGCAAAATACTGTGGGATGTTTTTCAGCGGCAAGGACTGGAGGACTAATTAGGATTGAGGGAAAGATGAACGGAGAAAAGTAGAGAGATCCTTGACAAGAACCTGCTCTACAGTGTTATGCTGGTGAATGAGGACCCAAAAGCGACTTAACGAAAACAGAGTCTTTATTCCAGTATAAGACAAAAGTAATAATCCTGGATATAACAAGGAGAAAACAAAACAGGAAAAAACTTAAATCCACTCGTAGTAGCGAGGACTGACTGGAGACTCGACCATAGACTGCAGTTGCTTAGGGAAGGCACCGACCGTAGCAGACTAAGACACCTGCTCACCCGCAGCATCTGAAGAAGACAAAACACGACAGGGCGAGACCAGGACACAGAACAGCGAACATCATACAAGGATCCGACAAGGACAGAAGCGGAAAACAAGGGGAGAAATAGGGGCTCTAATCAGAGGGCAAAATAGGGGACAGGTGTGAAAAGAGTAAATGAGTGAGTTAGGAGAATGAGGAACAGCTGGGAGCAGGAACGGAACGATAGAGAGAAAAGAGAGAGGGAGGGGGAGAGAGAGGGATAGAAAAAGGGAACGAACCTAATAAGACCAGCAGGGGGAAACGAACAGAAGGGAAAGCACAAGGACAAGACAATATATGACAAAACATGACAGTAGCGGCAACGGAGTAAACATCAATCAGCGAACGGTCCAGCACGTCCCGAGATGGAACCCAACTCCTCTCCTCAGGACCGTATAACCCTCCCAATCCACTAAGTACTGGTGACCACGTCCCCGAGAACGCATGTCCATGATCCTACGTACCTTGTAAATAGGTGCGCCCTCGACAAGGACGGGGGGGAAGACGAACGGGGGCGCGAAGAAAGGGCTTGACACAGGAGACATGGAAGACAGGGTGGACGCGACGAAGATGTCGCGGAAGAAGCAGTCGCACAGCGACAGGATTGACGACCTGGGAGACACGGAACGGACCAATGAACTGCGGAGTCAACTTACGAGAAGCTGTCGTAAGGGGAAGGTTACGAGTGGAAAGCCACACTCTCTGGCCGCGACAATACCTAGGACTCTTAATCCTACGTTTATTGGCGGCTCTCACAGTCTGCGCCCTGTAACGGCAAAGTGCAGACCTCACCCTCCTCCAGGTGCGCTCACAACGTTGGACAAACGCCTGAGCGGAGGGAACGCTGGACTCGGCGAGCTGGGACGAGAACAGAGGAGGCTGGTACCCCAGACTACTCTGAAACGGAGATAGCCCGGTAGCAGACGAAGGAAGCGAGTTGTGAGCGTATTCTGCCCAGGGGAGCTGTTCTGCCCAAGACGCAGGGTTTCTAAAAGAAAGGCTGCGTAATATGAGACCAATCGTTTGATTGGCCCTTTCTGCTTGACCGTTAGACTGGGGATGAAAACCGGAAGAGAGACTGACGGAAGCACCAATCAAACGACAGAACTCCCTCCAAAACTGTGACGTGAATTGCGGACCTCTGTCTGAAACGGCGTCTAACGGGAGGCCATGAATTCTGAACACATTCTCAATGATGATTTGTGCCGTCTCCTTAGCGGAAGGAAGCTTAGCGAGGGGAATGAAATGTGCCGCCTTAGAGAACCTATCGACAACCGTAAGAATCACAGTCTTCCCCGCAGACGAAGGCAGACCGGTAATGAAGTCTAAGGCGATGTGAGACCATGGTCGAGAAGGAATGGGAAGCGGTCTGAGACGACCGGCAGGAGGAGAGTTACCTGACTTAGTCTGCGCGCAGTCCGAACAAGCAGCCACGAAACGGCGCGTGTCACGCTCCTGAGTAGGCCACCAAAACCGCTGGCGAATAGAAGCAAGTGTACCTCGAACGCCGGGATGGCCAGCTAACTTGGCAGAGTGAGCCCACTGAAGAACAGCCAGACGAGTAGAAACAGGAACGAAAAGAAGGTTACTAGGACAAGCGCGCGGCGCCGCTGTGTGAGTAAGTGCTTGCTTAACCTGTCTCTCAATTCCCCAGACAGTCAACCCGACAACACGCCCATAAGGAAGAATCCCCTCGGGATCGGTAGAAGCCACAGAAGAACTAAAGAGACGGGATAAGGCTTGGTGTTCTTATTACCCGGGCGATAAGAAATCACGAACTCGAAACGAGCGAAAAACAACGCCCAACGAGCTTGACGTGCATTAAGTCGTTTGGCAGAACGGATGTACTCAAGGTTCTTATGGTCAGTCCAAACGACAAAAGGAACGGTCGCCCCCTCCAACCACTGTCGCCATTCGCCTAGGGCTAAGCGGATGGCGAGCAGTTCGCGGTTACCCACATCATAGTTGCGTTCCGATGGCGACAGGCGATGAGAAAAATAAGCGCAAGGATGGACCTTATCGTCAGACTTGAAGCGCTGGGATAGAATGGCTCCCACGCCCACCTCTGAAGCGTCAACCTCGACAATGAATTGTTTAGTGACGTCAGGAGTAACAAGGATAGGAGCGGACGTAAAACGCTTCTTGAGGAGATCAAAAGCTCCCTGGGCGGAACCGGACCACTTAAAGCACGTCTTGACAGAAGTAAGAGCTGTGAGAGGGGCAGCAACTTGACCGAAATTACGAATGAAACGCCGATAGAAATTAGCGAAACCTAGAAAGCGCTGCAACTCGACACGTGACCTTGGAACGGGCCAATCACTGACAGCCTGGACCTTAGCGGGATCCATCTGAATGCCTTCAGCGGAAATAACAGAACCGAGAAATGTGACAGAGGAGACATGAAAGGCGCACTTCTCAGCCTTCACGTAGAGACAATTCTCTAAAAGGCGTTGGAGTACACGTCGAACGTGCTGAACATGAATCTCGAGTGACGGAGAAAAAAATCAGGATATCGTCAAGGTAGACAAAAACAAAGATGTTCAGCATGTCTCTCAGTACATCATTAACTAATGCCTGAAAAACAGCTGGAGCATTAGCGAGACCGAACGGCAGAACCCGGTACTCAAAATGCCCTAACGGAGTGTTAAATGCCGTTTTCCACTCGTCCCCCTCTCTGATGCGCACGAGATGGTAAGCATTACGAAGGTCCAACTTAGTAAAGAACCTGGCTCCCTGCAGAATCTCGAAGGCTGACGACATAAGGGGAAGCGGATAACGATTCTTAACCGTTATGTCATTCAGCCCTCGATAATCCACGCAGGGGCGCAGAGTACCGTCCTTCTTCTTAACAAAAAAAAACCCTGCTCCGGCGGGAGAGGAAGAAGGCACTACGGTGCCGGCGTCGAGAGAAACAGACAAATAATCCTCGAGAGCCTTACGTTCGGGAGCCGACAGAGAGTATAGTCTACCCCGAGGGGGAGTGGTCCCCGGAAGGAGATCAATACTACAATCATACGACCGGTGAGGAGGAAGGGAGTTGGCTCTGGACCGACTGAAGACCGTGCGCAGATCATGATATTCCTCCGGCACTCCTGTCAAATCACCAGGTTCCTCCTGAGAAGAGGGGACAGAAGAAACAGGAGGGATAGCAGACATTAAACACTTCACATGACAAGAAACGTTCCAGGATAGGATAGAATTACTAGACCAATTAATAGAAGGATTATGACATACTAGCCAGGGATGACCCAAAACAACAGGTGTAAAAGGTGAACGAAAAATCAAAAAGGAAATGGTCTCACTGTGGTTACCAGATACTGTGAGGGTTAAAGGTAGTGTCTCATATCTGATACTGGGGAGAAGACTACCATCTAAGGCGAACATGGGCGTGGGCTTCCCTAACTGTCTGACAGGAATGTCATGTTTCCGAGCCCATGCTTCGTCCATAAAACAACCCTCAGCCCCAGAGTCTATCAAGGCACTGCATGAAGCAGCCGAACCGGTCCAGCGTAGATGGACCGACATGGTAGTACAGGATCTTGATGCAGAGACCTGAGTAGTAGCACTCACCAGTAGCCCTCCGCTTACTGATGAGCTCTGGCTTTTACTGGACATGAATTGACAAAATGTCCAGCAGAACCGCAATAGAGGCAAAGGCGGTTGGTGATCCTCCGTTCCCTCTCCTTAGTCGAGATGCGAATACCTCCCAGCTGCATGGGCTCAGTCTCTGAGCCGGAGGGAGGAGATGGTTGCGATGCGGAGAGGGGAAACACCGTTAACGCGAGCTCTCTTCCACGAGCTCGGTGACGAAGATCTACCCGTCGTTCTATGCGGATGGCGAGTGCAATCAAAGAGTCCACACTGGAAGGAACCTCCCGGGAGAGAATCTCATCCTTAACCTCAGCGTGGAGTCCCTCCAGAAAACAAGCGAGCAACGCCGGCTCGTTCCAGTCACTAGAGGCAGCAAGAGTGCGAAACTCTATAGAGTAATCCGTTATGGATCGAACACCTTGACATAGGGAAGCCAGGGCCCAAGAAGCCTCCCTACCAAAAACTGAACGATCAAAAACCCGTATCATCTCCTCTTTAAAGTTCAGATAATTGTTAGAACACTCAGCCTTTGCCTCCCAGATAGCTGTGCCCCACTCTCGAGCCCGACCAGTAAGGAGTGAAATGACGTAAGCAATCCGAGCTCTCTCTCTTGAGTATGTGTTGGGTTGGAGAGAGAACACAATATCACACTGGGTGAGAAAGGAGCGGCACTCAGTGGGCTGCCCAGAATAACATGGTGGGTTATTAACCCTAGGTTCCGGAGACTCGGAAGACCAGGAAGTAGCTGGTGGCACGAGACGAAGACTCTGAAACTGTCCTGAGAGGTCGGAAACCTGAGCGGCCAGGGTCTCAACGGCATGACGAGCAGCAGACAATTCCTGCTCGTGTCTGCCGAGCATAGCTCCCTGGATCTCGACGGCAGTGTTACGAGAATCCGTAGTCGCTGGGTCCATTCTTGGTCGGATCCTTCTGTTATGCTGGTGAATGAGGACCCAAAAGCGACTTAACGAAAACAGAGTCTTTATTCCAGTATAAGACAAAAGTAATAATCCTGGATATAACAAGGAGAAAACAAAACAGGAAAAAACTTAAATCCACTCGTAGTAGCGAGGACTGACTGGAAACTCGACCATAGACTGCTCACCCGCAGCATCTGAAGAAGACAAAACACGACAGGGCGAGAACAGGACACAGAACAGCGAACATCATACAAGGATCCGACAAGGACAGAAGCGGAAAACAAGGGGAGAAATAGGGGCTCTAATCAGAGGGCAAAATAGGGGACAGGTGTGAAAAGAGTAAATGAGTGAGTTAGGAGAATGAGGAACAGCTGGGAGCAGGAACGGAACGATAGAGAGAAGAGAGAGAGGGAGGGGGAGAGAGAGGGATAGAAAAAGGGAACAAACCTAATAAGACCAGCAGGGGGAAACGAACAGAAGGGAAAGCACAAGGACAAGACAATATATGACAAAACATGACATACAGTGCTTAGGACCTCAGACTGGGGCGAAGGTTCAACTACCAACAGGGCAATGATCCTGAAAATAGCTGTGCAGTGACGCTCCCCATCCAACCTGACAGAGCTAGAGAGGATCTGCAGAGAAGAATGGGAGAAACTCCCCAAATACTAAATATGAATATGTAAATGTGATATTTCCGTTTTTTTTTTGTAATATATTAGCAAATATGTCTAATCCACCTGTTTTTGCATTGTTATTATGGGGTATTGTGTGTAAATTGATGAGGGGAAAAACCAATTAAATCAATTTTAGAATAAGACTGTAATGTAACAAAATGTGGAAAAAGTCAAGGGGTCTGAATACTTTCCGAATGTACTGTAGACCTACAGCCAGACGCACAACACATATTGCATGGAACATGGACACTGATTTCAGACCCCTTGATACACTTTTTATGTATCAAAACTGCCAAACATGTTTTTTTGATGTTGATTGGATAGGATAGATACAGAGGAAAGATAGAGGAGAGAATGTGCTAAAATAGCAGTGGGATGTAAACAAACCCATGCAGCGGTATATGTTTTTTGGGTACAGCTGCTTACACTGCTTGATTATCCTAGGCCACAAAACTAACAAACTTGAGATTTTAGGAATAATCATAGAAGGCGTAATCCAAATGTGAGCAGGTAGCCTACTTATCTTGGCCCTCCTGGGTGGCAAAGTCATTGCTTTCTTTGCATAACTTCCCACAATTAGATGTCCTTCCCTATCTGTATAACACTGCCACAGTAAGAGCATCTCGTTTAGGCCTACTGCTTGTGATTATAATATTGCATGCAAGGGTTTGCCTGGAAAATCAACAAAATGTCTGTTATTCACACCGCACGCAAAACTATTGCATCTGGCCTAATCTTGATGATAATCGGCTATTGATTGTCCTCTAACCACCAGTCGGGGAACACAAAAGAGACTAATCAAATCTCAAATACGACACACGCACCACGCTTAAGCGTTTTGTTGTGCTTTCTGTGACAAATTACTTTGCAATACATTATTTTGTGTTGGATTGAAGTCGAACACTAAAGATAAAATTAAAACAGTTCTGAAAAAAAGGACCGTCGTTAATTTAAAAAATAGTAATGAATCATAAAGCAACCAAGCAGCGTTGGAGAAAATGTGTGGCTGCATGAAATGGTTGTGTGGGTTGACTGGGTTGGTCTGGTGAAACTTTGATACAGAAAGAACTGCGGTAAAGCTCTACAGATGGGAGAATATCACATCCTTGCTCAAAAGGGCATTAAGACGGCACACTAGGTCCTATTCAGCCTCGCAACAGATTCATCGCCTTGCCAAAATCAAACTACCGTAGGTGTTTGGAAAATTCTGTCTTTTCAGAAAAGTCAGTGACTGCACGAGGCGACATGAGGCTAATGAAATTCATGGCAGTAGTGGATGAGAAGGGGAAAAAAGAAACAGAAGAGTAAAGGGCTGAGCCTCCTTTGTCTGAAATCACATTCATTATAAACCACATACAGTACCTTTGGTGAAATAAGACAAGGCATGCTTATCAGCCTTTCGCCTACTCAGGGAGCCACAGTGGAGTAAGTAGGGCAGAGTGTCGTGAGGAGAAGACATTATATAATTAAATTCCCACAGTAAGTACAGGATTTTCATTTTCGAAGCCTCAACTTTTTCTCTTCTTCTCCTTATTCCCATCTCTTTTGAGCCGTCTTGATGAGGTGGTTCGGAGCATTTCTTTTTTGCTGAATGAAGTGTATGTAGTGGCCAAGTATGTGTGTTCTGATCATATTATACAACGCAGCCCGTCTAGTGTTCAACCTTCCCAAGTTCTCTCACGTCACCCCGCTCCTCCGCTCTCTCCACTGGCTTCCAGTTGAAGCTCGCATCCGCTACAAGACCATGGTGCTTGCCTACGGAGCTGTGAGGGGAACGGCACCTCAGTACCTCCAGGCTCTGATCAGGCCCTACACCCAAATAAGGGCACTGCGTTCATCCACCTCTGGCCTGCTCGCCTCCCTACCACTGAGGAAGTACAGTTCCCGCTCAGCTCAGTCAAAACTGTTCGCTGCTCTGGCTCCCCAATGGTGGAACAAACTCCCTCACGACACCAGGACAGCGGAGTCAATCACCACCTTCCGGAGACACCTGAAACCCCACCTCTTTAAGGAATACCTAGGATAGGATAAAGTAATCCTTCTCACCCCCCCCCCCCTTAAAATATTTAGATGCACTATTGTAAAGTGGTTGTTCCACTGGATGTCATAAGGTGAATGCACCAATTTGTAAGTCGCTCTGGATAAGAGCGTCTGCTAAATGACTTAAATGTAATGTAATGTAAATTATACTTTGGTAGGTTATTCTCTGAACAGGAGTTGTGAGAAACACCATGTAAATATGCCCATATACATCACTACGGAAGGAACTCAAATGCCATCACTACTTTAAAGCCTCTGTATGACCAACCACGACAATGCATCTATATATTGTATAAATAACCCTAACATCTGATACACAATAAGAGACATGGCACCGTACTGTATGTCTGCCGTCTTTTGCGTGCTCCAACTCGACTTTGCTATTTTGTGATTCTTTTGGCATTTATCTTTACTTTTTTTGCTCGAAATGTGCCTGCTATTATTTCCTATGATTAACAAAAACTTTTGGACATCGGCAGTTAATAAACAAAATTCCGGCATCAACTTCGATTCATCTGCCTGGGCTTCGATTCATCGCCTCTGACCAAATCCTTGGGCTACAAAAGAGGAAACGCATTCGAAAAAAAGGCGTCCTGGTAAGACTAAGGAGAGGAGAAAACCAGCCACCACTTCCCTCAAAGAGACTCTTGTAAATGCAATATTGTTTTTCTGAAACATGGCTTTCTGACAAGATACCCCCGATGGCTAGGGTGTTACGGTTCAGTAGGTATTGCGGTTTTGGGGTCATGGCACGGTTCGGTTTCAGTTCAGAGGGAAACTGAAATGCCAACAGTTACTGTAGTTCATTTTTGTTTATTTAAGAAAATACTAAGTACTATACTACTCCACAATAAATCAAATCAAATTTGTCACATGTGCCGAATACAACAGGAAAAATACAACCTTACAGTAAAATGCTTACTTAACTAACAATGCAGCTATAAGAAAAATAACTGTTAAGTAAAAAATTGATAAGTATAATAAATTAATAATTAATTAATTAGGCCTTTCATTAGCAGCAGTAAAATAACAGTAGCAAGGCTATATACAGGGGTTACCGATACAGAGTCAATGTGCTGGGGCACAGGTTAGTTGAGGTAATTGAGGTAATATGTACATGTAGGTAAAATTCAAGTGACTATGGAAACATAATAAACAGAGAGCAGCAGCAGCTTAAAAGAGGGGTGTGGGGTGGGGGGGGCATTTGATTAGCTGTTCAGGAGTCTTATCGGGGGTAAAAGCTGTACTAACCTAAATGACAGAGTGAAAAGAAGGAAGCCTGTATAGAATACAAATGTTCCAAAACATGCATCCTGTTTGCAATAAGGCACTAAAGTAAATCTGCCAAAAATGTGGCAAAAAAATGTATGTCCAGAATATAAAATGCGTTATGTTTTGGGCAAATCCAACTCAACACATCACTGAGGACCACTCTTCATATTTTTAAGCATGGTGGTGGGTGCATCACGTTATGGGTATGCTTGTCATCGGCAAGGACCAGGGAGTTTTTTTAAGATGAAAATAAACAGAATAGAGCAAAGCACAAGCAAAATCCTAGAGGAAAACATGTATATACAATACATGACCAAAAGTGTGTAGACACCCCTTCAAATTAGTGGATTCGGCTATTTCAGCCACAACCATTGCTGAATGGTGTATAAAATTGAGCACACAGCCATGCAATCTCCATAGACAAACATGGACAGCAGAACAGCCTTACTGAAGAGCTCAGTGACTTTCAAAGTAGCACAGTCATAGCATGCCACCTTTCCAAGAAGTCAGTTCATCATATGTCTGCCTTGCTAGACCTGCCTCAGTGAACTGTAAGTGCTGTTATTGTGAAGTGGAAACATCTAGGAGCAACAACGGCTCAGCCGCGAAGTGATAGGCCACACAAGCTCACAGAACAAGACCGCCGAGTGCTGAAGCGTGTAAAGCGTAAAAAATAGCCTGTCCTTGGTTGCAACACTCACTACCAAGTTCCAAACTGCCTCTGGAAGCAACGTCGGCATAATAACTGTTCGTCGGGAGCTTCATGAAATGGGTTTCCATGGCCGAGCAGCCACACACAAGCCTAAGCTCACCAATGCGCAATGCCAAGCGTCGGCTGGAGTGGTGGAAAGCTCGCCGCCATTGGACTCTGGAGCAGTGGAAACGCATTCTCTGGAGTGATGAATCACGCTTCACCATCTGTCAGTCCGACGGATGAATCTTGGTATGGCAGATGCCAGAAGAACGCTACCTGTCCCAATGCAAAGTGCCAACTGTAAAGTTTGGTGGAGGAGGAAAGGCTGTTTTTCATGATTTGGGCTAGGCCCCTTAGTTCCATTGAAGGGAAATCTTAATGCTACAGCATAGAATGACATTCTAGACAATTCTAGACAATTCTATACCATGACTGATATAGCTAAGATCATACCCACACAAATACTGAAATATACACTGAACTAAAAAATATACCAAACATGCAACAATTTCAAAGATTTTACTGAGTTACAGTTCATATAAGGAAATCAGTCAAATTAAATAAATTCATTAGGCCCTAATCTATGGATTTCACATGACAGGGAATAAAGATGTTTCTATTGGTCACAGAAACCTTTAAAAAAACGTAGGGGTGTAGATCAGAAAACCATTCAGTATCGGTTCTGACCACCATTGGCCTCCTTCACATGGAGTTGATCAGGCTGTTGATTGTGGCCTGTGGAATGTTGTCCCACTCCTCTTCAATGGCTATGTGAAGTTGCTGGATATTGGCGGGTCTGGAACACGCTGTCATACACGTCGATCTAAAGCACCCCAAACATAATCAATGGTTGACGTGTCTTGTGAGTATGCAGGCCATAAAAGACCCTGGGACATTTTCAGCTTCCAGGAATTGTGTACAGATCCGTGCGACATGGGGTCGTGCATTATCATGCAAACATGTGATGGCGGTGGATGAATGGCACAACAATGGATCTCAGGATCTCGTCACAGTATCTCTGTGCATTCAAATTTCCATAGATAAAATGCAATTGTGTTCGTTGTCCATAGCTTATGCTTACCCATATCGTCACCCCACCTTCACCATGTGGCACATGTTTCACAATAGGGCTGGGCGATATGGCCAAAATGTCATATCATGGTATTTTTCTAATTTTGGACGGAAGAACGGTATTTGGCGGTATTTTATGTTTTTGATTAATAAAAGTTCTACATTTTCTTTATGAGTAGTGCGTGACCCTAGGGTGGCAACACATATATTCAAAATTATTTAAATGGGTCTTTCACCATTCGGATTGTTTTATACTGTTCAATTCAACTTCAACCAAAAATAATTTCCTGCATTTCCACCAATTTCTGCATTTCCTGCACTCATTTGAGATCATTTTCACACTGCCACGATATGGGCAAAAATACTAGGCCTTAATTTTAACCAAATGTTGCAATTGTGATTTAGATTAAAAAAACACTTGGGTAAACTTTTGGAATCATGGAAATATAATGTTTATTATAATTATATAGTTAGAATATAAGTAAGTGGGCACTTTGAATACAGTGTTGTTTGACATGACAACAAATGAAAATGCAATGGAGTTATTGTGACAGGTTAGGAACCAAAGTGATGTTCCGTGTTTCCTATGGGACCCTATAATCTTTAGCTACATTAAAACTTTATTCATATAGCCAACATATTCATGCTTCGCCTGTTCCTCTTTGATTTAGAAGATACTGTTGCACAAACAACATGTTGATTTAGGCCTCAGTACTTTTAGCCAGTTAACTAGTGATTAGCATTAGGGGCTAACACGAGTTAGCATAACTTGCAAAGAAAATACAAACTAGCTGTTTGCAGATGTAAGAAACACAAACTAATATTGCAATTATAAAATGCTTGTGGATTTATTTTAAGATCAAAGTGGAAACAACATTGTTGTCATCAACATTGTTGCATGTGCTGCATTGACCATGGAAACTGAACGAAAGCGTCTAGTGGTCAAGCAACAACAAACCCGCTCCTTGAGTGACTGGGGGTGGGACTAGGTCTGTGAGGAAAGCAGCATGGAGAGAGAGAGAGAGAGAGCAGAGAGGGATGACTCAAGTAGCGGAGTCAACAAACCAAACAATCAAATACTGTTATAGAAGGTAAAGTAAAAACACAAACCGGTATGTGCATCAATACCAGTATATAGTAAAATACAGTATACCGCCCAGCCCTACTTCACAACGTTGACATCAGCAAACCGCTCGCCCACACGACGCCAAACAATCCATCTGCCATCTGCCCGGTCCAGTTGAAACAGGGATTAATCCGTGAAGAGCACACTTCTCCAGCGTGCCAGTGGCTGTCAAATGTGAGCATTTGCCCACTGAAGTCGGTTACGTGGAGAAAATCTTAGGTTGTGCAAACCCACACTTTCATCAGCTATCAGGTATCCCTCTCACCCTCTCACCCCCCCCCTTTAAGATTTAGATGCACTATTGTAAAGTGACTGTTCCACTGGATGTCTTAAGGTGAATGCACCAATTTGTAAGTCGCTCTGGATAAGAGCGTCTGCTAAATGACTTAAATGTAAATGTATCTGGGTGGCTGGTCTCAGACTTTCCCACAGGTGAAGCCGGATGTGGGGGTCCTGAGCTGGCGTGGTTAAACACGGTCTGCGGTTGTGAGGCCAGTTGGACAAACTACCAAATTCTCTAAAAGGATGTTGGAGGCGGCTTACGGTGGAGAAATTAACATGACATTTTCTGGTAACAGCTCTGGTGGACATTAATGCAGTCAGCATGCCAATTGAACTTTCCCTCAAACATCTGTGGCATTGTGTTGTGTGACAAAATTGCACACTTTAGAATAGCCTTTAATTTTTCCCAGCACAAGGTGCACCTGTTTAATGATCATGCTGTTTAATCAGCCTCTTGATATGCCACACATGTCATGTGAGGAATATGTTGGCAGAGGAAATGCTCACTAACAGGGATGTAAACAAATTTGTGCACAAAATTAGAAAGAAATTAGCTTTTTATGCGTATGGAACATTTCTGGGATCTTTAATTTTAGCTCACAAAACATGGGACAAACAGTTTACATGTTGCGTTTATATTTTTGTTCAGAGTTTTTCAGATCTTCCTAACAAGTGGTTAGTGTGTCCCTGAAGTCTTAGAGCAAAGGCTTGAGCCGTGATTTTTCAAGAGCAATCAATTTAATTTCAGCAGTGTCACAATCAAGCTAGTGATTGCCTGCCTCAGTTGAGTTACACTCTAGGACCTTGGGCAAGAAGCACTTTATCCACAAAAATAACCCACTTTTACGGCTTAAAGGGATAGATTTACAAAGAGTTTACATTGCTGCAAAGCTTGGGCACCTCTCATAGTCGGGAGGGAACACAAATCATACTGTTTACTTCCATTTACCCACCTATCAATGCTACAATACAATGCATAATTTACAGTGTAACGCACTCGTGAAACAGGGTTAATCCCACATGGATAGGACTGTAACAGTCATTTTAGCGTTTGCTTTACCCTGCCTGGAGTGCCAGATGGACAGTTTTCCATTTTAAGGCTATTCCATTGGTTCCATTGTGCTAGGCAAGTTCATTCAAGCCCAATTAAGTATTTAAAATGATTTCAAATAGTATTTGAACCCAGGTCTGAACGGGTATAAGGTTAATGCCAGTGCTCTTACCTTGTGGGGTCTTTGGTTTCAGACAGGATCTCCAGCAGCTCGTCGTTGGACAGGAAGAAGAATCGTGGAAAGTAGAGGCGCTTCTTCTCCAAGTATTCATTAAGGCCCTTCAGGATCAACTCCAGGAACTCATTTGACTTCTTCAGCTTCTCCAGCATCTGGTCGATGGCCACCACGGCCAGCACGTGCTTGTCCTGTCAGGAATAGAGGTAAATTGAATATTTCCAATAATCTGGGTCTGTCCTGTATTTAAAGGAGCAATCTGCAATTGCAACATCAAATTTTGGACTTAAATTAGTAATAACTAGAAAAGGACATGTACTGAAGTGAATGTGGTTTGCTTGCTAGTCTTGAAGTATTTATGGTTGTGAAATAGTAGTATTAATGGTAGTAATACGGTTTTCATAGTGTGTGTTAGTTATAGTGACCCATTTCGGGGTGGTTTGCAGGGTAGGAAATTAACACCCACCACCCACCAAATGTGGGTAGAATTTGGCGTGGTGGGTAAGAATATCTATTTCACCAGGCACGTTGGCGGGTGGTCACACAGAGCATTTGGGAACAGGCCACAAGTAGAAGTTGGAATTGACAAGAAAGGCTACTAAAGTGTGACTTTGTCATTCTGTTTCTTGGCAAGACATTGTTTTCTTCACACACTAAGTTGTTTGCTCCAACTGTCTGCTGCTACGAAGACATCGCCGTCTGAGTTTTTTTCCATCACAGACAAGCAAGTGTCCAACTTACCACGGTAACGGCACGTCACTTAAAGGGGCAGCTGAACATTTTTATCTCACCTAATGATTGTGCTTAATTGAGCATGGATCACTCCTAAAAATGTATATTCATGAAATATTGGTAATTTCCTATCATTAAAACACTCATTATACTTTCATTGTTCTCCTATATCAGTGGTCACCAACCAGTCGATCGCAATCTAATGATAAAGCTTTGCGTTCCTATTTCTTTAATGTTTTTCCCGCTGTTGGCGGTAAGTGAACTTTATTCAGCAGCCCTAGCGCCGGGAAGGCAAAGTGTTCCCATTTTTAGCCATTTCATGTGAAAAGCAAGTCAAGTTCACTTATAGGACCTACCGCTGGCCAATCCGATAGCTCAGATCACTGTGTCTGCAGTTTCCTCGAACCATAGACTGCAAAAAGAAACCTCAAACGCACAGCAACGTTGATACTATGAGATCAGTGGCGATCGGTGCCATTTAAGATGAGGGAGGATGATAATTTATTTTTATGAGCATGGCCTAATTTCTATTACAGCTCAATGCTAACACTGATAGGTTTAGGCTACTACACGATACTCATAATTTCCATATACCCATCATGAGGTTGCTACAAATTAGCGTATGAATGAAAGTTTACAACGTAGGTGCACAGGTCAAGATACATTTGAGCAATCAAGGTGTAATGACATTGACACATTCAATACTATCTTCCACAATCTTGCCTGCATCTAGCTGATCTATTAGTCCAACAGTTGCAAACAAACAGTTTTGTTCCGTTTAAGAAACGTTTTCTACAGAATCGGCGGAATGAATTCACCCCTGATCACACACAAACACAGTTCACTTTCATAGCAGCCAGATCGTGGTATAATTCCTTCTCACATATATGTGCTCTCCTCCTCTCACCGTTTCCCTTCGCTTGTACACTTCAGTGCACAACACATCAGCTGTCTGTGACCAGGCAAAAAAAACTTTCCAAGCGCCATACCTTCATATTATAAACGCTAATCGCTACACACAGCCATGTCACCGCTTCAATCATGCAGTACAGTGTACAGTTAGCAAGCAGTTTAGCAGTTAAACTAGCTGGTTCTGGTGGCAATAAATTAATAAAACCAAATGCTTACCTTGACTTGGAAGAGTTACAGTGTTGGATAGCAATAGCCAGCTAGGTAACATAGCATCTCTGTTTGAGCCGGATGTTTGAGTAGGCTAAACTAAGTAGGTGAAAATTAAAATTGAAAAATAAATAATGAAATCTTACTAGCTCTCTGTCACGCCATTTTGAGCCTGTAAACGAACCCATAAATGCTGATGCTCCAGATACCCAACTCGTCTAAAGAAGGCCAGGTTTATTGCTTCTTTAATCAGCACTAACATGATTGCAAAATGGTTTTCTAATGATCAATTATCCTTTTAAAATTCTAAACTTAGATTAGCTAACACAATGTGCTATTGGAACACAGGAGTGATGGGTGCTGAAAATGGGTCTCTGTACGCCTATGTAGATACAGTGGGGCAAAAAAGTATCTAGTCTGCCACCAATTGTGCAAGTTCTCCCACTTAAAAAGATGAGAGAGGAAAATGATGAAAATTACAGGCCTCTCACATCTTTTTAAGTGGGAGAACTTGCACAATTTGTGGCTGACTAAATACTTTTTTGCCCCACTGTATTCCATTAAAAAAATCTGCCGTTTCCACCTACAATAGTCATTTACAACATTAACAATGTCTACACTGTATTTTTGATCAATTTTATGTTATTTTAAGGGACAAAAAAATGTTTTTAAAAAACAAGGACATACCCTATTGCACAAACATCATTGCTAAAGAACTCTTTAATTGGATAATGTTGCTTACGTTTGTTAAGTCATGTTTAATAAAGAATCTGAGTCGTAGACTTGCATTTTGACTCAAAAAGTGACCGTGACTCAGAAAAGAGGACCACTGTCCTAGATTTATTTGTGTTCTTCTACATTGCTACTTAGGAGCACATCATTTAGTCCTTGTAAAAAATAGAGCCGTGAACTGTAATAATTAATATGCCATATCACTCTATCTTTTGTGGCAGGGCACTTTGTTGATTCTTGATGTTCAGTTGTTTGTTTGTATCTAAACGTTTTTAAAAAATCCCCAATTTTGTCATATCCAATTACAATCTTGTCTTATCGATGCAACTCCTCAACAGGCTCAGGAGAGACAAAGGTCGAGTTATAAGTCCCCCGAAACATGACCCGCCAAGTTGCGCTCCTTATCACCCGACCACTTTAACACGAGAAGCCAGCCGCACCAATGTGTCAGACGAAACACTGTTCAACTGACTACCGTGGCATGCAGGTGCTCTGCCCACCACAAGGAGTCGCTAGAGCAGCCAACTAAAGCCCCCCGGCCAAATTCTCCCCTAACCTGGACGAAGCTGGGCCAATTGTGCGCCAGACACGGCCTGTTATAACGCAGCCTGGGATCGAACCTGGGTCTGTAGTGACACCTCAAGCACTGCAATGCCGCCTTAGACTGCTGCGCCACTTGGGAGGCCTGAAATTTTAAACATTGGTTGAAAAACACAGGTCACAAAAATGAAATGAAATTTAGCAATATACCCCATTACTTCTTACTAGTAATATATTTCCTGTTTTAGAAAAATAGAAAGCACACATCTGTTTTTGTTTTTGGTGTAATTATGGCAAAATAATATATTTTGGCTGGTAGAAAATCTGAGTGGCTGGTAGATTTTTTTGTATCCAACTGTCAGTGGCTGGACAAAAAAAGTAAATTGATGGTGGTTTGTAGGTGTGGAGTTATTATAGTGAATTAGTGAATTATAGTGGCCTAGTATATTAGACTAGAGAGATCACTATATCATCAAAAGCCATATCATGTGCTTTTAAGTTCTAAAAATCCTCTAGTTTAAACATTCTGAATGTTTTGTGCCAGTGGATTTCAGTTTAGAATGTTGAAGCCTGCATTCCACCATTGAAATGAATGTGGATTCAACCAGCTTTATAGTTTATGAAGTATGAATAGTAGTAAAAAGCTGTGTTGAAGCCATCTAAGTTGAGTCAGTTTGCACATGTCAACATTTGGGTGGTGTTTTTAGCTGAAACAGATCTAGAGCAGTGTGTATCCAAATGTTGCCTTTGAAGTCTATGGAGTTATAGTTGCAAAAGTATATATAGTATCAAGAGGCTTTTGACAAGCAATCTAATTTTAGTCAGTCTTCGCATTTCAATGTTGGTTTCATGTTTGTAGCATAAATGGTTCAAGAGCAGTGGTGAATCCAAAAAAATGTACCATTGAAGCATATGGAGCTTTTATACACATTTAAAAATGGTTATAGTTCAAAAAGTATAAATGGTTTCAAAAAGCTATTCGAGACCAGTCTGCACATTTTCTTAGCTTGAATGGTGTTTCTATCTTAAATGGTTGCACATTAGTAGCAAACAGAATTCGTCCCATTCAAGTCTATCCCCGAAATGCATTGGGATTCATGCAACTATGGTTGTAGTGTGAATAGTACAAGTAGCATCAAAAATGTGTTTTCGAGCAACAGTACCAGTGACAGTCTGCACATGTTAAAGTTGTTTTGGTGTTGGTATCTTTAACTGTTCAAGAGCAGTTGTGAATGCTAATGGGATTGAGGCGGTAGGTAGACTAGCGGCTAGAGCGTTGGGCCAGTAACTGAATGGTCACTGGTTTGAATACTCGAGCCGACAAGGTGAAAAATCTGTTGATGTACCCTTGACTGAGGCACCTAACCCTAATTTGCTCCAGAGGCGCAGTACTTCTATGGCCGACTCTGTAAAACAACACATTTCACTCCACTCATCTGGTGTATGTGACTTTTTTATTTTCAAGTATACCCATTTAAAACATTGTTCAGAAAGTATAGATGGTATCAAAAATCTGTTTACAAGCAACCTATTCCAGACCGGTCAGCAGTTTTAAAGTTTCTATCTTACACCCTTGAAAATAAGTAGCGACCTGAATTTTTCCCATTTAAGTATATGGCCACTGAAATGCATTGGGATCTCTTGCAAATATGGTTACGTGAATAGTAGTACCCCTTTCCACTCACAGATATGGGTTGAAAATGGCAGATTTTGTCATTGAAAAGCACCTAAATTGGAACGTAGTGGATGTACATTAACATGCTACTGTATACATGACGTCAGAGCTCTGGTTCCCTGCTTCACAGCTCTGTATGGGTATTGACTGCAGCCGTTATAAACTTGAGCACCACGCATATTAAGAAGATGACCCATCCCTCTCATTACTTGGGATACTTTTATTTTTTTTTGTCAGAGTGAGGGAAATGCTGTAAATCGAGAGGATATCATACATGCTTTGATATCATACAAACAAACCACACACCTGAGTTCAAATGTGCACCTCACATTTCCATATGTGAAAACTCATCATTTACAGTATCAACGTTTATGATCGCTTTGTTTCATCCACGTTTACAAGGATGACATGTGTTATACCCTGGGTTGTCCTGAACAGAATGAGCCTGTTTGTTGTATTGTGAAAAAATTAACATCGGAACACGCGCATGAATGCACTCATGACTCCATTCGATTTTTTCTATACCAAAATTACAATTTGTATGTCTGAAGTGACTTTTGAAAGCCTAAACATCCTAAGATTGTAAGTATTACTTAGCTAGTCATGTTGGCAATAGAATAAGCTTTCAAATGATGCCCACCTGACCCAGATTGTGATTTATAATTGAACATTTTGGGATAGCGTAAACAACAACAACAGTAATTGTGTGATGGTGGGGATGTTCCAAACAAAAAACTACAAGTGTGCTTGCTTCAGTTCCTCAATGGCAAAGCTATGAGAGGTCAAAATATCACCTTATAGTTGAAAACGCTTTCATTAAGTCATGAAAGTGCATTGAAATTACTTAGTAACTGTGCACAGTTGGAGACGTGTGTGGCCACTTAGAGACACCAGTTGGATCTCTCACTCAAACCCTTGTAATTGTTTTTTCTTATCTTCTACCTACTCCAAAATGTTTGTATTATGTTACTGAATGTATCCAGAGCATTTTCAGATTGTGTTATCCATATAAGCAAATGTCCATGAGTGTAAGGGTGTCCATGAGGGTAGCACTATTTGTTTGTATTTATTTTAAGCACACTGTGGACAAACACTAAATAACCTCAAAACATGGTTAATTAAAACTATAATTTTGATGAGATGGATGGTCAGTCCTTGCATCCATAGCTATGTCTATACATTTGAGAGTGGTTACATTTCTCCTGCCCCATCCCTTTTTACATAAACAGGGGTGGTGATAATGCTTTGTCATTGTTTCAACTGCTGATTGCCGCTTTAAGAGAATAGGAGTGCTGATATAGGATCAGTTTTGCCTTTTAGATCATAATAAGGATTATAATGACAGGGGGGACCTGATCGTAGATCAGCACTTCTTGTAAGACGCTTTTTGAATACAGACACTGATGTGTGTAAACAATTTGAGTTACCCAGCTACATGGTGTCTTATGTCAGAATATGGCCCTGACTGTGATTAGAGCAGTCATTCTTATTCTATTTGCCACACTTCTACGGTATCATATTATGATTAGTATGTGTGGATAGAAAACACTCAGACGTTTCTAAAACTTGTTAAATCACGGCTGTGACTATAACAGAACATGCGTTTCATCGAAAAGCGCAGGAAAATCTGATCACTGAAAATGGGAAAATATATCAATGCGCCACTTGAATGTATTGTTGAATGGAAACCACCTGGAGCCGAGATTGCAATTCCTACAGCTTCCACACGATGTCACCAGTCTTGTCAATTGCCTAGGCTTTGTTTCTTGGTCAAACGAACAAGAGACAGCCCATTTCTTCCGGTCTCCGACCGGTTGTTTTGGAGTAGAAATTTCTGAACATGATTTGATGATGTGAAGCTATTGAATATACATCGCCCAGTGATCAATTTGATAGTTTATTAACGTTTACTAATACCTAAAGTTGCATTACAAAAGTATTTCGAAGTGTTTTGTGAAAGTTTATCGTCGACTTTTTTAATGATAAAAAATGACGTTGCGTTATAAAACGCTGTTTTTTCCTTGCTCACACAGTCTTCATAGATCGATATCTAGGCTATATATATGGACCGATTTAATTAAAAAAAGACCCAATAGTGATGTTTATGGGACATCTAGGAGTGCCAACAAAGAAGATCGTCAAAGGTAATGAATGTTTGATATTTTATTTCTGCGTTTTGTGTAGCGCCGACTATGCTAATTAATTTGTTTACGTCCCCTGCGGGTCTTTTGGGGTGTTGCATGCCATCAGATAATAGCTTCTCATACTTTCGCCAAAAAGCATTTTAAAAATCTGACTTGTTGGCTGGATTCATAACGAGTGTAGCTTTAATTCAGTACCCTGCATGTGTGTTTTAATGAACGTTTGAGTTTTAACGAGTGCTATTAGCATTTAGCGTATCGCATTTGCATTTCCAGATGTCGAGATGGGACGCCTGCGTGTCGGGTCGACCTAAGAGGTTAAGTTGTTATTCTGCAATTTGTCTCCATCCATATTTATAGCATCCATGCTCTGAGTTTACTACAATATCCTCATTCAAGCCTCCAGCCAAACATAAAACTAGGATTTTAAAAAGTCTTGAGGCCCACAGTACAATTCAGGTCTGATCTGATCTCAGCTGTCAACTAATTTAACATGTTGGCTCTAGACATCCCTGGAAGGCCTAAAGTATATCTAATCTTCCAAGGTTAGATGGGGAATGCATGATCACGGCTCTGAAGGATACTACCGTGCTGATATAATATGAAGAGCACAGACAGAGATAATGCAGAGAAACATAACTCATAACTAAACTTGGAGTTATAAAGTGTCTTCGTAACGACAAGGAAAAGTTTTAAATGTATCCATTTTACTGATAAGAGAGACTAAACCATTTTGTTGTTGCTATGATCAACTGTGTGCTTTTCCTTTTTGAGGAAAATGTTAATAAAAGTTCGAAACAAACACGTAACACCAAAATGGATATCTATCTCTGTGTGTACTAAATTACAACTAAACCACATACCGTAGACCAACTACCTGCAGTCTCCCCTTCTTCATAAAATGAGAGAGCAAAGTTAATACAGTACAGGGAGTCCTAATGGAACTTGAATTCTACATTATTCACATTATCGGCTGAAGGCTTTAGAGATTACTCTAGTCTAGCCTTTTTGTAATGTACACAGTAGTTGTACAGTACAGAGCAATTCCCACAGAGATACTATTAATTGAGTTCTAAATGTAAATCCATGGCAATTCCTATCCATGTAAATGGAAAAAAATAGGCATAGAAGAGTACGTGATGTATTTGATCTAGTATCGCACATTGTTCTAAGGGTTGCACTGGAAAAGTCTAAGTTCTTGAAGTAAGGAGGGGAGTTATAATGGAGCATGGGGGGGATTTAAAAACATGCTTTTATTATTTTAGCCTCTCTTTCTGCCCGCCCACAAAGTATAGAACCCACACAGCATCTAGTAAGAGATAATAATTGCCTTTCTTCTCTTACTCTGATTGCTATTGATTTATTTGAGGCAGTGGCTGGAAATTTTACTTTAATGATGTCTCTCATTCCAAAATAAACCTTTTCTGAAGACTGACTCTAAAAGCATGTAATAAAGAAGTGGTAATAAGCACACCATCTCACGAAGCCTTCTTTAAATCACCTTTTGTAACCGTGAAAATGAGTCATTTGATGATCCTACTGCGAGAAAGGGGAGACTGCATTTTCTAAGATTAAGTCCCTTTTTTGTTGGATTTTACGGGTGATAGTCTCCCTTCTCGAGATTACATTATTAGCGACATTCCGGCTACTATAACCAACTCACGATAACAGGCTAAATCAAATCATCAACCTCATTTGGCAAGCAAACAGTGAAATAAAAAGCTGATTTGATGAGTTTGAATTGGGTGATTGTGCTAAATTGTTCGCTCCTTCTTCAGGACAGATGATTTAGCCATTGTAGGATTCAGAAAAATGGCAGCTCTCATATCAGACTCAGTTTTCTTG
The DNA here is from genome assembly GCF_021184085.1 of Oncorhynchus gorbuscha. Classification (NCBI taxonomy): domain Eukaryota; kingdom Metazoa; phylum Chordata; class Actinopteri; order Salmoniformes; family Salmonidae; genus Oncorhynchus; species Oncorhynchus gorbuscha. The sequence continues at coordinate 51,176,408 of NC_060181.1, read as the reverse complement.
CACATCTCTTGGTATAATACAAGATAATGAAAGGGACATTTCTATTTAGTCTGTGAACAGAAAGGCTTTATGAGGAGTGAGACACTGAATAGGTCCTCTCCTGAGTGTAAGCACTTTTTTTATTTTTTTATCTACGTTCGTTTCTCTGAAAATCCCCCTTCTCTCTGTACACATAGCAATGCGCATGCCCCACCCACCTCAGGAATCTTCCCTTTCCAGTCGTTATTTCCCTGTTTTTGTGGGGTGGAAATTAACTTAAGCTGCCACATACAGTAATTGTCACTGGATCTATTTATGAAAAGCAACGCACACTCAAACTGTTGCTTGTACAAAGCGCATTTTCCTATGCGTTTTTCCCTCAAACGTCTGTTAAGAACGTGTGACATGCAAGTCCCCTTCAAAATGTCAACAATGGAACGTGGTTTTTGATTTGCATCTATTTCAAAGGCGACGCTTGGACAGGGATTAAACGCACCAAGGTAATATTTATGGATGACATTGCCATAATGTATGTTTAATGTGTCATTGTAGACTTTATTGGCCAGACAGATTAAATCCTTCAGCATGGGAGTTGAATTGACACGACCAAGAGTTATAGTAGAGTATAGTATAGTAAGAGTGGTAATGCAGTACCTTAACTAAAAACATTGTAATTTATAACCTTGTCCCCCACACACACACAGGCACACAGTGCCCCACCCCTCTCCTCCACCTCTTCATCAACCTCCTCAATTTACACCTCCATTCCTCCATGCACATCTCTGTTGTAATGCTCTAATTACAAATGTGTGGTGTCAAAGCATTTTACCTTGAGAAGGAAGGAAGGAGAAGGAGGGGGGCGGAAGGAAGGGACTTCACAGACAGACACAGACACACTCTTTCTCTCTGCTTGGCATACCTGACAGCTCAATCATGACTTGTTTTAGTTCAGGACATGACCCTACCCCCGCCCCTAACTGGGAGAAATACTGACTGTGAAAAAACATAAGAAAGAAAACATGAACAATTTTCACTCCCATCTGCATCTGAGGACAAGCTGACACATTAATTGACACATTAAAGTGGAGAGTAAATAATGACTTGCAGGATGAGGCTAGTGTGAGCTTCATGGATCTGGAGCGCACCCCTGTGGTTGAAGATAAAAATAAATCACATAAAACGCACACACACGCACACACACACACAAATCTGGGAATGAGAATTTATTTAAGTAAAAATGCTCCAAAATGCTTTGTGTGACCACCCGCCAATGTGGCTGTGAAGAATAGACATTCTACCAGCCAATGCCAAAATCTACAGTACCAGCATTTGGCTAGTGGCTGGTGTTAATTTCCTACTTCACTACCGTGTACACAATATTCTGGGATGATATAAGAGACAGAGGAGAATGCGATCATTGCACAAGTGTGTGTTGATTTTTCTTAATACAGTTTAATACATTAATTTGAAATGTTTACCAAGTACCTCAAGCAGCTTCCAAAAATTAACAACAAAATGTCGTAGATAAGGGTTTTGATCTTGCACACATTGTAAACTATTTCTGTGTTGGTATATTCTATAGAAGGGTGTTAATATTAGAAAAAGTATACCCACCTGTTTTATAAACATATTCTTGACATAATGTTATATGCCCAGAGAATTTGACAAAAACAATCATGAATATGAGTGAAATTCATCATGATCAGGTACAGTAGAATGTGAGATTGTAATGGGGTGGTACCTTAGAAAGATGCAGGTTGGATAGAGTAAATACCATGCAAAAACAACAACAAAAAGTATGCCCTGTGTATATGCAAATGGGCCAAACGTTTTCATTCTAAAACATTTATCCAAGCAACAAAACACAAAAATAGGCCATGGTTTTCAAATGTTGGCATGTGTTGTTTCAAAGAAGAAAATTACATGAATATTGAACAGAATTCAATTGAATACATACATTCCTACCAAATTGAATACAGAAATTCCTACCAAAATGAATGTTGTGTCAGTTTTTTGTTTGTTTATGTGCTTCAGCCTAATTCAGTCAATATTTGGTGGATTTGTTTTTACAATAAGGTTTGAGAATCTTACTTACTTATTAATCTTACAGTTGCTAGTAGGCCTACACATAACATCACACCACATGGACCCACACATCCCACAAAAAATACATTAAGACAGACTATAGGCCCTCTGTCCCTTTGCAACCTCATTTTCTATGAGACTCCACCTGGCCCGCTCTTTCCAGACAAAATCCATAATTTCTATTTGATGGCGCAGCCAGCCGAGTTTCTGGAGGACGCTGGGCTGATATTGATGTGTCTCATTTCGGGTCTGCTGGGGACACCAATTACCCTTTCGAGAGTCTCTAGGAAAGGGCTACTGGTGTACGTGTTTGTGTGTGACCGTCTGTGTGTGTGTGTGTGTGTGTGTGTGTGTGTGTGTGTGTGTGTGTGTGTGTGTGTGTGTGTGTGTGTGTGTGTGTGTGTGTGTGTGTGTGTGTGTGTGTGTGTGTGTGTGTGTGTGTGTGTGTGTGTGTGTGTGTGTGTGTGTGTGTTGGTTCTTCTATCCATGTGGGGACCAAAAGTCTGCATGGCTAGTAAAATAAGGAAAATGATCCCTCGCATGGACATTTACCATATCCACATGAGCACAAAGCTTAGGGGTTGGGTTTAAAATTAAGGTTAGGTTTACAAATAATCAGCTAATCAAATGGCTACCCGTGTCACACCCTGACCATAGTTTGCTTTGTATGTTTCTATGTTTTATTTGGTCAGGGTGTGATCTGAGTGGGCATTCTATGTTGTGTGTCGAGTTTGTCTGTTTCTGTGTTTGGCCTAATATGGTTCTCAATCAGAGGCAGGTGTTAGTCATTGTCTCTGATTGGGAACCATATTTAGGTAGCCTGTTTGGTGTTGGGGTTTGTGGGTGATTGTTCCTGTCTCTGTTTACACCAGATAGGCTGTTTAGGTTTTTTCACGTTTATTGTTTTCGTATACTGTTCGTGTTTTCATCTTTCATCTATACAAATAACCACGCTGTATTTTGGTCCTCCTCTCCTTCGACACAAGAAAACCGTTACATTGCATTGACACCCCCTCTTTTTTTTACGCTGCTGCCACTCGCTGTTTATTATCTATGCATAGTCATTATACACCTACCTACATATACAGTATAAAGTTTGGACACAACTACAAATTCCAGGGTTGTTCTTTATTTCTACTATTTTCTACTTTGTAGAATAATAGTGAAGACATCAAAACTATGAAATAACACATATGGAATCATATAGTAACCAAAATAAAGTGTTAAACAAAACAAAATATATTTCATATTTGACATTCTTCAAAGTAGCCAACCTTTGCCTTGATGACAACTTTGCACACTATTGGAATTCTCTCAACCAGCTTCATGAGGTAGCCTGGAATGCATTTCAATTAACAGGTGTGCCTTGTTAAAAGTTAATTTGTGGATTTCTTTCCTTTCTTAATGTGTTATACAGAAGATAACCCTATTTGGTAAAAGACCAAGTCCAAATTATGGCAAGAACAGCTCAAATAAGCAAAGAGAAATGACAGTAAATCATTATTTTAGGACACACTGAAAGTTTCTTAAATTGCAGTCGCAAAAACCATCAAGCGCTATGACCCTGGCTCCCATGAAGACCGCCACAGGAAAGGAAGACCCAGAGTTACTTCTGCTGCAGAGGATAAGTTCATTAGAGTTACCAGCCTCAAATTGCACCCCAAATAAATACTTTAAAGAGTTTAAGGAACAGACATATCTCAAAATCAACTGTTCAGAGGAGACTGCATGAATCAGGCCTTCGTGGTCAAATTGCTGCAAAATAACCACTACTAAAGGACACCAATAAGAAGAGGAGACTTGCTTGGGCCAATACAAATGACCAAAATACACGAGCAATGGACATCTGTCATACCGCTGTGTCTTTGTGAGACGCAGAGTAGGTAAGCGGATGATCTCCACATGGGTAGTTACCACCGTGAGCATGGGGGAGGTGGTGTGGGGGTGCTTTAATGGTGACACTGTCGGTGATTTACTTACAATTCAAGGCACACTTAACCAGCATGGCTACCACAGCATACTGCAGCGATACGCCATCCCATCTGGTTTGCGCTTAGTGGGACTATCATTTGTTTTTCAACAGGACAATGACCCAACCCACCCCAGGCTGTGGAAGGGCTATTTGACCAAGAAGGAGAGTGTTGGAGTGCTGCATCAGATGACCTGGTCTACACAATCACCCGACCTCAACCCAATTGAGATGGTTTGGGATGAGTTGGACCGCAGAGGAAAAGCAGCCAACAAGTGCTTAGCATTTGTGGGAACTCCTTCAAGATAGTTGGAAAAGCATTCCAGGTGAAGCTGGTTGAGAGAATGCCACGAAACTTCATCAGCCGGTGATTGTCAAGCAAATAACTGTCGATCTCACATTAATCTGAGCAGCTAACCGATCGCTGCAGCTGTACATAGTCTATCGGTAAATAGCCCACCCAATTTTACCTACCTCATCCCCATACTGTTTATATTTATTTACTTTTCTGCTCTTTTGCACACCAGTATCTCTACCTGTACATGACCATCTGATCATTTATCACTCCAGTGTTAATCTGCAAAATTGTAATTATTCGCCTACCTCCTCATGCCTTTTGCACACAATGTATATAGACTCTTGTGTAACTCTGTGTTGTCTGTTCACACTGCTATGCTTTATCTTGGCCAGGTCACAGTTGTAAATGAGAACTTGTTCTCAACTAGCCTACCTGGTTAAATAAAGGTGAAATAAATCAAAAATAAAATAAAAATTAACATAAACACATTTAGCATCTCCTGGCATCCACACATAGCCTTACAAGCCAATGATGCTGACCTTTGGAACGTCTACATTTGAAAAAGTCTAATAAATGTAATATAGCCTACACCTTCACAATAAATGCCTTATTTATTTTAGACAAGTCTAAAGAAGCATGAAATGAAGAAAATGTAGTCTATTTCAGATGAATAAAATAGCATACTCTGAGTTGTCCTGATCTGATTTGCCCTGATCTGTCGATGCCAAATGGCTGTGTGCTACACTAGTCAATTTAGCTGACAAGATTTGCTTAGAATTCTGTGTTGTTATTTTGTAGTATGAAGAATACAATTGAACAAAGCTGAATAAAATAGGGATATTTTCTCTAAACAATGAGGTAGTGTGCACATGCAGCTATTCTGTGATGGGCGGTTAACAAAGAAAAAGGTACTCCTATATGCTTAATTTAGAGTTCTTAATGTAACTTCAGTTGTTCTACATTGGGCTTTATGTTTTGCAACTCTAATGCCTAGAATTTCACGGCGGCATCCCCTTTGTGTGGGCCAGTGGCTGTTGTGCCCTTCTCCGAGTGCTGCGCACTCCATCAAGTGATCCGGTCTTACTCACAGGCTACAAATGAAGACAGACACATCGGAGAAGCAACTCCCCACATCCGTATCCAATTCCGAGGTGCATATTGAAGATATTGGAAGAACTGTCCACCTTTACATTTCGTCAGCCAACAAGATGAGTAGGTCTAACAAACAGCAAAAGCACTAGCCTATGTCAATCTACTATCCTCCATGGTACAAAGTTTGACCTATTATTTTCTGTGCGAGAAATACGTATTCAAAACATAGTCTGGGACAGTTGTGGGATGTGATAGATCCCAAATTATTAAAACCACTAGCATTAAAAAAACTTTTTTACGCAATGTGGCTGACGGAACAGATCAGAACGTTTCTCTTAAGATGTTTATTCATATTATAAGCGCACATGGTAGTAAGCTATAAGCGCGAATGTTCCAATAGAAGAAAACCCCATTATCAAAAGTGAACGGAGCTGCAATTATGCATGTAACGCTTTTATTATAAAGGTACGTTTTTATGGTGAAAATTATCTTCCCCAAACTTGAAACTCACACGCTGCTTATGTATGCCAGTTAGGCTCAACACCCATTGTAAAGTGTATTAATTTGCTTAATTTTAAGAAGCTATTTGGTCACTTTAGTTGTAATACAAACCTAGACATATATAAACCTAGACATTTATGACTATGGGCTAGGCTAGATGAGGTGTGGGACTATGATTTGAAAAAGCTGGGGGAAAAAGGCATTGTTTCTTATGCTAGGCATCATTCACAAGTGATAATATATAATTCACAAGTGATAGGCTAATATTGTCACCCATCAGACTATTCTTGATTTAATATTGTCTTTACATATACTAAATAATATGTGTGTGAAATGTGTTTTGATTTAGAATGGACCATTATCAGGCACCTGTAGCAAAGCAGGGGCAGCGGGAAAAATACATGTAATCTATGCACTTAAATAGTGAATGAAAGATGATTTCCCCATGGTTTATTGTCTTGCCAGCCAGGTAGGCTGTACTCCAGTTGTAAAGATAAGCAATGTGCTTAATATTAGGACATTTGAAAATAAATATAGTAGGTCTAGCCAATAGAAAGCTGATTCTCCACTTTTTAGTAGAGGCCATCACTCTGTTTTCTTGAGCAATTGCATAGCCTATACAAGGCAGTTAGCAAGTTTGGTAGGCTACTAATTACCATCAGCAGCATCAGAGCTTGGAGAAGTCTAATTACCATGACTAAACGGTCACGTGGAATTTGACTGCCTTCATGAACGTTGATCGCCGGTGTGGAGGTAATATGGTCGGCACAACAGCCCTATTTACATGGACTCTCTGCAATAATGGTGTTTAACATGATTTTGAATGACTACGCCATCTCTTTCCCACACACATACAATTATCTGTAAGGTCCCTGAGTCGAGCAGTGAATTTCAAGCACAGATTCAACGACAAAGACCAGGGAGGTTTTCCAATGACTAGCAAAGAAGGGCACCTATTGGTAGATGGCTAAACATTTAAAAAAGCAAAAACTGAATATCCTTATGAGCTATTAATTACTTACACTTTGGATGGTGTATCAATACACCCAGTCACTAAAAAGATACAAGCGTCCTTCTAACACAGTTGATGGAGAGGAAGGAAACCACTCAGGGATTTCACAATTAGGCCAATGGTGATTTTAAACCAGTTAGAGTTAAATGGCTGTGGAGAAAACTGATGGACGAATTACACTGTAGTTACTCCACAATACTGAGTTAAATGAGTGAAAAGAAGGAAGCCTGTACAGAATAAAACATCTTTGAAAACATGCATCCTGTTTGCATTAAGGCACAAAAGTAAAAAATAAAAAAAATGTGGCAAATAAATTAACTTCATGTCTTGAATACAAAGTGTAATGTTTGGGGCAAATCTAACACAACACATCACAGAGTCACACTATTTTCAAGCATGATGGTGACTGCATCATGTTATGGGCATGCTTGTCATCAGTAAGGACTAGGCAGTTTTGTGGGATAAAAAGAAAAGGAATAGAGCTAATCACAGGCAAAATCCTAGAGGAAACCCTGGTTCAGTCTGCTTTCCAACAGACACTGGGAGACAAATTCACTTTTTAGCAGGACAATCGCCTAAACACAAGGCCAAATATACACTGGAGATTTTAGGATAATATTAAAAGGAATAGAGCTAAACGCAGACACAGTTTTGACTTAAATCGGCATGAAAATCTATGGCAGGCAATGATCAACAACCAACTTCACAGAGCTTGAAGAATTGTAAATTGTACAATCCAGGTTTGCAAAACTCTTAAACTTTGCAAACCTGGATATACAGTTAGAATCACCTTTGACAGCGATTACAACATGTATTGACTCAGGGGGGTTGAATACTAATCTGAATCAAAATCACATTTTTCTTCCACTTTGACAAAGTATTTTGTGTAGATTGTTGTTAAAAAATGAAAATTAAATCTATTTTAATCCCACTTTGTTACACAAACAATGTGGAAAAAGTAGAGGGATTGGAATCATTTCTGAAGGCACGATATGCCGATATCATAGCTGTACGTAATTAAGCAGCTAAGAAGAACATGAAATTGCTAGACTGCCTGTTTGTGTCGTGCTTATGTTTGCAATACTGACAACAACGTTTGTACAAACATGTTGATAATGTATTTTGTGTAAAACATGTAAATAACTGCACGTAGCCTACTCCCTCCTTTTTTAAATGAAAAATAACATGAAATTGTGTGTATGCTTACTGAAGCATGGAATGCAATAGAACAGTTTTGTGTACAACATGAAGTTTTTAGGCTACACCAGTGACTAGACAAAGGCGATAAAGGAAGGGGAGCAGCAGTGGAACACTCAGCACAGCAGCTACGCAGGCAGCAGAGTCGGCACTCAGCTAATTAAAAAGTCAAATCCTGCACATGCACAGAAATGTCTATATATTTTGCCTGGGCAAATTGATATACAAACACGCTGTATCCGAGGCCACCATCACATAGCTTTAGTTCTTTAGACAGTCAAAAGTCCAAAACAGGTAAACCCACACCCATGTAGGCACAGATCAGGGTACCAAGGGCCCTGAATTCATATGTCTGTAGTCTAAATTGAGTTACCCGCCTTACATTATGTGCCAACTGGAAAAACACTATAAATTCAATCCTTTAATAACTGATGTATGAGTGTGTGTTTGTTACTACTTACCAGAGAGACATGCTTCATGGTATCCCTCCAGGTCTTGTCGACGGCAGTGAAGCGGCGTCCCTCCTCTGGCATTTGGGCCATGATGTCTGGGGAGCTGAATATGGGCTCTAGGTAGAGCCAGGTGGACTGCACCTTCAGCCACTCGTCCAGGATCTCCTGCAGAAGCAGAAGCTTGCCTTCCCAGTCCCTGGGGATGGATGGATGGGTGAATTAATACATCAGGGTCATATTCATTAGGGCACACCATATCAAATAATTATTTGGGATTTGAGATCCAATGTTTTATATTTGGTGAAAGTACAGAAGGTTACCTTTTATTTGAGGGTATTTTCATATCTGTTTTACCGTTTAGAAATTAAAGCACGTTAGTCCATTTGAAGGTGTCATAAGTACAGTGTGTCAAGGCTCTGGGGGCACGGCTGTTGCATCCAGCAGTGTGTGTGACGTTTGGTGTGGTGTTCTTTGTTGTTTTTACACTTTGTTTATAAACCATCTGTCAATGATTGCTTTACAGTGACGGGGTGTTAGACTGATCTTGTTGATCGTGTACATACCCTCTACAAACGGATTATGTTTTGAAAACGCTGCTCACAGCGGAATCCAACACGGTAAAGAGATCATACTACAATGCAACTCACACACAAATGCAATGGATATCCCAATGGCCCATCTAATCTCCTATTGTCTGCGAGTGGATTACAAACCCAAATGCAAAAGCGGAAAACGCGGGGGAATCAGACATAGACTTTAAAAAATGAAGAACAAACTTCCCTTACACACCACCTTGCTGATCAATGCCCAGTCACTGAGGGGGAAAGAGGATGCGCTGCTGTCAGCAGCAACATGGATACCGGGAGGCCTGTTTGCTGGTGTTTACTGAGACTTGGCTGGATGACAGAGTCCTGGACAGGGAAGTGAGGCGGCCGGGTTCACACTGGTCAGAGCGGACCGTGATCTGACCATCACAGGGAAACATCACGGAGGGGGTGCCTGCCTGCTTGTCAGGGACCAGTGGTGTAAATCGATCCTGGTAAGAGAGAGACTCTGTACCTCTGACATTGAACTGCTTTTAAGTCACTGCAACCCTACTATCTGCCCCATGAGTTCCCCCAATTGTTTGTTACCGTTGTGTTTATTCAATGAAAAGCTAATATAACAAAGGCATCAAATATGAACTATAATCCGTCACAAAACACTGGAATCCATTTTCCCCGACGCACCCAAATTTATTTTAGGGTATTTTAACTGCACTTTGCACAAGGTCCCGCGCACGTACCACCTGTATGTGAAATGTCACGCTACGAAAAATAAGACTCTTGATTTGTGCAATGAGACAATACCAAATGATTTCCCTGCCACCACCAGACCTTCCTATAAACATCAGACCACAATGTTGTCTACCTCCAGCCAACCTACTGTCAGCTCCTGGAGAGGGAGAAACCTACAGTTAAAACTGTCCAGATCTGGAACGACAATAGTATCACTCATCTCCAAGGGTGTTTTGACTGTACTATGTGGGAGGTATTTGAGGACAGCAGCTCTGTTCTTTTTTTTAAGAGGGTAGATCAGCTTTAATATTGCGGTTAGATTGTTGCTCCCATCAATGTAATTGTCTGCATAATTTCCAATCCCCCATATATTTTGGGGATAAATATATGTATATACATACACATACCAATATACATTTACACTATCGTTCAAAAGTTTGGGGTCGTTCAGAAATGTACTTGTTTGTGAAAGAAAAGCAATTTTTTTGACCATTAAAATAACATCAAATTGATCAGAAATACAGTGTAGACATTGTTAATGTTGTAAATGAGTATTGTAGCTGGAATATGGCAGATGTTTTATGGAATATCTATATAGGCATACAGAGGTCCATTATAGGCAACCATCACTCCTGTGTTCCAATGGCACCTTGTGTTAGCTAATCCAAGTTTACTATTTTAAAAGGCTAATTGATCATTAGAAATCACTTTTTCAATTATGGATGCTGGCCTTCTAGGCAGAGTTGAAAAGAAAAAGTAATATCTCTATCCAGTGTCTGTGTACTTTTGCCCATCTTAATCTTTTCTTTTTATTGGCCAGTCTGAGATATAGCTTTTTCTTCGTAACTCTAGAAGGCCAGTATCCCGGGGTCGCCTCTTCACTGTTGACGTCGAGACTGGTGTTTTGCGGGTACTAGTTCATTAAGCTGCCAGTTGAGGACTTGTGACATTTACAGTTGAAGTCAAATACATTTAAATGCAGTTTTCAACAAGTCCTGACATTTAATCCAACTAAAAATTGATTTATGATTTCAATTTCAACTTTTATTTATTTCATCACATTCCCAGTGGGACAGAAGTTTAGTATTTGGTAGCATTGCCTTTAAATTGTTTAACTTGGGTCAAATGTTTTGGGTAGCCTTCAACAAGCTTCCCACAATAAGTTGGTGAATTGTGGCACATTCCTCCTGACAGAGCTGGTGTAAGTGAGTCAGTTTTGTAGGACTCCATGCTCGCACACGCTTTTTCAGTTCTGCACACACATTTTCTATGGGATTGAGGTCAGGGCTTTGTGATGGCCACTCCAATACCTTGACTTTGTTGTCCTTAAGCCATTTTCCTCATGATGCCATCTATTTTGTGAAGTGCACCAGTCCCTCCTGCAGCAAAGCACCCCAACATGATGCTTCACGGTTGGGATGGTGTTCTTTGGCTTGCAAGCCACCCCCTTTTTCCTCCAAACATAACGATGGTCATTATGGCCAAACAGTTCTATTTTTGTTTCATCAGACCAGAGGACATTTCTCCAAAAAGTACAATCTTTGTCCCTATGTGGAGTTGCAAACTGTAGTCTGGCTTTTTAGTGGCGGTTTTGGAGCAGTGGCTTCTTCCTTGCTGAGCGGCCTTTCAGGTTATGTCGATAGAGGACTTGTTTTACTGTGGATATAGAAACTTTGAACCTGTTTCCTCCAACATCTTCACAAGGTCCTTTGCTGCTGTTCTGGGATTGATTTTCACTTTTCACACCAAAGTACGTTCATCTCTAGGAAACAGAACGCGTCTCCTTCCTGAGCGGTATGATGGCTGCGTGGTCCCATGGTGTTAATAATTGCGTACTATTGTTTGTACAGATGAACATGGTACATTCAGGCTTTTGGAAATTGTTCCCAAGGATGAACCAGACTTGTGGAGGACAAAAAACAAATCTGAGGTCTTGGCTAATTTCTTTTCATTTTCCCATGATGTCAAGCAAAGAGGTACTGAGTTTGAAGGTAGGCTTTGAAATACATCCAGAGGTACACCTCCAATTGACTCAGGCTAATTGACATAATTTATCAGAAGTTTCTAAAGCCGTGACATTTTCTGGAATATTCTAAGCTGTTTAAAGGCACAGTAAACTAATGTATGTAAACTTCTGACCCACTGGAATTCTGATACAGTGAATTATAAGTGAAATAATCTGTCTGTAAACAATTGTTGAAAAAATGACTTGTGTCATGCTCGAAGTAGATGTCCTAACCGACTTGCCAAAACTTTAGTTTGTTTACAAGACATTTGTGGAGTGGTTGAAAAACTAACTTGCAACCTATCTGTTTGCAAACTTCCGACTTCAGGCATTCCTGGACCTGTGACCAAAAACATGCTACGTATGGACAGTATCAAAATAAATGATCTAATGACTTTCCTCCTCACAAAACAATACGCAGAGCTGGGAAGATTGTATCCCCTATATACATTACATTCTATTGGTTGCAAGAATTTTTTATAATAATTTTAAATGGAAAATTTGAAGTTTTGTATCCTGTGTCGTTTTGCGTGTCAATTCATAAACCATCGAAAATCTCTTCCCAACTGTTTTGCAATTTATATGACACAGCTGTACATTTTTTGGTCCTTAAATGAAAATTGTATGTATTTTTACTTATCACATTTTTCCTTAACCATTTTTGGTCTTTAATGCAGGGCCGACAGACATGTTCCTTACTTGTTCCCCCTTCCAATTGCCTCTTCCATTTTTGTGGTAATTCTGCAATTAGTTGGTTGTAATTTTGGGTAGAGCAGACATTTCTATATGTCTGTTAGCTGCACGTGTGACATAATTCCACCAGTCCTGTTGGGAATGGACAAAATCAACATGCATGCGATTGCGCATGCACGTGCCTGGTCTAGTCAGCATGTAAGGGACTTCGTAGATGGGGGGGCTGGTTTTGTGGCTGTTGGACTTCCTGAGGCAGAGGTCACAGCAGGTCAAGGTGGGTCCCCACGTCTCGGACATACGCACCACCAACATAGGCTCCCCACACGGATGTGTTTTATGCCCACTCCTGTACATCTTGTATACTAATAGTTGGGATATTTTAATGTTGACTTTACTATTCCGACTCTGTTTTACAAATCTTTCATTGAGAGTATTTTAACTTTTTGAATTGTTTGTTGGTTTGGTAATTCCACTGTCAGTCAGAAAAATATGCTGAGAAGGATTATCATCACAGCAAGTAAGGTATTGGGAATCAAACAGACCTTTAAGGTCAGGGCCCCCCAGCAAAGCTCACAAAATTATTTGAGACACAAGCCACCCCCTGTACCCGGACTTTGAGCTACTCCCCTCTGGGTGCAGCTATAGGGCACCCCCCAGCAGGAAACACAGGAACTACACAATAATTTGTGCTAGGTGTGATATCCCTCCTAAACAGCTCAGGCTAATGTTCCTATCGACTCAGTAAGGCCAGCAGGCTAGCCTCTTTTTATTAGTATGTACTCTAGCTGTTATACTGTCAATTTGGTTTCTACTGTATTTAAACGCCACTTTAAACGTGTACATGACACTGCCACAAAATGTCCCCATACGGACAATAAAGTCAGTAAAGTATTCATACCTAGTGCTGTTACAGTGACCGTATTACCGCCACACCAGCAGTCATGAGTCATGACTGCAGTCAAATTCTATGTGACCGTTTAGTCATGGAAACTAATAATCTTCCAAGTTTTTCCCCCTGTTCTGAGACCGGTGCATGATAATGGTCCATTCTAAATCAAAATTAATTTCATACATATTTATTTAGTATATGTAAAGACAAAATAAAATCAAGAATAGTTTGATGAGTGACAATATTAGCCTATCATTTGTGAATTATATTGAATTATATATTATCACAGTAAGCAAAGAAACAGTGCATGCCTTTTTTTGCAGCATTTTCAAACCCCCTCATGTAGCCTAGCCCATTGGCCTATATGTTTTTGATAAGGTTCGTATTACAACTCAAGTGGCCAAATAACTTATTAAAATTAAGCACATTAATCTGCTTTACAGCCGCTGTAAAGCCTGCCTAACTGGCATACACAGGCAGCGCGTGAATTTCAAGCTTGGGGAAGATTATTTTCAGCATAAAAATGCACCTTTATAATAAAGCATTACATCCATAATCGCATTTGTGGTCACTTTTGAGAATGGTGTTTTCCCGTTAATTGATTGCATTTCGGAACATTCCCGCTTATAGTCTACTCCCGTGTGAGCATCGCTGCGCTTACAATGTGAAAAATAGCCTAATAGTTTATCAACATTTTAAGATAAATGTTCTGATCGATTGCATAAGCCTCATTCCTTTAAAAAAAAAATTGATGAGAGTGGTTGTCTTCATTTGGGATCTATCGCAACCCACAACTGTTCCAGACAATGTTTAGAATATTGATTTATCGCACAGAATAGAATAGTTCAATTATTGTACTATGGGGGATGGTAGATTGACTTGGCTAGTGCTTTTGCTGTTCATTAGGCCTACTCATCTTTTTGGCTGATGAAAAGTAAAAGTAGACAGTTCTTCTAGCATCTTCAATATGCGCCTCGGGAAGACAGACACCGATGTGTCTGTGTTCACTTGTAGCCTACTTCAGAGCTGAAATAGATGCCTGTGAGAATAACCCAATCAAATGACGGGCATTGGCTAATAAGAATTGAGATATATCTCAGAGAGCCATGTGAGTGAGAGGTGCTTCGGAACATGCAGCCGGGAGAAGGGAATTCTGATTATTAAATTCAGCCCAAGAGTACAACAGCCACTAAAGGCATGGATTTGTTTAGGGACCATTACGGACACACTAGGGGGATTCTGCCGGGATATTAGAGGCATTATCAAGTGCTTGTCAAATTGTGAATGAGAGACTGATGAAGTGTGTGCAGCCTGTTCAAGAAACAAAGAAGAGCTCATGCCTTTCATGCAACTTTTTTTCAAATAATCAATCGAGTCGCATCATGCACCAACACCCCATAATGACAAAGTGAAAACATGTTAACACATTTATTGAAAGTGAAATATGGAAATATCTAACTTACATAAGTATTCACACCCATGAGACAATATATGTTAGAATCACCTTTTGGAGCGATTACAGCGAGTCTTTCTAGGCAAGTCTCTAAGAGCTTTGTACACCTGGATTGTACAATATTTGCACATTATTCATTTTAAAATTCTTCAAGCTCTGTCAAGTTGGTTGTTGACCATTGCAACACAGTCATTTTCCAGTCATGCCATAGATTTTCAAGTCAATTTAAGTCAAAACTGTAACTAGGCCACTCAGGAACATTCAATGTTGTCTTGGTAAGCAACTCCAGTGTATATTTGGCCTTATGTTTTTGGCTATTGTCCTGCTGAAAGATGAATTTATCTCCCAGTGTGTTTTGGAAAGCAGACAGAACCAGGTTTTCCTCTAGGATTTTGCCTGTGCTTATTCCTTTTCTTGTTATCCTAAAAAAACGTCCTGGTCCTTGCTGATGATAAGCATACCCATAACATGATGGAGCCACTACCATGCTGGAAATTATGAAGAGTGGTACTCAGTGAGGTGTTGGATTTGCCCCAAACATAACACTTTGTATTCAGGGCATAAAGTTAATTTCTTTACCACACTTTTTGCAGTTTAACTTTAGTTCATTTTGCAAACAGGATGCATGTTTTGAAATATTTGTATTCTGTACAAGCTTCCTTCTTTTCACTTTGTCACTTAGGTTAGAGTAACTACAATGTTATTAATCCATCCTCAGTTCTCTCCTATCACAGCCATTAACCTCTGTAACTGTTTTAATGTCACCATTGGCCTCATTGTGAAATACATGAGTGGATTCCTTCCTCTCCTACAACTGAGTTGGGAATATATATATATATATTTTTTTTACCCATCTACCAATAGATGCCCTTCTTTGCTAGGCATTGGAAAAGCTCCCTGGTCTTTGTGGTTGAATATGTGTTAGAAATGCACTGCTCGACTAAGTGACCTTAAAGCTAATTGTATGTGTGGGGTACAGAGATGAGGACGTCTTTCAAAAATTATGTTAAACATTATTATTGAGTCCATTATGTGACTTGTTAAGCAAATGTTTACTCCTGAACTTATTTAGGCTCGCCATAACATTTAAGCTTTTCATTTTGTTTAATTTGTAAACCTTTCTAAAAACATAATTCCATGTTGACATTATGGGGTACTGTGTGTAGGCCAGTGACACAAAATCTCAATTTAATACATTTTAAATTCAGACTAACATAACAAAATGTGGAAAAAGTAATGGCGTATGTTAGGACCTTGACAACAGTTGGGTTGTTCCACGAAATGGGTGCATTTTGGGCATGTAAACTTTTAAGAAGTAAACTGTCAAATATTTGTTCTTTCAACATTCAGTTGCATGAAGGATATGTTTAGTCTATGGAAAAACACCTCAGGGATTAATATCCTATGAACTAAGAGCATTTTATCTGCATTGTACCACACTGTCTGTCAACCCTGTTACGGACACTTATGTAGCTAACTACCTAACTATTATTTAAAAGCATGTTTGAGATAAATCCAAAATGTTCTCATTGATCAAGTATCCCTTGTACAAATAAACTCACATTTAATATCAAACTAATAAAGTTAACATTGGGCCTCTAACAAGGTTGACAATTTACAGGGTTGAGGTTTTAGGTGAAAATCGGCCATTACTCCTCATATGGTGAAGAGCATGGGACTACAAGGTATTCATGAAATTAGTAATTATACATATGTTCCACACATAATGAAAGTTTAATCAAATTCCAGGTTTCGTAAAGTGAATTGATCGAACAGGCTTGACGTGTTGAGCTCGAGCATCTCAGTCAAAGATGATAAAACAATTGTTAATAGACCAAAAAGAGAGAGAAGACTTCTATGCTATTCAGAGGCCCCAAACAATGTCTCCTGATGTGAATAATTTAACTTGGTGGAATGGTCCATTATTTTGAAGGGGTATATTGTTTGCTTAACGGGGTTGGCCTTAAAATGAGGGACAAACGTAAATACATCACTAATCACATGAATATAAATAATAGTCTTCAGAAATTACTTTGCCAAAGCACCAAAATAACGAGGCCTTTACAATGATGGTGAAACTTGGAAGCAATGTTGGGATTAACCTGTTAATCCTACCCCCTACTTTTTCGAACATTCTGTTAAACATCGCGCAACATTTCAGCATCCTGCTACTCATGCCAGGAATATAGTATATGCATATGATTAGTATGTGTGGATAGAAAACACTGACGTTTCTAAAACTGGTTAAATCACGGCTGTGACTATAACAGAGCCTGTGTTTCATCGAAAAGCGGAAGAAAAACTGATCACTGAAAAACTGATCACTGAAAACTGGAAAAAATGATCAATGCGCCACTTGCATGTATTGTTGAATGGAAACCAAATTACCTGGAGCCGAGATTGCAATTCCTATAGCTTCCACACGATGTCACCAGTCTTGTCAATTGCCTGGGCTTTGTTTCTTGGTCAAACGAACAAGAGACAGCCCATTTCTTCCGGTCTCCGACAGGATGTTTTGGAGTAGAAATTTCTGAACATGATTTCAAGACGTGGAGCTATTGAATGTACATCGCCCCGTGATCAATTTGATAGATTATTAACGTTTACTAATACCTAAAGTTGCATTACAAAAGTATTTCGAAGTGTTTTGTGAAAGTTTATCGTCGACTTTTTTAATTTAAAAAAATGACGCTGCGTTATAAAACGCTGTTTTTTCCTTGATCACAGTCTTCATAGATCGATATCTAGGCTATATATGGACCGATTTAATCGGGAAAAAAAGACCCAATAGTGATGTTTATGTTTATCTAGGAGTGCCAACAAAGAAGATGGTCAAAGGAAATGAATGTTTTATATTTTATTTCTGCGTTTTGTGTAGCGCCGACTATGCTAATTATTTTGTTTATGTCCCTGCGGGTCTTTTGGGGTGTTGCATGCTATCAGATAATAGCTTCTCATGCTTTCGCCGAAAAGCATTTTAAAAATCTGACTTGTTGGCTGGATTCACAACGAGTGTAGCTTTAATTCAGTACCCTGCATGTGTGTTTTAATGAACGTTTGAGTTTTAACGAGTGCCATTAGCATTTAGCGTAGCACATTTGCATTTCCAGATGTCTAGATGGGACGCATGCGTCCCGGGTCGACCTAAGAGGGTGGGTTGAAATATTCCTAAAAGACACAGGGTTTATGAAGGGCCTTTATTCATATTAAAAATCAAATGTATTAATTTCTCCATCGTTGTCAATAAAGGTGGTAATTGGGAGAATATTCAGTGTGCACACAGTATCCCCCCCAAAAATAAACAATTATACAGAAAACAAAAACAAGCACTTCTTATTGAAATTTCCGGTTTCAGTAAATGTTCTACCGTTTAGTGCCAAATGAATATGACCCAGACAAGTACTGTGTACTGCCATATGTGTACGATTCAATTGGAAAATATTGTACAAAATGCACAGTATTTTTTAACTGTAATTTAAACTCCTCACCTGCTCACCTAATTTTATACCGTCCCCTTCTCACCTGATCTCAGCCTCAAAGGGCTTGATGAAGGGCGAGCCCCGCATGGTCTGAGTCTTGACAATGTGGTCGTCCAGCAGCATCTGCACTTCGTCCACCGATGACAGGATGGACGTGCCAGTCTCGCGGTAGGGCAGCAGGGCAAAGTCCATGTCGCCCCACTCCAGGGCCATCTTCTCCATGGCCTTTTCCAGCGAGTGCTCCTTGCTGGCCGCTTCGCTGACACCCTCGAAGCTGGCCAGGTGGGCCTCCAGGCGCAGTGGAATAAAGCGGGCCACGCAGGCACCTTCCTCGGCTGGACGCAGCGGGAAGCCCACCACCTCCGACATGGTGTTCCAGTGGCGGTCACGTAGCCCCGGGTTACACAGCACCTTAGTTGGAGGGGATTTGGTTTATTGTTAGTCTCTTGTGTCATATACTGTGCCTACATCCGAATTGACCAGAGCCCATAGCTACAGTAGTAGTGCACTACATAGGGAATAGGTTGCCATTTGGGAAGCATCCAGTATGCAGTGTCTTGGCTAAGTGTGGGGTCAATGAGCCTTGGGTTACACAGCACCTAGGGTTACACAGCAACATGTTGTTGTATTGTGTACTGTATCCTCATATTACTGGGAAATGTATGATGGTAATTCTTATACTGTTGAACTACTTATACTCTTGAACTAGCTGTAAAAGACTAGTGTGGGTGACATGAGTTGGTCGCTACAATACAAGGTAAAAGTTGTTTGAGATCTAGTGGAAAGTGCTACATGAATACAATCAATTAATCCAGTGTCAGTAATAGACAGAATAATAGTAAATCAGTGCATAAATCATGAGGGTCGGTGTGATGTGAAAGGGCCCTGTTTCCCGATAGCGATGGAACTTAGGCTAAAAGTAAAATAATAAAAAATATATAAATGTTAGGATGAGCAATATCGGAGTCCGGAGTGTATATATCATGATGTGTGTTTTGTCCTATATATTTTTTTTATTTTAAATCCCAGCCCCCGTCCCCGCAGGAGGCCTTTGCCCTTTGACAGGTAATGTGTTCATAACTGAATTGCCTGGTTAAATAAAAGGTTAAATAAAATAAATATACAAACCCAGTCAAAAGTTTGGACTTTTCTACATTGTAAAATAATAGTAGAGATCAAAACTATGAAATAACACATATGGAATCATGTTGGAATCATGTTGTAACCTAAAAAGTGTTAAACAAATCAAAATATATTTACAATTTTAGATTATTCAAAGTAGCCATGCTTTGCCTTGACAGTTTTGCACACTCTTGAAATTCTCTCAACCAGCTTCACCTGGAATGCTTTTCCAACAGTCTTGAAGGAGTTATGCTGAGCACTTGTTGGCTGCTTTTTCAACTCATCCCAAACCATCTCCATTGGGTTGAGGTTGGGTGATTGTGGGGGACATGTCGTCTGATGCAGCACTCCATCATTCTCTTTCTTGGTCAAATAGCCCTTAAACAGCCTGGAGGTGTGTTGGGTCATTGTCCTGTTGAAAAACAAATGATAGTCCCACTCAGCGCAAACCAGATGGGATGGCGTATCGCTGCAGAATGCTGTGGTATAGATGCTGGTTAAGTGTGCCTTGAAATCTAAATAAATCACTGTCAGTGTCACCAGCAAAGGAACCCCACAACGGTCACATCTTCTCCATGCTTCAGTGGGAACTACACATGCAGAGATCATCCGTTCACTCTCTCAAATTTGGAGATGGTTGTCCTTCTGGAAGATTCTCCCATCTCCTAAAAGGAACTCTAGAGCTCTGTCAAAGTGACCATCGGGTCCTTGGTTACCTCCCTGAACAAGGCCCTTCTCCCCCGATGGTCAGTTTGGCCAGGCAGCCAACACTGGGAAGAGAATTGGTGGTTCCAAACTCCTTCCATTTAAGAATGAAGGAGGCCACTGTGTTCTTCTGGACCTTCAATGCTTCAGACATCTTTTGGTACCCTTCCCCAGGTCTGTGGCTTGACACAATCCTGTCTCGGTGCTCTATGGACAATTCTTTCGATCTCATGACTTGGTTTTTGCTCTTACATGCACTGGTAACTGTGGGACCTTAAATAGGCAGTTGTGTGCCTTTCCAAATCATGTCCAATCAATTGAATTTACCAAAGGTGGACTCCAATCGAGTTGTAGAAACATCTCAAGGATGATCAATGGAAACAGGATGCACCTGAGCTCAATTTCGAGTCTCATAGCAAAGGGTCTGAATGCTAATGTAAATAAAGTATCAGTTATTTTTGTTAAATACATTTGCAAAAATGTCTAAAAACCAGTTTTTGCTTTGTCATTATGGGGTATTGTTTGTAGATTGCTGATGATTTTTTAAAGTCCATTTTAGAATAAGGCTGTAATATAACAAAATGTGGAAAAAGTCAAGGGGTCTGAAATACTTTCTGAAGACACTGTATGTGCGTGTGATGGGATGTATAGACATTATGGACGGTATGCGGATAGAATGTTTAGTATATCTGTAGAATACGTAGGATAGAATAGTATATATACAGCAGTAGTTTAATAGGGTGGCATTGACTAGAACCCTGTATATACATATGAAATTAGTATAACGCTATGTAAACTTTATTAAAGTGACCAGTGTTCTATTATTAAAGTGATTCCATGTACATATGTACATAGGGCAGCAGCCTCTAAGGTGCAGGGTTAGTCCTCTTGTCCAGATGGGATAGAGGAGTACGAAGGCAATTGGTTCGTCCGTGGATCTATTGAGACGATATGCAAATTGAAGTGGGTCTAGGTGTTAGGTAAGGTTGAGGTGATATGATTCTTAACTAGCCTCGCAAAGCAATTAATGAAGATAGAAGTGGGTGCTACGGGGTGATCGTCATTTAGTTCAGTTACCTTTGCTTTCGTGGGTACAGGAGTAATGGTGGACATCTTAAAGCAAGTGGGCACAACAGACTGGGATAGGGAGAGATTGAATATGTCTGTAAACACTCCAGCCAGCTAGTCTGCACCTGCTCTGAGGACGCGGCTAAGGATGTTGTCTGGGCCGGAAAACTTGCAAGGGATAACATGCTTAAATGACGTACTCATGTTGACAACGGAGAACGAGAGCCCACAGTCCTTGAGAGCAGCCCGCGTCGATGGCACTGTGTTATCCTCAAAGCAGGCGAAGAAGGTGTTTAGCTTGTCAGGGAGCAAGACGTCAGTGTCCTGGTTTTAGCTGGTAGCTGGTTTTCCCTTTGTAATCCGTGATTTTCTAGACTCCCTGTCATATACGTCTTGTGTCTGAGCCATTGATATGCAACTCCACTTTGTCTCTGTACTTGTTTGATTGCCTTATGGAGGGCATAACTGCAGTGTTTGTATTCAACCATACGACCCAGTCACCTTGCCGTGGTTAAATTCAGTTATTCATGCTTTGAGTTTTCCGCGAATGCTGCCATCGATCCATGTTTTTTGTTTTGGGTAGGTTATAATAGTCACAGTGGGAACAACATCCCTTATACACTTCCTGATGAACTCAGTCTGTGTGTCAGTGTATACGTCAATGTTATTCTCATAGGCAACCCGGAACATATCCCAGTCCACATGATCAAAACAATCTTGAAGCATGGATTGGGGCGTACTCCCTCTGCTGTTTCCTGAAGTCCACAATCAGCTCCTTAATTTTGTTAATGTTGAGGGAGAGATAATATACCTTGCACCACTCCGTCAGTGTCATGGCTCCACCTGTCACCAGAGGGCAGCAGAGACCATCCTAGAGACATTAATGACAGTCAGGTGTGTCCTATTTACTCAATATGATTTCCCTAAAAGAGGTGTGTTTTCTGTTGATTTTTGCTTAAGCTTGAATTGCGTGCGTTGGTCTCCTGAGTGAGTTTGAGAATTGGTGTTTGTTGTTTTCCCAGTGTTACTGTGAGCCTTCCGTTACCATTTCTCAGTAAAGTATTATGTTTATCCTTAATACACACACACACAAACGCAAAACGATCTTGAAGCATGGATTACGATTTGTCAGACCAGCATTGAATAGACCTTAGCACAGGAACGTCCTGTTTGAGTTTCTGCCTATAGGAAGGGAGAATGGAGTCGTTATCTGATTTGCCGAAGAGATGACGGAGGAGGTCCTTGTAGCCTCCCTGGAAGGGAGAGTAACAATGGTCGAGTTGTTGATGCGCGAGTACTACAAGCAATGTGTTGATAGAACCTCGTCAGCGTTTACCTCAGATTTAATTTGTTAAAGTTCCCAGCTACAATAAATGCAGCCTCAGGATATGCGGTTTCCAGTTTGCACAAAGTCAAGTGTAGTTCCTTGAGGGCCATCGTGGTATCCGCTTGAGGAGGAATATACATGGATGTGATGATAACCGAAGAGAATTCAGTTGAGAGGTAATACAGTCAGCATTTGATTGTGAGATATTCTAGGATGGGTGAACAAAACGACTTGAGTTCCTGTACGTTACCACAATCACACCATGAGTAGTTAATTGTGAAACATAGATCTCCACCTTTCTTCTTCCTGGAGAGTTCATTCTTATCTGCATGATATAGCCAGCATGTACTGAGAACCCAGCTGGCTATATGGACGGGGACAGTATATCCGGAGAGAGCCATGATTCCGTGAAACAGAGCATGATACAGTCCCTGATGTCTCTATGGAAGGAGATCCTCACCCTGAGCTGGTAGACTTTATTGCTAAGAGATTGAACCTTAGCGAGTAATATACTCGGAAGCGGTGGATGGTGTGCATTCCTCCTGAGTCAGACTAGAAGTTCACTCTGAATACCTCTTCTCTGCCGGTGGCGTCTTGGAGCAGCCTCTGGGACAAGTTCAATTGCCTTGGGGGTATGAATAAAGGATCTTTCAGGTTGTATGTAATAACACATAAAACACAAAAAACGTTCTGGGGCACTAATGATGAAAGAAATAACAATACAAAAAACAAATACTGCAAAGTTGCTTAGAAGCTATAAACAGAGCTGCCTTTGAACGGGGTATGGTAGTAGGTGCCAGGTGCACTGGTTTGAGTTTTTCAAGAACTGCAACGTTACTGGGTTTTTCATGCTCAACAGTTTACCGTGTGTATCAAGAATGGTCCACCAAAAACAAACAAAAGATATCTGATGTAAAATATACTGTCCGTGAAATGTATGTAGTATGGATAAGCTAGAAGTGGAAGCCTATGTATTGTTGTCCATTAGTTTACCCCAATTAGGGGAGGGGTGGTATGGTTAGGGGAAAACAATAAACAAGGAAAATATATTTAAAAAATATATATCTTTAAATTAATATACATATTTACAACAACAAAATATTTATGGGGGGGTTGGAAATGATGCAGCCAATTACAATGATGGAAGCCGCAATATTAAAGCTGATCCACCCCCCCAAAAAATAAGAATGGTCCACCACCCAAAGGACATCCAGCCATCTTGACGCAACTCTGGGAAGCATTGGATTCAACCTTTAGACATCCGACAAATTGAGGATGTTCTAAGGGAAAAAGTGGGTGCAACTCAACATTAGGAAGGTGTTCCTAATATTTTGTACACAGTGTATATTTGAATGCACTCACCTTGGTTTTCATTTGAATCATAATTTTATACATTGCTTGTTTGTATCAATTGCAAAGATATTGGCAACTTTGTAATCGTAGTCAACTTTGTTCAGAAGTTATCGGCGGTCACAGTGAGACGGATAATAAGTTTAGAGGAGATCTTCTGTGTTTAAGTGCCGCTGGTGGGCAAAAAAAGCATTAACGACACACTTAGCTGTTCTATGAGTGGTCTGAGGCAGGTATTAGATTAAGTTTTCAAGTGCAAAGATTTTCAATCAATCGCTACATACCTGTACGAGGGGGATGTGCTCCTTAAAGGCCTCCACCTCTGCCTTAACACGGCTAGCAATGTGCAGAGCCTTGGGCGTATCCCCGAAACCCTTCTCCAGCTTGTAAAGGGCACGCCAATAGTTGCCCACATCGCCCTCGACCTTGTCTGGGTTGACCGCGGACAGTGGCCCGTGAACCCATTTATGGTGCTGGTTCTGGAACTCTGCAGCCGTTTCGTAGAGGCGGAGGAAGGGGAGCAGGCGGTCCTGGACCTTCTTGCGCTGTGGGTACTGGGACACGGGCCAGTTGAAGGCCTCTTCCTCCTGGTTGAAGCCTTCGATCTGTAGGGGGAAGGGAGGTGGAGACAGAGCTGTCAAGGCAAAGTGGACTGCCATGGGCAATTACAGTGGTAACATAAGAAAGCCATCATTAATTAATTTTCAAAGAAATTACTCAGTGTGAAACAGTTTTTTTAAATACATGAGGGTGTGTGTTATTGGAGATACTGAACCTGCACACCATATGTAAACACAAACACACATCATCACTTTATTACACTGTCTCTGCTGCCCTCTACAGTAATTTCAGAGAAGAACAATAATATTTTATTGTCCACTGTTATTTTCAGATCAACCCCTTTCAGCAAGCATGCTAATTGCATAGAGCCATGGCGAAAAGCTGAGGTTCCCAATCCTCCTCACCTTCTCCATGGCGGTGTCCAGTTTGGAGTTAAGGGTCTGTGCCTTTTTCAGGTACTTGCTGAGCTCGGACAGGTCCCCGAAGGTCACAAACTCCTCCGCCTGCTTGGCATAGCTCTCTAGCTCCTCCACAAACCTCTCACACCGCAGCTAAAGAGGAAATACAGTGGGAGAGATACACATTTGGAGATAATTGTGCGTATGCACTATCAAAGTAGGTGAGTCAGTGGACTTGTACTTAAAGTGGGCAAGTCTAAATATATGGTTGCTCTCTAACTCTCACAAAACAATCCAGATGGACAACATACTGTATTTATTAATTGGATGGTTCTCCCATCGATCGGGTTCTCACCTATAAATATCTGGGCATGGATTGACAGACTTAATGTTTAAACATAATATATATGACTGACCAAGTTGAAAAGCAAAGATTTAAAGTCTTCTTTTTTTTCTTACATAGATCTTGCCTCACCCTAAATAGCAGGAAGCAGATTGTACAGTCAACTTTCCTGACAGTTCTTGACTATGGTGACACCATTTACCAGTTTGCAGCAGCCACTACTCCTAAAACTTTGGATGCTGTTTACGGTAGTGCCCTTCGCTTTATCACAGGTTACAGTTTTAATACTAACCACTGCATCCTGTATCAAAAGGTTTGCTGGTCCTCATTAAAGTCCCAAAGATCACTTAATTATAATTTTTTTGTTTACAAAGCTCTTCTACACAAGCTTCCAATTTACCTATTGTGTTGCTAACGGATACAAGAATGAGCTCTTGAGGTCCCTCGGGTCTTGACTAATTTAGGTAAATCCTCCTTTACTTTTAGTGCCAACATTGTTGGAATAACCTACTAAATTCCTTGCATCTTCTTCCCTGGTGCCACTTGGGGAGTTTAGGACTCGGTGTTGAATGAATAGAGGATTGCAGTTGTTTCGATTGATGGTAGTGGTTTATTTGTTGACATTGTGGTGTTGAGGTTGTGCCTTGTGGTTATTTATATTCTTCTGGTTTTATTTGTAAGGTACATTTTTCTTCCTGTTTGTGAGACAATGTTTGTACTCAGGGCACCATTGGGAATGAGACTGTGGTCTCAATTGGGCTACCCTGAATAAATAGAGTTAATAAATGGTCTGGACATGACAACTTTTTAAATTAATGGTGATCTGTAGTGATTTATGCTGGAGTGTTGTTGCAAGGTCATTTTAATACAAAGTACTGTATGTCATTGATGTGAGGTGGAGGATAATTGGTTGTTTTAGGTTATTGTGAGGGTTTGGTGTACTGTTAACTTTCAAGAGTGGCTTAGACAGATTATCAGGGTCATGTTCATCAGGCACCAAACTGACGAAAACAGAATGAAACAGGGAGGGACTACCTGGACCTGGTCCAATAATAAACACTAATTTTTGTTTTCAGTTGCAGTGTTTTACTACAATGAGCACTAATGAATACACCCAATATGTTTTTGATTTTTTAACTTTCACTCTCCCTCCCTCTGCTGTCAAACTGACCTTAAGGCCACCCTGGTACTGCTCTGTCTTCTCCCTGGTGATCTGCCGGTGCTCCTCGAAGATGGAGGGCATTCGTGTGTGCCACTGGAAGGTCTGCCGGTTGAGGCGCATGTCCAGAGGGGAGAAGGTGACATAGTCCACTAGGAAACACAGACGGGTCTTGGACTCTGACAGCTTGGTCTCCAGGAGGGGCATCTCTGTGGCCTCCACCTTGTCCACAAACGCCTGGTAAAGTGGGATAGAATGTGGTAAATTATGGGAATAGGAAACTAGAAGGTCATAGTGATGCTTACTTTATTTACAGATGTGTTTGCTGGCATGTGGCTGGCAAAGGGTGGCTACTTTGATGAATCTCTAATATAAAATAAATGTTGATTTGTTCAACACATTTTTGGTTACTACATGATTCCAAATGTTTTATTTTATAGTTTTGATGTCTTTACTTTTATTCTACAAAGTAGAAAATTGAAAAAAATAAAGAAAAACCCTGGAATGAGAAGGTGTGTCCAAACCTTTCACTGGTACTGTACATGTAAGTAGGGGTAAAGTGACTATGCTATGCACAGTAAAAAACAGCGAGTGGCAACAGTGTAAAAAAAGATTGTTCAGCAGTCTTATGGCTTGGGGGTAGAAGCTGTTAAGAAGCCTTCTGGATTCACCATCTTTCTCTGGATTTTTAGACTTGAAAAATGTACATTTTTTACTTGGCTTTCCCACGATTCAAATTCAGTAGGGAGACGACTAGACTAAGCTACGTGACATGATTACGTAGGGACCTCTTCACTAGCTGACCACCACTACCAAGATCTGTGTCAAGATCAGTTACTTACCCCATTGGCACTTCCCATAACCTCTATGTACAAATAAGAGAGTAGGTCTGGAATCAGTGTGGCAGGATAGGATGATTACATAGAAGGATCACCACGCTTTTACATGATGGTCTTTCTGGTGGGTGGGAGAAATAACGAGGAGGCAACTTTATTTAATGCTGTTCGCTATTATTAGAATGTCTACAGTGCGAATAGCGAAATAATTAATAAATCATGCTGCGAAAGGTACCGGATCTGGACAAATGGGTGCAGGAACAAACAAAGTCAAATTTGAGAGGTGCCGGATCCTGTTCAAATTAAACACTGCACTGGTGGATGACTAACAGATAGTCAACGGTAGGAAGGCTATAGCCTATGCATCCGAATGGAGAATGGGAGGCGTGCTTTACGAGAAGAGATTTATGAATAAAAATAGCTCATTTTTAATCGTGGCCACCAGGTTTCACTCCAGTAGCCTACAGGCTTTTTGAGGAGATACTTTCACTGTCTGACAGGTGGTAGGCTATTCCGCTCCTCAAACTAGACTGTATGCTGTGCGCGTGTGAAAAATAAAATTCCACAAAATTATGCAAATTAACCTATACTGATAAGCATCACCGGTCAAATGTATTTTTGCTGTCTAAACAATTAACGGTTAAATGTAAACATCCCTATTATTGAAAATATTTGTCTATTGATTTGGCACATTTTTCAATATATTGTTGAACAAAATAAACTCTACTGGCATATCAAAGTTTCAGAGTGGGATATCAGCGAGTTTTAAAGTTATGGCCCATTTTATATGGAGAAATTGGCATAGAAGGCAATAAAACCAATTATAGCCCTCCTTTTACTTGTATCACTGGACACCCTGCAAATCACCAGCAGAGGGTGATTTTTTAAGAAGGTGGTGCTGCTGAGTATGGCCGGGGGTAGGCCCGGAGGTGGACAGTGCCCCTTTGGACTCAATATTTTTTTGAACACCAGTAACTGCCATTTCTAGCAATCTAAAGAAACATGTTGCCTTGTATGATAACAAATAAATACGATGACAACAAAAATTGTATTTTTTTCTCTTCTTTTTCTTACATAGTGGCAAAACCAGTCCACAATGTGGCGAACCACCTCTCTCATTTTTTTAGTGGAGAAACCTGAAACCATTTACTCTGTTGGTAATGTTAATAAATTGGATCCTAACTCTAAAAGCAGCAGAGATCCAACTCTGGAACTTTGATACGCCCCCGTAGAGCAGGGGCTACCAAACTTTTTGGTCCCACGACCCCATTTCAATATAAAACACCATGTAAAAAAAGGGATGTAATCAACAGCCAATGTTTACTTTATTAATTGGGCCGATGATTGTCTATTAACAAATCAGTCTGACAGTACTTTTGGCCGTATTTCAATATGAAGGAAGATTAGTTTGAAATGACTAAAATCCATCAGAAAGGTATTATGAAGTTCTGAAAATCATCCGGCAATAATTTTGTATGACTTTCTGTGTAGAAGTGAACATCATCACTGATGTTCTTATTCCACCAGTCTGATTTAGTGCCTGGAATTCTGCACTCTGTTCAAATAATGCTTATGGACATTGTTATCTTTTCTTTCAGTGATGGGGTCATAATATTTTGTTGCTTAAATCGTTCACATTGTTTTACACATTTGTTTTACGATGTCACTATGTATTTGTTGTCAATGTTTTGGTGTCAAACTAGTGGCAGTTGTGAAAAAGTAAATAGTTGGACGAGGCGCAGAGGTTATGCCATTGTTAATTAGATGCTTTTTTCATCAATTAGGATATTTTCTCTCTCTTAGACACTCATGAACAATATGGAGACGTATATAAACAATGCATACTACAATTTAAAATACATATTATACGTACAGTCGTGGCCAAAGGTTTTGAGAATGACACAAATATTAATTTTAACAAAGTCTGCTGCCTCAGTTTGTATGATGGCAATTTGCATATACTCCAGAATGTTATGAAGAGTGATCAGATCAATTGCAAAGTCCCTCTTTGCCATGCAAATGAACTGAATCCCCAACAAACATTTCCACTGCATTTCAGCCCTGCCACACATCATGTCAGTGATTCTCTCGTTAACACAGGTGTGAGTGTTGACGAGGACAAGGCTGGAGATCACACTGTCATGCTGATTGAGTTTGAATAACAGACTGGAAGCTTCAAAAGGAGGGTGGTGCTTGGAATCATTGTTCTTCCTCTGTAAACCATGGTTACCTGCAAGGAAACACATGCCGTCATCATTGCTTTGTGCAAAAAGGGCTTCACAGGCAAGGATATTGCTGCCAGTAAGATTGCACCTAAATCAACCAATTATCGAATTATCAAAAACTTCAAGGAGAGCGGTTCAATTATTGTGAAGAAGGCTTCAGGGTGCCCAAGAAAGTCCAGCAAGCACCAGGACCGTTTCCTAAAGTTCATTCAGCTGCGGGATCGGGGCACCACCAGTACAGAGCTTGCTCAGGAATGGCAGCATGAGTACATCTGCACGCACAGTTAGGCGAAGACTTTTGGAGGATGGCCTGGTGTCAAGAAGGGCCGCAAAGAAGCCACTTCTCTCCAGGAAAAACATCAGGGACAGACTGATATTCTGAAAAAGGTACAGGGATTGGACTGCTGGGGACTGTCATTTTCTCTGAAAAATCCCCTTTCCGATTGTTTGGAGCATCCGGAAAAAAAGCTTGTCCGGAGAAGACAAGGTGAGCGCTACCATCAGTCCTCTGTCATTTACATTTACATTTAAGTCATTTAGCAGACGCTCTTATCCAGAGCGACTTACAAATTGGTGGGGGGGGGTGGAGAAGGATTACTTATCCTATCCTAGGTATTCCTTAAAGAGGTGGGGTTTCAGGTGTCTCCGGAAGGTGGTGATTGACTCCGCTGTCCTGGCGTCGTGAGGGAGTTTGTTCCACCATTGGGGGGCCAGAGCAGCGAACAGTTTTGACTGGGCTGAGCGGGAACTGTCCACTAGTGCATATGGACTAAGTTTTAAAACAAAGCTGTTTTTTTAAACAGGAATTGACAATGTCTTTTATGACTTCACCTGACAAAGAGCATAATGTGAACTGTAGCTCCTATACCACCTAGCAACTAGCTTTTCAGCTTACTGAGTAGGGTTTAGACCACAGTTTGTGAGTGGCCCTTTGAGAGTTCTCATAGGCATCTTTAGATATCTCTGAAAACAAGTAACTTCATCTTTAGAGCTTGGACGCGTGGGGAGGTCCTGAGATCACAAGTTCCAAGAA
Organism: Oncorhynchus gorbuscha; assembly: GCF_021184085.1. Lineage (NCBI taxonomy): Eukaryota > Metazoa > Chordata > Actinopteri > Salmoniformes > Salmonidae > Oncorhynchus > Oncorhynchus gorbuscha. The sequence goes on along the minus strand of NC_060181.1, from coordinate 51,145,900 downwards.
TAGTTTTTGGAACACCTCAAAGGTATACTTCAGTTCTTTGGGGTACTTTAGATTTAAGCCATAGATGAGGCCCATAAGCAAGGTACATGACTGTGTAACACTGCGAATACCAGCCAGGACCTCTGCTCCTTCGATGCAGATCCCATGCTCTATATTCTGGTGCAGATCCCATGCTCTATATTCTGGTACAGATCCTTCACAGTGAACACCTTCATCACATGCTGAACAAGGTTCTCTCGGATCATGGTGTCGTCAGCATCCGGAGTGAAAAAAATAAGAAATAACAGACTAGGCTACTTGATTAGCTGTGCAACTTGAGAGGAGAGAGAGGGAAGATCTCATTTAGAGATAAACAAGGATACAAAAACAAAAACCTTTACCTTGTATTCTGTGATAAGTTCTTCAACCCTCTCACCGAGGTATATGATCAGGCCACGGATTAGACTGTCTCTTCTTTCCTGGCTGGTGTTGCATTGTAATATGATGTTATACAAATAATTGCATTTAATACCGCCAAATAAATACATAGTACAACCTATATACTATTGTGAAAGTGTTACTGTGAATACCCCATACAGAACTTCTGCTTTGTCCTCCTTTACAGCACCTCCTTTTGTCTTAAACAAGTCCAATAGTTTTGGTGTATATTCGTCCAGCTTCTGGATAAAGGTGGACTCAAGAGCAACAGTTGTAATTCTTCTGAAGTCTTCCTTAATCTGGATGGGTTCGATGGAGCACCTTGCCATAAGGCAAAAGTGATAACTAAGTGGCTCGGGAACAAAACATCAATATTTTGGGTCCATGGCCAGGAAACTCCCCAGACCTTAATCCCATTGAGATCTTGTGGTCAATCCTCAAAAGGAGGATGGACAAACAAAAACCAACAAATTCTGAAAAACTCCAAGCATTGATTATGCAAGAAGGGGCTGCCATCAGTCAGGATGTGGCCCAGAAGTTAATTGACAGCATGCCAGGGCAGATTGCAGAGGTCTTGAAAAAGAAGGGTCAACAATATAAATATTGACTCTTTGCATCATATACTTCAGTATTCCACAATAACATCTGACAAAAATATCTAAAGACACTGAAGCAGAAAACTTTGTAGTAATTAATGTGTCAAAAACTTTTGGCCACGACTGTATATACAATCATAAATTACCAAAGATATGATACAAGCAGTTGAAGTCGGAAGTTTACATACACTTAGGTTAGAGACATTAAAACTTGTTTTTCAACAACTCCACACATTTCTTGTTAACAAACAATAGTTTTGGCAAGTCGGTTAGGTGTGAGTGATTATATCACAAGTAATTTTTCAAAAGAATGTTTACACAGATTATTTCAATTATAATTCACTGTATCACAATTCCAGTGGGTCAGAGGTTTACATACACTAAGTTGACTGTGCCTTGGAAAATTCCAGAAAATTATGTCATGGCTTTAGAAGCTTCTGATAGGCTAATTGACATCATTTGAGTCAATTGGAGGTGTACCTGTGGATGTATTTCAAGGCCAACCTTCAAACTCAGGACCTCTTTGCTTGACATCATAGGAAAATCAAAAGAAATCAGCCAAGACCTCAGAAAAAAGATTGTAGACCTCCACAAGTCTGGTTCATCCATGGGAGCATTTTCCAAACGCCTGAAGATACCATGTTCATCTGTACAAACAATAGTAAGCAAGCATGAACACCATGGGACCACGCAGCCGTCATATCGCTCAGGAAGGAAACGCATTCTGTCTCCTAGAGATGAACGTACGTTGGTGCAAAAAGTGTAAATCAATCACAGGACAACAGCAAAGAACCTTGTGAAGATGCTGGAGGAAATAGGTACAAAAGTATCTATATCCACAGTAAAACGAGTCCTATATCAACATAACCTGAAAGGCTGCACAGCAAAGAAGAAGCCACTGCTCCAAAACCGCCACAAAATAAAACCAGACTAGGGTTTGAAAATGTGTGTGCAGAACTGAAAAAGCATGTGTGAGCATGGAGGCCTACAAACCTGACTCACTTACACCAGCTCTGTCAGGAGCTGTGAAGCTTGTGGAAGTCAACCCAAAACGTTTCATCCAAGTTAAACATTTTAAAGACAATGCTACCAAATACTAATTGAGTGTATGTAAACTTCTGACCCACTGGGAATGTGAGGAAAGAAATCAAATCTGAAATAAATAATTCTCTCTACTATTTCACATTCTTAAAATAAAGTGGTGATCCTAACCGACCTAAAACAGGGAATTCTTTCCGGGATTAAATGTCAGGAATTGTGAAAAACTGAGTTTAACTGTATTTGGCAAAGGTGTATGTAAATTTCCGAATTCAACTGTAGATGCAGTAAAGGAGTCAATGGATAAGAGCGTCTGCTAAATGACTTAAATGTAAATGTAAATGGAGCGCAGATCATCCCATTGAGCATATTGGTGCACATTCAAACAATTTGATATAACAAAGAGGATATTCGTCAAATCCTTCAAGATGTATGTATTACAACAGGCACTTAAGTCCGATTTTCATATATTTGACTGTTTTCGGTGCAAAACATTTAGATGTTGTCCTTTTTCAGGTTAAAAAGAAGTATCTGCTAAATGCTCACTAAGATTCCTATAAATGGGTTGGCTGACAACGTGACGAAAACAATGTGCGCGTTCCATGGGGCAGAAGTCTGCCTGTTGTTGTGATTCTGTATGGCCAGATTCCTAGCAAGAATGACAAGAAACTGTAATGTAGGGAATCGTAAGTGGCTTGCGTTAACTTGTTATCAAATCAAGTAAATCAAATTTTATGTCACATGCGCCGAATATAACAGGTGAAATGCTTACTTTTACAATCCCTTAGCATAGTTAATAAACAGAGAGTGTAAAAACAAAGGGGGGTATTAATGTAAATAGTGGGGGGTGACCATTAGAATAATTGTTCAGCACTCTTACGTCTTGAGAATAGAAGCTGTAAAGGAGCCTCTTGGACCTAGAATTGGCGCTACGGTACCGCTTGCCGTGCAGTAGCAGAGAGAACAGTCTAGGACTTGGAGTTACTGGAGTCTTTGACCATTTTTTGGGCCTTCCTCTGACACCGCCTAATATATAGGTCCTAGATGGCAGGAAGCTTGGCACCAGTGGTGTACTGGGCCGTACACACTACCGAGCTGTTGCTCATGCTGTTGCCATACCAGGCGGTGATGCAACGGGTCAGGATTATCTTGATAGTGCATTTTGAGGATCTGGAGACCCATGCCAAAACTTTCCAGTCTCCTGAGGGAGAAAATATGTTGTCGTGCCTTGTTCACAACTTTAGACCATGATAGTTTGTTGGTGATGTGGACACCAAGGAACTTGAAACTCTCGACCCGCCCCACTACAACCCCATCCATGTGAATGGGGGCGTGTTCGACCCTCCTTTTCCTGTAGTCCACGATTGAGATCATGTCTTGTTTTGAGGTGTTTTGACTGATTTCATGTCAATGCTAATATGCCTAAAATTCGCTAGCTAACCAACAACTAACAAAGTATTTGAGAAACAACGAGTGGTCATTCTGCAAATGTATTTGTCTTTTCAATAAACATTGGAGATGAAATATAGCTTACATGTTGTCAACAATCTAAGCCAACCTCATCTGTTGTGTCCCATGGTTGTGTGCACATTGTTTTTATTGCTAAACAACCAACCTGTCAATAAGCTGGTTAGCATAGCTAGAAAGCATAACAGAAATCGTTGGTGGTAGTCAAAGTCGTTTTTAACCATAATGCAGTTGATTGGTGACGATGACATGAACATGCGTTGGGGTTGACATCCATACAATCATTTTACTCCGATTTTTACGTCAACATGGTGTGAAATTCACATATAAACAATAGCCTAAATGTAGGCTACTTTTTCTGGGGGGCAATGAGGAGATTCAGGATCTTTCCCCCACGACCCTTTCCCCCACGTGTTTCCATGGCAATTCCATTGTTTTGGTCGGGTTCGATCTACCGCAACTATTGCTATAGATATTCTGTTAATTACCAAAATTACTCAAGATTCCAGTAACTTTGGTATTATTATTTTTAGATTATTCTTTTAAATTGCCAGGTCGCAATTGTAAATGAGAACTTGTTCTCAACTTGCCTACCTGATTAAATAAAGGTGAAATAAAATAAATAAATAAAAAGATACAAATGTCAAATCTGTCAACAATCATTCTTCCAAAGGACTGTTCTATAGTTTACAGTCTGTGGAAATCCCCCAAATCATAGTATTTTATGTCTGGGTTTCGAATCACTCCTGATACACACTACAGCAGTGAGTGTAACGGGGGACCTTACCTTGAGCTCCATCAGTTCCTGTGTGTTGGGAGGGGTGCTCAGTGCATTATCTGCGATCTTCTCAAATTCATCACAGAGCCTGCAGTCACACACACACACAGGCACACACAGGACACACACACACAAATGCGATCTGGTAATTCATTACAGAGCCTGCAGTCAGACCATATTAGAGCGAACTCAGAGTCATGGCAGCACTGCCAGGCCAGAGCATGAAAGTCTGACTAGTGAATGATAGCACTTTACAGGGAGCTCTGAATGGTATTAGGATTTGAAGGTCAATAATGTAGCTCTATAACACTTGTTTTTGTAAAAAAATATATTTAAAAAACGTGTTCACGAAGTGGGGTCAGCTAAGGTCATGCGCTCTATGCGCACCTTTTAAGCTTTAACACAAACACATGGACGCAGTGGTCTAAGGCACTGCATCTCAGTGCGAGAGGCGTCACTAAAGTCCCTGGTTCGAATCCAGGCTGTATCACATCCGGCCGTGATTGGGAGTCCCACAGGGCGGCCCACAATTGGCCGAGCATCGCCCGGTTTGGCCGGGGGTAGGCCGTCATTGTAAATAAGAATTTGTTATTAAGTGACTTGCCTAGTTAAATAAAGGTTACACACACACACACACAGCAAAAAGTTATTTTGTTGGCATTTAGGTATGTCGCCATTACCAGTAAAACATAATCAAAACCTATTTATTTCACTTACTTGCTGTGATGATTCCTTAGTTCATTTGTTCAGTCATTTCATTCTCAACCAGGATTTCTATGGAACGCAGTTTGGGTCTTTGCGTGTCAAAAAACATACTATTTAACACTATTTGATGTGTCAAATAAGCTTGTTGACCAATCAGGACCTGAATATGACTGCACGTCACATAATAATTTAAAGCATTCATACATTTTTTACGTAGTTATTACACATTGATTACACTATCACTCGTATTTCATATGTCACAACGATTCATCGAAACGTATGCTATGATGCTGTTAAAGTTGTCTCGCGGACCTACAGTGCTGCTCATTTAAAAAAGCTAGCTAGCTCATGGATGCAAACAATGTTCTTCCTCAAAAACATAGCAAAACGAAATAATCTGTTTCAGTAGCTATAGTTAACTAGTTAACTATATAGCTAGGTGTCATCATCTAAAATAACCCTAATTTATAATGCAATTCTTATTTGATTAATGGTGGTCCCGCCCATCTATGTGAAGCTAGCCACAATAAGGATTAGCCACAATAGAGGACTTTGGGGTTAGCCTTCATAAAAGTATGGCATAATTATACTATTTGTATTCATTTGCAACACTGTCAATGACATACTTTTATTTTGAAGGCAAACAGAAAATTCCACTATTGTGCCTAATTCTTATTGTGGCTAGCTTACGAACACGTAACCCGGTCCGGTCGAGCCTCACTAGTCAGATGAAGCTAGCTGGCTGCTTATAACGTTAGCTTTGGGCAACAGGGTTAAGTAGCTGGCTAGCTATTTTTTTTCATGACCTGAAGTTCAATTTCAAAAGGCGAACAACAAGTGGCAACCCAGCTAATACTTACTCACAAGGATTCCAAAATCATTGCTAAGAATAATGAAAATGACTGCAGTTTTTACTGGTCATTGTTTTCAGACTGGTTGTATTGGTGCTAGCTAGGTACCAAGCTAAAACTAGCTACCCCAGGAGTTGTGGTCGAACACATTATGCTTTATCACCAACGCGGTATTGTAAACACATCATTCGTGGCCGAAGTTTGCTTGTTTGCTGACTTTTTTGTACAGCTTTGACAGTGCTACTGTATATTTTTTGACACGCAAAGATCCAAACGGCGTTCCATAGTATGTATGTTGTGCCGCTATTACTGTGTAACTCTGGTAGGACAACATCGGAATAATAGTGCACTTGGTAGTGTTAACAAGTCGGAAAGAAATAATATCACCTACAACAGAGAACGGTTGATTGTCAAGGGCAATGAATTCCATTATCTTGGCTATAATGGATTTCGCCTTTGAGTTATCTCATTAAAATGTTGTTACTCTTTCAAATGACTGCTTGACTGCTTGATCCTCACAGCAGAAATTGTGGGCTAGTTAGGAATGCTGTGTTGCACGTATAGCGCAACATTTTACGTGGCGTCATTACGTCACGTACCTTCGTTATATAGGTATGAACATCAGCTTTGACATCGGTTTTTCACATCAAGCGCTAAACTAGACATCGGCCGATACCGATGATGGCATTTTTAGCTAATATTGTCCGATTCCGATATGTTCACCGAATATATCGTCCATCCCTAGTCAAAAGTGAGAAGTTTGATTGCAGAACGTATTTTTATGCCCAAGGTATTTCTTGAGGAGAACCTTCACTCTGACAGAGCACTTTCTGCAATGGCAACAGGGATGATTTTTGTGTGTGCTTTGTTTAGACCTAAGGTTCATTCTGAGAGAATGGGAATCTTCACAGGGTAGAAAAGTGACTCACTTCTTGTTCATTTCCTGGTGGTATTCCAACATATGTGTGACCAGATGTTGCCGCAGTCCCTCGGCACGCTTCACCAGGGCACGGACCAGTTCGTGGCAGTGCACTTCAAACATACCCAGGCGCACCACCTGTTGTGCACAATATGGCAGGGAAGAGAAGACAATGAAAAAAAATCTCTATTGCAAACAATGATTGAATGACCAAAGCTTGTTAACAATGCTGCTTGAAACTAGTGTTGTAACCCTAAATCCTAGCAACACTTTATCAAGCTCAATACCAACAGTGGTTGCAATAGCCTATCACTGCTCAAAATGACTGCAGTGAAGCAAACAAATCCAAACAGTCCATACCCTCAGGCACCCAGTATCTATTGAGTATATCCCCATTTTGTATATTTATCATTTCCCAGGCCTAAATGTCCTCAATAAAGATAAAATGTGTTTCACCTTCCTTAGTTTAATTTACTTTTGAATGTAGGTGTACTTATTTTACGTTACTCTGTTAATAAAGAGGCGTATGGTGGGATGGGGGAGGCCAAAATGAGCAATTCAACTTCCATGGGGTATCTTTAAAATGGACTAAAATGTAGCATTCGGTATAAACTAGATCCACACCTTGCTGGAGGTGTACTGGATCTCATCTGCCAGCTGTTGGTAACGGGTGACCTCTATCATGATCTCTGGGAAGGAATGCTGCTCGCGGAGGAACTGCTCCACGTCATCCTGGGCCTGCTGGGACACCAGGGGAGCGTACTTGTCGTAGAGTCGCACATGGTCCAGAGGCCCGGCGCTCTCCTCCCAGATTACCCTCCTCACCTCCTCCTGCTGGGCCTGCATGATCTCCGGGAGGACGATGGGCTTGAGTGTGCCCCCACTCTGGCAGCCCGGCTTGGGAAGAGTGTTGTAGGATGGAAGGTGGATGAGGTGATATGGTGGGTGTTAAAGTCTTATACTCGTGCAGTAAATTGTGAGGGTAAGTGACAGACACACAAACACAGTAGGATGTCTACTTCTCGAATTCAAGCCAAAGAGATACACAGTGGCACTGTCATCCCAACACACACACACACACATACATATATATATATATATATTACCCATTCTGAGTAGAGCTTGGTCTCCACGCGTGGCACCAAGCTGATGGATTTCAGCATGATGTCATAGACGTTGAGAAGGATGACCTCAAAGTCTTTGAAGTCAGGCTCAAACTTGATGTCATTCTCATCCAGGATCAGACGCAGGACAAAGCCAGGGTGCTCATAGGCCCTCACCGAGTACTGGGAGATAGGACCCCAAAATCAAAATGACTGGCATACACTGAGCGTGTGTGTGTGTGTGTGTGTGTGTGTGTGTATTGTAGTTACCGGGTCCTGAGAAATGAGGTGAGTGTAATCCTGGATGGACTCCAGTGCTAGACTCTGGAGCTGTGAGGCCATCAGGGCAGCCACACAGTTGAAGAAGGACTGCAGTTTGGCTGCGTTGGTGTTGCTGGGGACCAGCTTGCGTTTGTTCCCCTGGTAGTAAATGTGCTGAACTTCGGGAAACCACCTGTTCATAAGCACAAAGTTAGGGTATAGGTTAGAAATGGAAGACAAGAAACAGCCCGGCTAAGATGCTACTTTTCACTGACATGCCACCTCGGAAGCCTGCTACAGTTATTTTTAGGTGTTCGGTTGTATCAAGCACAGGAGGTTGGTGGCACCTTAATTGGGGAAGACAGGCTCATGGTAATGGTTGGAGCGGAATAAGTGGAATGGTATCAAATACATCAAACACATGGGGTGTTTCTCAAGTGTAATCTCCGACGATGCTCTCTTGTGTAAGTTCTTGTGAGGACGTGAGTGTGGAGAATGCATAAAACATTACATTTCAGAAGCACTCGCACTCCCCCTACTGTATTACCTAACGTTTCACCTCCCCATTCACTGAACCTTCTTCCAGCCAGGACAATGGCAACAATAGACCAAACAAGATATACAAAAAGCAACCGTTTTACTTCAAAACTATCAGCTAGCTATATGTGATTCATAAAAATCTATCTAGTCAGGTTGTTTAACAAGTAAAAATGAACAGAAAACAAATATTATGCAAGATAGATGTCAATTATTCTTGGGTAGCTACCTAACAATTCTTCGTGGCTTTCTAGCTAGCTAACAGTAGTAGCTAGACAGTTAGCCCTATTGACTCATGGCCTTGCGATCTATAGTACGTAGGCAGGTAAACATGCCAAAACTAACACAGCATGTATCAAGATAAAATAGTGTGGTCAGGCAACATATGACATGTGAAAAGTCAGCATTTCATTATCGCTTCAGCTCATATAATGTCCGCCATTGATTTCAAGAAATCGTGCGTCATTTTTTACTTTGCTGCGTCATTTTTCTTTGCATACTTTCCGTTGAAGCTTGCATCGATGCATGCTTCAAAATGTTTACAAACGAAGTACGCTTCTCGAATGCCCGCCATGCCCCAATTTGCGTGCTCAGAGCACGGTAGTATGCATTTTGAGAAACACCTATGGTTTCCATGATGCCATTCAATTTGCTCTGTTCCAGCCATTATAATGAGCTGTCCTTCCCTCAGCAGCCTCCACTGGTATCAAGTGTTGGATTATAGCATGAAATATGCTTTTTCATGTTACCATATTAAAAATTAGAACTTATTTGTTTGCTGTATAATGAATGTATATGTTGAGGTCAATGGAGGGATAACAACGAGGTGTATGGAAAGTTACTGAGTGAGGAAGGAGGAGTGCAGAGAGCTTACATTCTGTTAAAACATGTTCTTGTTAAATCTCAAGGATCCTATAGGGAGAGGAAAATGGTAACCGTCTGGTTTCAGTAAAAGATAAGGTAGGACAGCCATGATTTAAGAAGTTGTGAGGATTTGGGCCGAGGTCAGGTCAGATGAAGTGAGAAGGAACAGTCACCACTTAAGGTCTTGTCTAGCAAAAGAGATGCATTGGCTGTCTTGCTAGAGTTGCAAGGAGTGGACTCCGCCTAGGAGGGTATAAATATATGTGCTTGAGTAAACATGTCTTTGCAGCCTTTTGACCCAGTGGGTGAATAAACATGGTTTGAGCTTTGACTACTTGTCTGTTAGTTTTTCATTGTTTGTCAGAACCTAACAAAAGTCCATGTGGAATCGCTTGCTAGTAGTAGTATTCATCCTGCAAGTGACATCAATCCTCCTGAGACCTGAAGTAGTTGTTTCCTTTTTCAGCAAGGGACATGGCTTTTGTGGGGCGACAGGAAATGTAAGTGTAGAGTGTTAGTATGCAGGTCACTGGTTCTAGCCCAGTGGGGACCTACTCTATTACATGTACTCGTACTTTTTGAGGAGGATGTCCTTGGCACACTCAATGTGTCTGGTGACTAGATGCTGGAAGATGGAGAGCTCCATAGACTCCTGCCTGTTCTGGAACTCCTCAACATCGATGAGACGCATCTTCCTACAAGGAGAACGCAGGGGGTGAGAGATTAAAGAAAAAGAGAGGCAGACATAGAGCAGAAAAGATGGCAATACTGAATATAAAGGCTTGGGACCATGAAAGAGAAGAAAATTATAGAAAGAAATAAGACTATAAGAATAGGATAGAAGGATATGATAGAAGTGTTCTCACTTGAAAGACACATGCCACAGGTCCAGCACTGACAGCATAGTGGGGTTGATGGAATGCAACTTATCTCTCATCCTCTTTTGGGCATGAAGGAATGATTTGTTCCATGGTTTAGGGACCACCTCCATTCTTAAATGATGTACAGCAAGGAAAAGAGGATAAGAAGAAGTTTAATATTTTTAAGAGGAATACAATTTGACAAAAAAGGCTACTTAGAACATTTCAACCAACATGGTCTTCGTCAAGTAACTGAAGACCATGACGGTCAAAATGTTGCTTTATTAAACAACCAAGTTCGGGAGCAACAAAACACTAAGGAAACATTCCTTTTTTTCTATAGTCAATTAATCTGAGCCCATGTGGTTTTTGTCCATGTAATAGGACCAAGTGTATTTCAAATTACTGCACACATTGTCACATTCTCTCCATTTTATGGGACTTACTCAACTCTGTGAGGAGGAACATCTTTGACCTTGTCTTCATCGTTTTCCCTCGGGTCCCGAAGTACGAAATCCACTGCAAACAGCGGCAACAAAACCACATGACTAATTAAAAAGCAAGACTGTGCAGCAAAAGACTAATAATAGATATGCACATTTAGAACAGAATCTAGAGAAAAATCTCAGTCTACAGACAGATATGTCTTAATGATAACTTAAAGAACACAGATGGATTTGTGTTGGGTTAGGTACCGATGGCTTTCTTCACACTGAGCAGGTAGTCCTCCTTCATCTCGTCTGATAGCAGCTCTATGGTCCTAGTCAGCCTCTTCAGGTGAGTGGGCACCAGGTCCAGAACATTCTCCAGCCAGGAGTCCTCCATGGCTGCCACATGCTCTGTGTCGATCCCATTGCGAATGTAATAGTAATATCTCTGACAAGGTGGACATAAAAAGATAAGACACATTAATTAAAGAGCTAATCCACAGTTGCTACATACATTTCTGGACCTATTAATTAACAATATATACCAAAATGTCACCTTCCCTTACCAGGATATCCTTCTCTGTAGCTGTGGGGGACCCACAGGTAGGGGGCTGACTGTCCTCCAAAATGGTTTTGCCACTGGCAGATTCATGCTGCCTGAAACACGGGGTAATTTAGTGAAAGGAGAATGTTGTATGTTGAAAAGTGCTACCGAATGTCGGGTGAGTCAGAATGTGGATGCTTGGATGGAAGGGGATGAATAGACAATATATGGATTGATTATTTGATTGGACTCACAGGATTATGCTGACCAGGGCACTGCGGAACTGCTCCCGGTCTTTTTTGGGCTGAGTGTGGCTACTGCTGCGATGTTTGGAGGACTCTGATGACAGGCCGGCCTCTCTGCTCTGGGAGTCCTCCAGGCCTCTGCTCAGGCTCTGGTAACGCCTGGTTCCCGACCCTCCACCCAGCACATCTCCTACAGTGGACAGTGGAGACACGGCATTATAGGTCACATAAGACACTTATAGGGGGGATTATAAAGCATATTATTGCCTTCTCCACACAGTTACAGTGGATGGACTTTATCATATAGGTCACAAAGAAACATATGGGGCATTGGGATGAAGGGATTATATTCCACGCAGTTACAGTATGTGAGGCTAAGAAAAAAACATGGTGAGGGAAGTCAGTTACAAAATCCATCATTTTTTTACCACTCAATTTACCGTTTGTGGAGGGTGTGTGTATGTTCAAAAAGTATTGTTGTTTTTGTAAGGAGCTATGTCTACTCATTGATTGCAACATATATGCTGTTCCCCATTTGAGTCACATTTGGTTAATTATGTTTTAAAAACTATAACGAAGTTGAAACTATGTCCTATTTGCTACTAGCCTATATCAGTGAGAACATAACTTACTGGACAGTCTAACTGCCGCCCCAAAACCATGGGACTCTCCTCTGACTGGCGGCTGCAGGACAAAGGCAGGAGCTGTCTCCTGCCACTGGGGTTTGGAGCGGATCTTTGAAGACAGATATAAATGAATAGTTTAGTGCAAAACGAGAGAGTATGGGACTAATAAATAAAAAATAATTGGAAATGTAACAATTAGATGGTTAGTTATTTGAGTTACACCACCCACACTTTCTACGAAGCAAAACCAAGACATTATGCTTAGCCTATATTGGACAAACTCGTCTGTTACATAGGCTTACTGGTTAGCAATTGCCAAAGCCTGGGAGACTGATGTTAGGCAGCATACCTGTGGAAGTTGTGGTAGGAGGCGGTTTGGACTGTCAGGGATCTTGGGCAGCTTCTTATTATGCAAACACTTCTGTGATGAGAACGTTGAACATTGAACAACGTTGAACATGACAAATGTCACTGAGTAGCAATCGGAAATTATTCAGACCCCTTGACTTTTTCCACATTTTGTTAGATCCTTTTTCTAAAATTGATTAAATTAAATGTTCCCTATCAATCTATACACAATAGCCCATAATGACAAAGTGAAAACATGTTCTTCAAAAATAGAAACAGAAATCCCTTATTTAAGTATACAGACCCTTTGCTATGAGACTTGAAATTGAGCACAGGACTCTCAGACCATGAGAAACAAGATTCTCTGGTCTGATGAAACCAAGATTGAACTCGGTTTCCTGAATGCAAAGCGTCACGTCTGGAGGAAACCTTGCACCATCCCTACGGTGAAGCATGGTGGGGGAAGCATCATACTGTGGGGATGTTTTTCAGAGGCAGGGACTGGGAGCCTAGTGAGGATCGAGGGAAAGATGAACAGAGAAAAGTAGAGAGAGATCATTGAGGAAAACCTGCTCCAGAGTGCTCAGGACCTCAGACTGGGGTGAAGGTTCACCTTCCAACAGGACAACAAGCACACAGCCAAGACAATGCAGGAGTGGCTTCAGGACATGTCTCGGAATGTCCTTGAGAGTACCAACCATAGCCCGGACTTGAACCCGATCTAATATCTCTGGACAGACCTGAAAATAGCTGTACAGCGACGCTCCCAATCCAACCTGACAAAGCTTGAGAGGATCTGCAGAAAAATGGGAGAGACTTCCCAAATACAGGCGTGCCAAGCTTGTAGTCTCATACCCAAGAAGACTCTAGACTGTAATCTCTGCCAAAGTTTCTTCAACAAAGTACTGAGGAAAGGGTCTGAAACCTGTTTTTGCTTTGTCATAATGGGGTATAGTGCAAAGATTGATGAAATGTTAACAATTGTTTTAACATATTTTAGAATAAGGCTGTAATGTAACAAAATGTGGACAAAATCAAGGAGTCTGAATACTTTCCAAAAGCACTATATATACAGCTGAAGTCGGGAGTTTACGTACACTTAGGTTGGAGTCATTAACATTTGTTTATCAACCAATCCACAAGTGTCTTGTTAGCAAACTATAGTTTTGGCAAATCGGTGAGGACATCTACTTTGTGCATGTAATTTTTACAACAATTGTTTACAGACAGATTATTTCACTTGTAATCCACTGCATCACAATTCCAGTGGGTCAGAAGTTTACATACACTAAATTGACTGTGCTTTTAAACAGCTTGGAATATTCCAGAAAATGATGTCATGGCTTTAGAAGCTTCTGGTAGGCTAATTGACATTATTTGAGTCAATTGGAGGTGTACCTGTGGATGTAGTTCACAGCCTACCTTCAAACTCAGTGCCTCTTTGCTTGACATTATGTGAAGATTTGTTTGACATTGTAGAATAATAATGAAGAGATCAAAACTACGAAATAACATATATAATCATGTAAAAAAGCTTTGCACACTCTTGGCAATCTCTCAACCAGCTTCATAAGTTAGTCACCTAGAATGCATTTCAATTAACAGGTCTGAACAGTTAAATGTCCATTTGTGGAATTTCTTTCCTTCTTAATGCGTTTGAGCCAATCAGTTGTGTTGTTTTACCAAATAAACCTATTTGGTAAAAGACCAAGTCCATATTATGGCAAGAACAGTTCAAATAAGCGAAGAGAAATGACAGTCCATCACTACTTTAAGAAATTAAGGTCAGTCAAGACAGAAAATTTCAAGAACTTTGAAAATTTCTTGAAGTGCAGTGACAAAAACCATTAGGCGCTATGATGAAACTGGCTCTCATGAGGACCACCACAGGAAAGGAAGACCCAGAGTTACCTGTGCTGCAGAGGATACGTTCATTAGCGTTGCCAGCCTCAGAAATTGCAGCCAAAATAAATGCTTCACAGAGTTCAAGTATCAGATACATCTCAACATCAACTGTTCAGAGGAGACTGTGTGAATGCTTCATGCTCGAATTGCTGCAAAGAAACCACTATGAAAGGACACCAATAATAAGAAGAGACTTGCTTGGGCCAAGAAACACGAGTAATGCACTTTAGACAGCTGAAAATCTGTCAAATTTTAGATTTTTGGTTCCAACTTTGTGAGATGCAGAGAAGGTGAATGGATGATCTCCGCAGGTGTGGATCCCACCGTGAAGCATTGAGAAGGTGTGATGTGTGGGGGTGCTTTGCTGGTGACGCTGTCAGTGATTTATTTAGAATTAAAGGCACACTTAACCAGCATGGCTACCACAGATACGCCATCCCATCTGGTTTGCGCTTAGTGGGACTATCATTTGTTTTTCAACAGGACAATGACCCAACCCACCCCCAGGCTGTGTAAGGGCTATTTGACCAAGAAGGAGAGTGTTGGAGTGCTGCATCAGATGACCTGGTCTACACAATCACCTGACCTCAAACCAATTGAGATGGTTTGGGATGAGTTGGACCGCAGAGTAAAGGAAAAGCAGCCAACAAGTGTTCAGCATATTATGTGGGAACTCCTTCAAGACTGTTGGAAAAGCATTCCAGTTGAAGCTGGTTGAGATTGCCAAGGGTGTGCAAAGCTCTAATCAAGGCAAAGGGTGGCTGCTTTGAAGAATTTTAAATATATTTAGTTTTGTCACTTTTTTGGTGACTACATGATTCCATATTTGTTATTTCATAGTTGATGTCTTCACTATTATTCTGAAATGTATTAAATAGTAGAAATATAGAAAAACCCTGGATGTGTCCAAACTTTTGACTAGCACAGTGGGGAGAACAAGTATTTGATAACCTGCTAAATCAGCAGTGTTTCCTACATACAAAGCATGTAGAGGTCTGTAATTATTATCATAGGTACACTTCAAATGTGAGAAACGGAATCGAAAACAAAAATCCAGAAAATCACATTGTATGATTTTAATAAGTAATTAATTTGCATTTTATTGCATGGCATAAGTATTTGATACATCAGAAAAGCAGACCTTAATATTTGGTACAGAAACCTTTGTTTGCAATTACAGAGATCAAACATTTCCTGTAGTTCTTGACCAGGTTTGCACACACTGCAGAAGGGTTTTTGACCCACTCCTCCATACAGACCTTCTCCAGATCCTTCAAGTTTCGGGGTTGTCGCTGGGCAATGCGGACTTTTAGCTCCCTCCAAAGATTTTCTATTGGGTTCAAGTCTGGAGACTGGCTAGGCCACTCCAGGACCTTGAGATGCTTCTTATGGAGCCACTCCTTATAGTTGCCCTGGCTGTGTGTTTCAGGTCGTTGTCATGCTGGAAGAACCAGCCACGACCCATCTTCAATGCTCTTACTGAGGGAAGGAGGTTGTTGGCCAAGATCTCGCGATACATGGCCCCATCCATCCTCCCCTCAATACGGTGCAGTCGTCCTGTCCCCTTTGCAGAAAAGCATCCCCAAACTTCAGATGGGCCTGTACATGCGCTGATTTGAACAGGGGGACCTTGCATGCGCTGCAAAATTTTAATCCATGATGGCGTAGTGTGTTACTAATGGTTTTCTTTGAGACTGGTCCCAGCTCTCTTCAGGTCATTGACCAGGTCCTGCCGTGTAGTTCTGGGCTGATCCCTCACCTTCCTCATGATCATTGATGCCCCACGAGGTGAGATCTTGCATGGAGCCCCAGACAGAGCGTGATTGACCGTCATCTTGAACTTCTTCCATTTTCTAATAATTGCGGCAACAGTTGTTGCCTTCTCACCAAGCTGCTTGCCTATTGTCCTGTAGCCCATCCCAGCCTTGTGCAGGTCTACAATTTTATCCCTGATGTCCTTACACAGCTCTCTGGTCTTGGCCATTGTGGAGAGGTTGGAGTCGGTTTGATTGAGTGTGTGGACAGGTGTCTTTTATACAGGTAACGAGTTCAAACGGATGCAGTTAATACAGGTAATGAGTGGAGAACAGGAGTGCTTCTTAAAGAAAAACTAACAGGTCTGTGAGAGACGGAATTCTTACTGGTTGGTAGGTGATCCAATACGTATGTCATGCAATAAAATGCAAATTAATTACTTTAAAATCATACAACGTGATTTTCTGGATTTTTGTTTTAGATTCCGTCTCTCACAGTTGAAGTGTACCTATGATAAAAAATTACAGACCTGCAAAATCGGCAGTGTATCAAATACTTGTTCGCACCACTGAATATATGAAAGATTATACTTTATTAAGCGAAAATCAAAAGAAATGCAGAAAAAATAAGTACATTGCTAGTTTCAATAGCTGGTGTTGCCCACACTTTGGCTGAAATAACTTAATGTAGCCGTTTCTAGTAACTGTATCAGTCTTTTACATCGACTGGGAGGAATTTTTGTCCATTCTTCTTTACAGTACTGATTCAATTGGGTCATGTTTGAGGGCTTTCTTGCATGCACGGCCCGCTTCAAGTCCACCCACAGCATTTTGACAGGATTGAGATCTGGGCTTTGACTCGGCCATTCCATAACCCCACATTTCTTCTCTTTGAGACATTCTGTTTTACTTTTGCTGTGTGTTTTGGATCATTGTCCTGTTGCAAGATCCAGTACGGTTCAGCTTCAGCTTTTTGACAGATGGCCTCACATTCTCCTGAATAATTCTCTGGTACAATATGGAATTCATGGTTGACTAAATGAGGCAGCAAAGCAGCCCCAAACCATAATGCCACCGCCTCCACACTTTACTGTTGGTATGAGGTTCTTCTGTTCAAAGGCAGTGTTTTGTTTTCGCCTGTCCAGATCACATTGTTCCAGTAGTTTGGTCTTTACCCAGGTGTTGTCTGGAGATTTCAGTTGTGTCTTAATATTATTTTTTGAGAGCAGAGGCTTCTTCCTTCCTGACCTCGCATGTAGGCCAAGTTTGTTCAGTCTCTTTCTGACAGTGGACTCATGCACTTCGACATTGATTGTGGCAAGAGAGGCCTGTAGATCCCTTGATGTTACCCTGGGGTTCTTTAAGACTTCTATGAGCATCTTTCGGTCAGCTATTAGGCTGAATTTGGTGGGACGACCTGTCCTTGGTAGATTGCCAGTGGTCTGGAATTTTCTCCATTTGTAGATGATCAATCGGACAGTGGAATGATGTACTTCGAAATACTTGGAACTGGATTTGTAATTCCTCCCAGACTCGTGGGCATGAATAATCTAAGGGCCTCGGATAGGTATTTTGATAGTGGCATGATGTGTTATCACATACCCATATGGTTAAAACCAACCAGACTAAGTTACTCTAATGATTTTCTAATCATTTGCACCTGTTTTGGTGCACCTGATTCTAATTTTAGCCATTTTATGTGATGGTAAAGGTAGGGGTCTATTACATTTTTCCACATAAGGAAATTGCATTTTTGTTTATTTTAATTGCATAACATTTTCAACGTTTTTTTGTTGTTTTTGTGATTTGCTAAATTGGGTTACCTTTCTCGATGAATGTGGTTGGAATTTAGCTCAAATATCCATGTGTCCAAATATGTTAAAAACAAATAATAATTACTTTCCAAGGGGTGTATTTACTTTTTCAAATTACTGTATATCCATTGATTGCTGATGAATGTAATTACAGCCTAGGTACCAAGGTACTGTATAGGGTACATAACAATATTATGCTAAATGTTTGTTTTTGTTGTAATTTCAATCTTTGTAAACAAATAATGTAGCTTCAAAATGTATTTTAAGCCATAGTCTGTCCTGCTGTTCCTTAGCTGAAAATGGACAAAGAGAGCCTAACGTGTATGGTCCAAGGACCATACATGTTCTGTTTAGAGGCTAATTGGCTATGGCTGCCAAAACAACCAAATACTAAACTCCCTTTTTCAGGACCCTGTCTTTCAGAGATAATTTGTAAAAATCCAAATAACTTCATTGTAAAAGGTTTAAACAATTTAAACACTGTTTCCCATGCTTGTTCAATGAACCATAAAGAATTAATGAACAGGCACCTGTGGAACGGTCGTTAAGACACTGTCAGCTTACAGACGGTAGGCAATTACAGTCACAGTTATGAAAACGTAGGACAACTAAATAGACCTTTCTACTGACTCTGAAAAACACCAAAAGAAAGATGCCCAGGGTCCCTGCTCAACTGCGTGAACGTGCCTTAGGCATATGCTGCGAGGAGGTATGATGACTGCAGATGTGGCCAGGGCAATAAATTGCAATGTCCATACTGTGAGACGCCCAAAACAGCGCTACAGGGAGACAGCTGATGGTCCTCGCAGGGGCAAACCACGTGTAACAACACCTGCACAGGATCGGTACATCCAAACATAACACCTGAGGGACAGGTACAGGATGGCAACAACAACTGCCTGCGATACACCAGGAATGCACAATCCCTCCATCAGTGCTCAGATTCTCCGCAATGTACTCTGGAACGGGATCGATTTGGAGGTGGAGGGTCCGTCATGGTCTGGGGCGGTGTGTCACTGCATCATCGTATTGAGCTTGTTGTCATTGCAGGCGATCTCAACGATGTGCGTTACAGGGAAGACATCCTCCTCCCTCATGTGGTACCCTTCCTACAGGCTCATCCTGACATGACCCTCCCGCATGACAATGCCACCAGCCATACTGCTTGTTCTGTGCGTGTTTTCATGCAAGACAGGAATGTCAGTGTTCTGCCTTGGCCAGCAATGAGCCCGGGTCTCATTCCCATTGAGCACGTCTGGGACCTGTTGGATCGGAGGGTGAAGGCTAGTGCCATTCCCCTCTGAAATGTCTGGGAACTTGCAGGTGCCTTGGTGGAAGAGTGGGGTAACATCTCACAGCAAGAACTGGCAAATATGATGCAGACCATGAGGAGGAGATGCACTGCAGTACTTAATACAGCTGGTGGCCACACCAGATACTGACTGTTACTTTTGATTTTGACCCCCCCTTTGTTCAGGGACACATTATTCTATTTATGTTAGCCACATGTCTGTGGAACATGTTCAGTTTATGTCTCAGTTGTTGAATCTTGTTATGTTCATACAAATATTTACACATGTTAAGTTTGCTGAAAATAAACGCAGTTGACAGTGAGAGGATGTTTCTATGTTTGCTGAGTTTACATCTAAAAATGAATTGAATAATGCGGTACGGTTCTAAAAATATAAAGGTCTCTACTTTGACATCACATCAAAATAATGTCACAATGCAGAATATACACTTACACTGTTTTAACTGTTTTAACACAGTTGCCGCTGACAGAATTTTTCAGGTTACACACAGCTGTTACACACAAGTCTTCTGGTTACACACAGCTGTTCAGAGTTGCAGATATATCATTAGCATAGGTAGTCGACTCTGAAATATGGCCGTGGAAACCCTAATTCTATAAAGGTAAATTTGACCTTTTATTTTCAAAAACTATTTCTCGCTGATATGAAAGATACGTTCTGACCTTATATTTCCAAAACGGTACCGCAAGAGATGCATGTTAGTGCACTTAACTAAACTCCCCCAGCCAGAAGACGTCAATTGTTTTCAGGATTCAATTTCAACCACAGGATTATGTCATCATGGTAACCAAATTTTAACATAGACAAACCTTGTATAAAATATGTTTAATTTATACCTTTAAGACAACGTCAGATCTTCAACTATCAGAAAAAAATAAACAATAGGCTGTGCCACTGACTTAGTCTGGCTTTAATTCCAGTTTGTCTATAAATGAATAATTGATATGTTAGATTTCCGTCTCAAACAACTTTTTCTGTTCAGGTTCCATCTCAACCAACTTAGCTAACATTATGTGGGTCATGTTAGAGCAAACTTACCTGAGTTTCCATGTTGAAGAATGTAAAGAAATGTTTACCTCTACATACTAGTTATTGCGCTATTTAAACAAATCGTTTCAAGAACTGGTCGAAGTCAGCTAACGTTAGTTAGAGGAGGTAACGTAGCAACGTTAGC
The DNA here is from genome assembly GCF_021184085.1 of Oncorhynchus gorbuscha. Taxonomy (NCBI): domain Eukaryota; kingdom Metazoa; phylum Chordata; class Actinopteri; order Salmoniformes; family Salmonidae; genus Oncorhynchus; species Oncorhynchus gorbuscha. The sequence continues at coordinate 51,125,353 of NC_060181.1, read as the reverse complement.
ATCACATAAAATAATGTCACCACAACTTTCGCAAAACGCTACAACTAAGAAAGCTGCATGTCCCTTATTTACAAAGCTTGCTAATAACTATTTTTTAAACAAGTATCTAGCAATTGTTTGCCCATCAAATGTGGCGTTATCTGGTTTCTTTCATAGCTAAAATCAGCCAGTAAGTATATTTCTCGACGGCGAGCTGTTGCCACTTGCCATTTTGGTTGCTAAGGAAGCGACGCGACATGCCTCATCCTCTCAACCACGCCCATGCCTGTACAGAAGGCTTCAGTGCAATTCCATAGTAACGGAATTACGCGAGACTCAGATGTTTCACTTTAAAATGTATGTAAAACATAAACGAATGATTGCTTATTTACACAACCCATACAACTCTATGCACAAGGACTACTTTTAACAATTTCCGCAAATTGCATTTCCTTGAAGAACAGTGGAGACTGCCAGCCCATTCCTATTAAACCAATGAGGTTGATTGTATGGCTGCCAATACAGGACGTAACCTGAATTCTATTTTAGTTGCTTCTTGATTGCTTCATGAAACACTAACACCCTCTTGCAACTAATAAGTAACTCATCTGCAACTTTGTTGCATTCAATTGAAACTTTTCAACTCTGTGCAACTAGTTGCAGCAACAGCCAATAAAAACAAGATGTATGCAAATGTGTGTACATGGTTTAACAGTCAATACGTGTAATTTCGAGGAGAACACAAATCTCTGTTACAATAACCAAACGGTTTGATAAACAAATAATTTGTGAAACCACGACGTAATGCAACAGATGACATGGGGCGAGTTTGGAACCCTCAAACACGCAGCTTCAATTTGTTTGCCAGTTGCATGCCATTTTAATGGCGTTTGAGTTGCTTCATGTAACAGCAAAGTTGCTTGAGAGGATGTCACCAACTAAAATTGCGTTAAAGTTGCTTCGTGTAACCTTAGCCTGAGTGCTTCTAGTACAGGCTCTCCAAGCCTATTCTTGGAGAGCTAACAATAGACTCCTTTCTGTGTTTACAAACATTGCCGCAAGAGAGCGATGCGCTCAAGTTGTTGGCAGAACAAGGGGGAGTTCTTATCGAACGCCAGCCAAAAAAGTATATACAATGCTCAAAAAAATACTAAAATAACACATCCTAGATATGAATGAATGAAATATTCTTATTAAATACTTTTTTCTTTACATAGTTGAATGTGCTGACGACAAAATCACACAAAATGTATCAATGGAAATCAAATGCATCAACCAATGGAGGTCTGGATTTGGAGTCACACTCAAAATTAAAGTGGAAAACCACACCACAGGCTGATCCAACTTTGATGTAATGTCCTTAAAACAAGTCAAAATGAGGCTCAGTAGTGTGTGTGGCCTCCACGTGCCTGTATGACCTCCCTACAACGCCTGGGCATGCTCCTGATGAGATGGCGGATGGTCTCATGAGGGATCTCCTCCCAGACCTGGACTAAAGCATCCGCCAACTCCTGGACAGTCTGTGGTGCAACAGATGGTGGATGGAGCGAGACATGATGTCCCAGATGTGCTCAATTGGATGCAGGTCTGGGGAACGGGCGGGCCAGTCCATTGCATCAATGCCTTCCTCTTGCAGGAATTGCTGACACAGTCCAGCCACATGAGGTCTAGCATTGTCTTGCATTAGGAGGAACCCAAGGCCAACTGCACCAGCATATGGTGTCACAAGGGGTCTGAGGATCTCATCTCGGTACCTAATGGCAGTCAGGCTACCTTTGGCGAGCACATGGAGGGCTGTGCGGCCCGCCCAAAGAAATGCCACTCCACACCATGACTGACCCACCGCCAAACTGGTCATGCTGGAGGATGTTGCAGGCAGCAGAACGTTCTCCACGGCGTCTCCAGACTCTGTCATGTCTGTCACGTGCTCAGTGTGAACCTGCTTTCATCTGTGAAGAGCACAGGGCGCCAGTGGGGAATTTGCCAATCTTGGTGTTCTCTGGCAAATGCCAAACGTCCTGCACGGTGTTGGGCTGTAAGCACAACCCCACCTGTGGACATCGGGCCCTTATAACCCCTCATCGAGTCTGTTATTGACCGTTTGAGCAGACACATGTACATTTGTGGCCTGCTGGAGGTCATTTTGCAGGGCTCTGGCAGTGCTCCTACTTGCACAAAGGTGGAGGTAGCGGTCCTGCTGCTAGGTTATTGCCCTCCTACGGCCTCCTCCACGTCTCCTGATGTACTGGCCTGTCTCCTGGTAGCGCCTCCATGCTCTGGACACTACGCTGACAGACACAGCAAACCTTCTTGCCACAGTTCGCATTGATGTGCCACCCTGGATGAGCTGCACTACCTGAGCCACATGTGTGGGTTGTAGACTCCGTCTTATGCTACCACTAGAGTGAAAGCACCACCAGCATTCAAAAGTGACCAAAACATCAGCCAGGAAGCATAGGAACTGAGAAGTGGTCTGTGGTCCCCACCTGCAGAACCACTCCTTTATTGGGGGTGTCTTGCTAATTACCTATAATTTACACCTGTTGTCTATTCCATTTGCACAACAGCATGTGAAATTTATTGTCTATTAGTGTTGCTTACTAAGTGGATAGTTTGATTTCACAGAAGTGTGATTGACTTGGAGTTACATTGTGTTGTTTAAGTGTTCCCTTTATTTTTTTGAGCAGTGTGTTTAGCTTTATACGTTTACGGGTCTAGGGGGCTTGACTTGAGCCAGAGCATCCAGGAGCGATATATATGTGGCCAATTTTACACCATATGTATTACATTTAAAATAAAATAAATTGTAAACATTAAATATAAAGTTGAAAATGTAAACATGATATTTTCGAGGAAGGGGGAAATAATGGATGTTTAAGTCAAAAACCAAACAATTGAAAGCTAAATGTATAGAATTGTAAACAAAAACAATCATATAAAAAGCAAAACCCCAAAACTTGCAAGCAAATAATTTTATGCAAAAATAATTTTCAGTTCAACTTTCCCAAAAATCTGTTATATTGAATCCATTCATATCTTTGGCTGGGGTTTAGAAGGAGGCGTAGACAATGATTCTCCATTGGTCCACTAGTTTTGGAGTGACGGTTCAACTTAACCCAATCAATGAACATGATAGACAGGATTTTTTTCTATTGGCTACTTAAACAGATGGTCTGCCGTCACCACTACACGCCAACTAGCCAGTTACAAACAACTCCCCAGAACCTTGGTTAAGACGTCATTTATATGTTTACCTAAGTAATTACATGGTTTGTCATTAAATGTATTAAATCAGCATTTTGAAGTACGTTTGTTGGCCAAATGGAATGACTCGCAAGACGTAAAAGCTAGCTACTGCCAGCTGTAGGGAAAGGTTTGCCCTGAGTGAGTGAGTGAGTGAGTGAGTGAGTGAGTGAGTGAGTGAGTGAGTGAGTGAGTGAGTGAGTGAGTGAGTGAGTGAGTGAGTGAGTGAGTGAGTGAGTGAGTGAATGAATGCATGTGAGATAAAACAGCAACAACCCTAAAAAGCTATTCCCATAACGATACCCGAAGCTTAGACCCAATCTCGCTCGATACCATGAAAGGTATTGTATAAAGATACTGAATAAAAATATAAACGCAACACGTAACAATTTCAAAGATGTCTACTGAGTTACAGTAGGGGAAATCGTTCAATTTAAATAAATTAGGCCCTAATCTATGGATTTCACATGACTGGAAATACAGATATGCATCTGTTGGTCACCTTTATAAAAATGGGACTCAGTTGCCATCGATAAAATGCAACTGTGTTCGTTGTCCCTAAAATATGCCTGCCCATACCATAACCCCACCACCACAATGTGGCACTGTTCCCAATGTTGACATCAGCAAAGAGTTCACCCACACTACCTCATACACGTGATCTGCTGTTGTGAGGCCGGTTGGATGGACTGCCAAATTTTTTTTAAACAACGTTGGTGGCGGCTTCTGGTAGAAAAATGAACATTACATTCTCTGGCAACATCTCTGGGGGACATTCCTGCAGTCACCATGTCAATTGCACGCTCCCTCAACTTGAGACATCTGTGGCGTGTGACAAAACTACACATTTTAGAGTGGTCTTTTATTGTCCCCAGCACAAGCTGCACCTGTGTAATGATCATGTTGTTTAATCAGCTTCTTGATATGCCACACCTGTCAGGTGGATGAATTATCTTGGCAAAGGAGAAATGCTCACGAACAAGGATGTAAACACACTTCTGTGAAATAAGAGAGAAATAAGCTTTTTGTGCACATGGAACATTTCTGGGATCTTTTTTATTTCAGCTCATGAAACATATGACCTTTTTACATTTTACGTTTATATTTTTATTCAGTGTATATTGACCCATGACAATATTGAAGTAGGTTCCGCGCTTAATTTGAAAATCGGGAGGTCCCGGAACACATAGTGAGTGCAGGGGGGGGAGTCCGTGTGAGAGAGTTATTACAAACTTGTTCTGTAATGTTAAGGTAAAGGACCAACCTTAGTTTTCAAAACCTCCCACAAAGACTCTCCCCATGTCAAGTCCATTTAACTCCTGAGATTCAACTTCTATCTCAAAGCCATGAGCGGGCATGTGGATGTGATGTTTAGCCTCCTAAGGCTGTTCTGAAGGCTGTAGTGTCTATGTATTTTCTCATCTTGAGTGTTAACCTGGGTGTCCTCTTTAGCCTCGTGGCTTGCTAACTCTGGGTCTTTTTTTCTGTGGCGGTCCTCATGGGAGCCAGTTTCATCATAGCGTTTGATGGTTTTTGCGACTGCACTTGGAAGAACCCGGGACATTTTCAGCTTCTAGGAATTGTGTACAGATCCTTGCGACATGGGGCTTTAAAAGTTTCTTCATGGCCTGCATACTAGACATGTTCCCCATTGAGCATATTTAGGACGCTCTGGATCGACATGTACGACAGCGTGTTCCAATTCCCGAAAATATCCAGCAACTTCGCACATTCATTGAAGAGGATTGGGACAACATTCAACAGGCCACAATCAAAAGCCTTATCAACTATATACGAAGGAGATGTGTTGCGATGCATGTGGCAAATGGTGGCACACCATTTGTTTTAACTGACTGATTTTCTGATCCACACACCTACCTTTTTTAAGGTATCAAATTATATTAGTCGCATGCGCCGGACACAACAGTGAAATGCTTATTTACGAACCCTTAAACAACAATGCAGTTTTAAGAAAATACAAAAAAAAGTAAGAGATAAGAACAACAAAAAATGAAAGAGCAGCAGTAAATAACAATAGTGGGGCTATATACAGCGAGTACCGGTACAGAGTCAATGTGCTGGGGCACAGGTGCAGAGGTAATTGTGGTAATATATAATGTAGGTAGAGTTATTAAAGTGACTTTGCATAGATCATGACAGGGAGTAGCAGCTTTGTAGAAGAGGGAGGTGGTGGTGGTGTGGGGGGGGGTGCAAATAATCTGGGTAGCCATTTGATTAGCTGTTCAGGAGTCTTATGGCTTGGGGTTAGAAGCTGTTCAGGAGTCTTATGGCTTGGGGTAGAAGCTGTTTAGAAGCCTCTTGGACCTAGACTTGGCTCTCCGGGTACCGCTTGTCGTGCGGTAGCAGAGAGAACAGTCTATGACTACTAGGGTGGCTGGAGTCTTTGACATTTTTTAGGGCCTTCCTTTGACACCGCCTGGTATAGAGGTCCTGGATGGCAGGAAGCTTGGCCCTGGTGATGTACTGGGCCTTACGCACTACCCTCTGTAGTGCCATGCAGTCGGAGGCCAGGCAGTGATGCAACCCGTCAGGATGTTCTGATGGTGTAGCTGTAAAACCTTTTGAGTATCTGAGGACCCATGCTAAATATTTTCAGTCTCCTGAGGGAAAATAGGGCTTGTCGTGCCCTCTTCATGACTCTTGGTGTTGGACCATGTTAGTTTGCTGGTGATGTGGACGCCAAGGAACTTGAAGGTCTCAACCTGCTCAACTACAGCCCCGTCAATGAGAATGGGGGAGTGCTCGGTCCTCCTTTTCCTGTAGTCCACAATCATCTCCTTTGTCTTGATCACGTTGAGGGAGAGGTTATTGTCCTTGCACCACACGGTTAGGCTCTGATCTCCTCCCTATAGGCTGTCTCATCATTGTCGTTGTTCAGGCCTACCACTGTTGTGTCATCTGCAAACTTAATGATGGGGTTGGAGTTGTGCCTGGCTGTGCAGTCATGAGTGAACAGGAAGTACAGGAGGGGAGTAAGCACACACCCCTGAAGGGCCCCCGTGTTAAGGATCAGTGTGGCGGATGTTGTTCCCTACCCTTACCACTTGGGGGGTGGCTCGTCAAGAAGTCCAGGATCCAGTTGCAGAGGGAGGTGTTTAGTTCCAGGGTCCTTAGCTTAGTGAAGAACTTTGAGGGCACTATGGTGTTGTACGCTGAGCTGTAGCCAATGAATAGCATTCTCACATAGGTGTTCCTTTAGTCCAGGTGTGCAGTGCAATAGAGATTGCATCATCTGTGGATCTGTTGGTGCGGTATGCAAATTGGAGTGGGTCTAGGGCTTCTGTGATAATGGTGTTGTGAGCCCTGACCAGCGTTTTCAAAGCATTTCATGGCTACAGACGTGAGTGCTACGGGTTGGTAGTCATTTAGGCAGGTTACCTTAGTGTTCTTGTGCACAGTGACTATGGTGGTCTGCTTGTTGGTATTACAGACTCAGACAGGGAGAGGTTAAAAAAATGTCAGTGAAGACACTTGCCAGTTGCTCGGAGTACATGTCCTGGTAATCCGTCTGGCCCTGCGGCCTTGTGAATGTTGACCTGTTTAAAGGTATTTTCTCATTTTGGCGGCGGAGGGCGTGATCACACAGTCGTCCGATACTTGCCTTGAAGAGAGCATATAAGTTATTTAGCTCGTCTGGTAGGCTCGTGTCACTGGACAGCTCTCGACTTTGCTTACCTTTGTAGTCTGTAATAGTTTGCAAGCCCTGCCACATCCGACGAGCATCGGAGCCAGTGTAGTACGATTCAGTCAAGCTGGATTTCTTATAAGCTTCCAGGTTAGAGTCTCGCTTCTTGAGCCACAGCTCTACTCTTTAGCTCAGTGCGAATATTGCCTGTAATCCTTCTGGTTGGGGTATGTACGTATAGTCTGTGACCAACAGATGCATATCTGTATTCAGTCACATGAAATCCATAGATTTAGGCCTAATGAATCTATTTCAATTGACTGATTTCCTTATATGAATTGTAACTCAGTAAAAATGTTGCGTGGTTTGTTTATTTTTGTATATGTATATCAATTTCAATCTGTCAGTGCCACTGACTGGCTAACTTGCTAGCTAGCTAATCGCTATCTCTTAGCTATCATATTTTATCACAAGTATTGTGATAGCAAACAAATTATTGCTGAATATTTTAAACAGTTATTTTTTTGGTGATGACATTGCGTGTCTTTTAATACCAATGTGTAGGGCAATATAGTAGCGTCACTGTTAGTAAGCACAACAGCTAAGGTAGAAACAATATGACTTGACTTCAAAGCAAAACTTCACTTTTGCAGATGGATATCCTTCCCCTACCCATGGTGTTTGAAGAGGCTGCATTGGGAAGAGGATGCCTCAACACCCTGAAAAGATGTTTGTGGTGCGCACACTATTCACACTTTTTTTGAGTGATAAATAAGTGTATCATCTTCGAGCTTGAAAAGGCAAGCAAATGCATGTTATTCTCATAGAAACATAGAAACTAGCAGCGAGTTCATGATCATGTGTTGTTTCTAGAAAGAAAGAGATAAGGAACAATCACATTTCAACAACAAAAATGTTGTCCTCCCCTGATTCATAAAATAGCGTATTCATAGTCATGGACGCTTTAAAACCTCTTTGGGATAGGGGGCAGCATTTTCACGTCCGGATGAAAAGCGTGCCCAAAGTAAACTGCCTGCTACTCAGGCCCAGAAGCATACAGGATATGCATATAATTGGTATATTTGGATAGAAAACACTCTAAAACTGTTAAAATAATGTCTGTGAGTATAGCAGAACTTATTTGGCAGGCGAAACCCCGAGGACAAACCATCCAGGAAAGGTCACTGTGGTTTCTATTGGTAACTAGATTTATGAGGCATCTGGTTGCAGTTCCTATGGCTTCCACTACATGTCAACAGTCTTTAGAAATTGGTTGATGTTTTTCCTTTGAGAAATGAAGAAGTACAGCTGTACTTTCTAAGTGTCAAGCCAAGTGGAATCTTTTGTTTGGTGCGCACGACATAGAGCTCGCTCCACTTTGATTTTATCCCCTATTGAACACAGTATATTCCGTCTTAAATTTGAGGGATTATTTACGTTTTAGGATACCTAAAGTTGGATTAGAAAAGTTGTTTGAAATGTTTGGACCAAGTTTACAGGGAACTTATTAGATCATTTGTAGTCATGTTGGGCGAGTTGGAAGCAGTGTATTTCTGAATCAAACGCACCAAATAAATGGACATTTTGGGGATGTAAAGAAGGAATTTATTGAACAAAATTACCATTTGTGATGTTTCTTGGACATATTGGAGTGTCAACAGAAGATCTTCAAAGGTAAGGCATGAATTATATCGTTATTTCTGACTTTCGTGTCGCACCTGTTTGGTTGAAATATGATTTTATGTGTTAGTATGATGGGGTGCTGTCCTCAGATAATCACATGGTTCGCTTTCGCCGTAAAGCCTTTTTGAAATCTGACACGGTGGCTGGATTAACAAGATGTTAAGCTTTATTTTGGTGTATTGGACTTGTGATTTTATGAAAGTTAAATATTTCTAATAATTTAATTTGAATTTCGCGCTCTACAATTTCACCGGATGTTGTCGAGCGGAACATCTAGTCATAACAGGTTTTAAGAGTCATTGAAGATTAAAATCTGGGTCAAAAAACATAATAAAGAAATGAATTTGACTGTTTCTCCATCCTACCTGATTCAGAATACATAATTTTCATAGTAATGGCTTGGTAATGGCAATAGCTATTGATGAGAGAATACTGATTAACAACCAAATATCCAATATAAAACACATTTTACCTAGGTTGCTAACCTTACACCTTGCCAGAGAATGGCTTCTCATTTAAAATATATCTCTTAGCTTTCACTTCACAAATAACGTAGTAATGTACCATTTCAAGAGACCTATCCATTTTCTGCAGGGTCTAATCTAGGTAACTAGGCCTTGGCTACATGTTCCACCACAGTTGACTACAGCATGTGACACAGGTTGGCGAGTTCACACTGATTCTGAAAGGTGTTTTAACATTCTAGGCAAAGACAATAAGGGTCAACTTTGAGTGAAATTACATGGATTTAATAAAATAAGTAATGTCTGACAAGTTCAACAAAATATACACATTATAAACATGTTGAAACACCTAACACACAAAACAAAATATACACTATATATACAAAAGTATGTGGACACCCTTTTAAATGAGTGGATTCGGCTATTTCAGCCCTTGCTGACAGCTATATAAAATCGAGGACACCGCCATGCAATCTCCATAGACAAACATTCTCCATAGACAAACATTGACAGTAGAATGGCCTTACTGAAGAGCTCATTGACTTTCAACATGGGACTGTCATAGGATGGCACCTTTCCAACAAGTCAGTTTTTAAAATTTCTGCCCTGCTAGAGATGCCCCGGTCAACTGTAAGTGCTGTTATTGTGAAGTGGATAGTCTAGGCTCAGCCGAAAAGTAGCAGGCCACACAAGCTCACAGAACGGGCCCTCTGAGTGCTAAAGTGTGTAGCGCATAACATATTCTGTCCTCGGTTGCAACACTCACTACCAAGTTCTAAACTGCCTCTCGAAGCAACATCGGCACAAGACCTATTCGTCGGGAGCTTCATGAAATGTGTTTCCATAGCCAAGCATCCACACACAAGCCTAAGATCACCATGCCCCCGTGCACAAAAGGAGGTCCATACAGAAATGGTTTGTCGAGATCGGTGTGGAAGAACTTGACTAGGCTGCACAGTGCCCTGACCTCAACCCCATCGAACACGTTTGGGATGAATTGGAACGAAGACTGCAAGCCAGGCCTAATCAGTGCCCGACCTCACTAACGCTCTGGTGGCTGAATGGAAGCAAGTCCCCACAGCAATGTTCCAACATCTAGTGGAAAGCCTTCCCAGAAGAGAGGAGGCTGTTATAGCAGCAAAGGGGTGACCAACTTAATGCCCATGATTCTGGAATGAGATGTTTGACAAGCAGGTGTCTGTCCACATACTTTTGGTCATGCAGTGTACATAATACAAACAATGCAGTAACTATACCTGAATACATATAGTGCTCTTTTGATATAAAATAAATAGAATCTGAGAGCAACAGCACAGTTTATTCTGTTCATGTCAGACACTGGCTAGAATCTAGCAAAAGAAGTCCCGTTCCATTGAATTGACCCCAAATCAATCAATCAATCACAGATATAGGAAAACTGGTACATGGACAGGTTTACGTTATACTTTGGACAGGTGTGTTTTCACGTCAATATCTAATGGCAAGTGTCCGTTTTTCATCTCTCCTGGACAGACTACATAAATATACATGGTAGCGTAGACCTGTCAAAATACAACGGGATGCATGGGATAACGAGCAGCATTAGTTCTGGTGCTTTGGACAAATCACAATTTCGCAGATGTTAGCACTTTTTTTCCCGAAGGGGAGTGGACATTTTGCCCATAGACTTGCCCGTAACTTGCAAAGTGAGATTGTGAAGCTCTTCGTTACGGTTTTGATCCTCATTCTCTAAACACCCAGAACATAATCAAGTATCTGACCAATTATGTGAGAGTATAGTTCTGGGTTAACTGAGATTAATCATTCTTAACAGTTAACACCTCCAATACAGCATCAACATTCTGAGTGAACCCCCAGTGTGGTTTTCCTTTAGCTGCAACTGTTAGAATTTGGGCCAACAAGTTCATATACTGTATTTACATACACTTATCACCAACCAAACTTGCCTAAACTCAATTAATTAATTAATTGTAAGGGCTGACATCCAATAATCATTAACATAAACATACCATTGATGTTACCAACTATGCACGGGACAGATCTGTTTATAAATACTCCAGTTATTACAATTAATTTGTTTTAGAATGTTGCAGCCTACACAAAAAAGCAAATTACTGGCACATTAATGCATTATAAGTGAGCTGCATGGCCCATGGACAGGTTCTGTGTCCCAAATGGCACCTTATTCCTTATATAGTGCACTACTTTTGACCAGGGCCCATATGGGAATAGGGTGCCATTTGGGAAGCAGAATGTGTGTTTTGTAAATTACAAGTACAAGGATGATTCCTCATACACAGTGCACTTTCTGGAAAGTGACTGGAATATCAACTTAAAAATTAAAAAATGTTTTCCCATTTAGGAAAAACACTGAATTGACATTACTACTCCTCTTGACACAACTGTGCAACCTGCCTTTCACTCACTGGTGATAATGTCAGTTTACCAGATAAAATTATATAAAATACTGTATGTCTACAGAACTGGAGCCCATGAGGTACCTCTGCACGATGCCCATGATCTTTGGTGGTTAACCATCTAAGATCATGGACATTGTGCAGAGGTGCCTCATGGACTCCAGCTTGACAGTGAAATATCACACAGCACCAATGTTCAGTCTATTATTTTGTCCCTGATTTGAAAAAGGCTTTCTTCACTCCAACAAAGTGCTCAAAACACCTATACAGACAATCACTCTGTGGTTTCAGCTATCTCTGTGCCGTCCACAAGCAAAGTGTGGATAATGCCATCTCGCCTCTTTCCACTGCTCACGGCCTTAATGCAACAGTCATGGTCGCTTAGAGTGAAGTGTGTCTCAGTACCATCTTCCACAAACTCCCCCTGTGAACGAGATAGAGAGATTAACAGATTTCAGTAAAGTTTAATGTAAATATTATACATAAATTAAGAGTGTATGGAGGGATATAGAGGGCCAGTTTGATTTTAAGTGGGCTAGGAGGTTAGGAGTGGTGCATTTCCCTGTTTTATTGCGTCTTGTTTATAAAATCAAATAATGTTAACCTCAATGTTTTTCCTAGAATCCTCCCATACATTTTCTAATGGTATCAGGTGTTGAAAAAAATATTTTGTGTTAAAATAATCAAAATGATATGTGCCTCATTTGCATTAATACACTGGGTGTATTTAATATATTAATACATTAACATAAAGGTGTGGAACAGGGTTGCAACCACCAAAAATTACTTTGTCTAGGCCTACAGTACCTGCATATACCAAGGCTGTCTAGACTGACTCATTAATTACCATTGTTGTCACCTTCTGTTACATAATTCAACAAATGTGTCAATATACCCTTGGATTAAAAATCAACACACTTGGCTTTAGATAACATTGATACATACATTACATTGTTTGCGAGATCAGCCATAATATCACTATAATCCATGTGTTCATTTTCAGAAGTTGCTTTCATAACAGCACATTAATTTGTAAACATTTCAACTATATTAAATTATTACTTAATTAAATTCCAAAAAAATGAACACCCATCAAAAAAGGTAACTTTCTTCTCTTTCTTGTGATGTAAGTGTTGAGATGATGAGTTAAATTTACAACAAAGCTTAAACATTCTTATCGATGCAACAGAAAAACAACGCATTCCATTGAGCCCTTGACAGGATGTGCTTGACAGGACATTACAAAAATGTCTGCGGTTGTAACGTTAATGGGGAAATACTAAAGGCACGAACAAGAGTATGAAAGAGTCGCAGCTGCCATTTGACCAACTGGCAAGTGTCTTCACTGACATTTTCAACCTCTCCCTGTCTGAGTCTGTAATACCAACATGTTTCAAGCAGACCACCATAGTCCCTGTACCCAAGAACACTAATGTAACCTGTCTAAATGACTACCGACCCGTAGCACTCACGTCTGTAACCATGAAATGCTTTGAAAGGCTGGTCATGGTTATAATCAACACCATTATCCTAGAAACCCTAGACCCAACCCAATTTGCATATCGCACCAACAGATCCACAGATGATGCAATCTCTATTGCACTCCACACTGCCCTTTCACACCTGGACAAAAGGAACACCCATGTGAGAATGCTGTTCATTGACTACAGCTCAGCGTTCAACACCATAGTGCCCTCAAAGCTCATCACTAAGCTAAGGACCCTGGAACTAAACACCTCCCTCTGCAACTGGATCCTGGACTTCCTGGATCCTGGACTTCCGGGCCGCCCCCAGGTGGTAAGGGTAGGTAACAACATATCCGCCACGCTGGTCCTCAATACGGGGGCCCCTCAGGGGTGCATGCTCAGTGCCCTCCTGTACTCCCTGTTCACTCATGACTGCACAGCCAGGCACGACTCCGACACCATCATTAAGTTTGACACAACAGTGGTAGGCCTGATCACTGACGACAATGAGATAGCTTATAGGGAGGAGGTCAGAGACCTGACCATGTGATGCAAGGACAATAACCTCTCCCTGAACGTGATCAAGACAAAGGAGATGATTGTGAACTACAGGAAAAGGAGGATCGAGCACTCCCCCATTCTGATCGACGGGCCTGTAGTGGAGCAGGTTGAGAGCTTCAAGTTCCTTGGCGTCCACATCACCAACAAAGTAACAGGGTCCAAGCACACCAAGACAGTCGTGAAGAGGACATGACAAAACCTATTCCCCCTCAGGAGACTGAAAAGATTTGGCATGGGTCCTCAGATCCTCAAACGGTTTTACAGCTGCACCATCGAGAGCATCCTGACGGGTTGCATCACTGCCTGGTATGGCAACTGCTCGGCCTCCAACCGCAAGGCACTACAAAGGGTAGTGAGTACGGCCCGATACATCACCGGGGCCAAGCATCCTGCCATCCAGGACATCTATACCAGGCGGTGTCAGAGGAAGGCCCTAAAAATGGTCAAAGACTCCAGCCACCCTAGTAGTCATAGACTGTCCTCTCTGCTACCGCATGGCAAGCGGTACCAGAGCGCCAAGTCTAGGTCCAAGAGGCTTCTAAACAGCTTCTACCCCCAAGCTAATCAAATGAGTATTTTGATCTTATTTCTATGCACATTTTCCAACTCCAAACTATACAAACTTGAATGCTTATTGAATGGAATTATTTTCAGGCTATATGTATTTGTGTAATGAGGGATTGTGTGGCGAAATTGAATAACATTTACATTAAGCTGTGCATAATTATTAGGCAGCTTCATTTAATTGACACTGAAAAGTCAAACATTTTAAAATGCCTTTCAGGCGGATGAAGCACTCTTTAAATAGCTAAACTATTGAGGCGTGACCACCGGACAATCAAACATTTTGTTGCGTATCGTCAGCTGTGGCACAAAAAAAATGCATGGAGAAGAAAAGGCGCAAATTGACTGCATAGCCACCAGGAACCCATTATCCTCCAGTGCCACCATATTCCAGAACTACAACCTACCTGGAGTGTCCAGAAGTACAAGGTGTCAAGTAACTCAGAGACATGGCCAAGGTCAAGATGGCAGAAACATGACCACCACTGAATAAGATTCACAAGTTGATGCATCAAGATTGGGCAATTTTTCAAAGGTTTTATGGACAGATGAAATGAGAGTGACTCTTGATGGACCAGATGGATGGGCCCGTGACTGGATCAGTAATGGACACAGAGCACCACTTCAAGTCAGGCGCCAGCAAGGTGAAGGAGGGGTACTGGTATGGGCTGCTATCATTAAGGATGAGGTAGTTGGACGTTTTCGGGTTGAAGATGGACTGAAACTCAACTCCCAAACTTACTGGCAGTTTCTGGAAGATACCTTCTTCAAGCAGTGGTATAGGAATAAGTCCTCAGCATTCAAGAAGGCCATGATCTTTATGTAGGACAATGCTCCATCACATGCATCCAAGTACTCCACTGCTTGGCTAGCCAGCAAGGGCCTCAACGATGCCCCAATAATGACCTGGCCCCCTTCCTCACCTGACAATTATATTATATTGAGAACTTGTGGGCCCCTCTCAAATGTGAGATTTACAGTGAGTGAAGACAATACACCTCTTTGAACAGCATTTGGGAGGCTGTAGTTGCTGTTTCAGCGAAAGTTGATCGTGAACAGATCAAGAAACTGGAAGGCTCATGGCAGTTATTGAAAAGAAGGTCACTGAATATTTTTGAAGGGCCAACATTTTTATTTAATTGCCATTTTGTGTTACTTATTTGTTACACTTACTGAAATGTTGAATAAACACATGAGTTGGGAGAAATTATTTTTGTAATTTAGTTGCCTAATTCTGCACACTAATAGTTGCCTAATAATTGTGCACACTTATATATTCCCCGAGAAAGACAAAAATCACCTCTCCTTTGTTAAACATTCTGGTTTGAGGTTCAACATTTTGGATTGACTGAGAGCATTGTGTTTGTTCAACAATAAAATTAATCCTGAGGAACACAATTTGCCTAAATTGTGCACGCAGTGTATTTGCACCGCCCACCCCTCCTCCCTCTACACTGCTGCTACTCTCTGTTATTATCTATGCTTAGTCACTTTAATAACTCTTCATACATGTACATATTACCTCAGTTACCTCGACACCAATGCCCCCGCACATTGACTCTGTACCGGTACCCCCTGTATATAGCCCCGCTATTTTAATTTACTGCTGCTCTTTAATTATTTGTTATTATTTCTTACTTTTTTTAAAACTTATTTTCTCAACTGCATTGTTGGTTAAGGTCTTGTAAGTAAGCATTTCACTGTAAGGTCTACACCTGTTGTATCCGGCGCATGTGACAAATATAATTTGATTATAATAAAAGCAATCAATCCAGCAAGATTTAAGTGACAAGTCGATTTTGCACCCCTCAAACACAGGAAATAAACAGATTGCCCGGTAGACGGGACATCCGCGTTTTACTATTCATCTTTTTGCTAAGTGATTCTCAGCATGATTGGAGGGAAGATGCTTACCGCTGTCTCCATTTTTTGTCCATTACACCAAATATCCATAGTGTCTTTCTCTGTGGAAAGAGAAATAACACATATTAGGCAAACATCAATAAAATACTTCAGGATACGCAGAATGTAAGCAGCACATATTGTACTCCTGATTGATGATCACCATGAGAACATGCCTTTAAGATAGCTGTGACTTGGCTTCTGCCAAAGTAAAGCATTTTTCTTAGGCTATGTTCAGATAAGCTTTTGAGTGATTTCAAAGGAGCGTGAGTCACACTTCAATAACAGTAACACTTCAATTGTTTCTGAGAGCAAGGGTGATGGACTTTTCATGCCAGTGAAATTCGTGGCTGGTCCACCTAAGTGTTTTTTCGGGTCACCGAAATCCAAACAGTGGGGGGGGGCCCTTTCAGTGTAAACTGAAACAACTAAAACCAGATATAAAGTATGTAGAAAAGATAATGACCTACAGTTGAAGTCGGAAGTTAACATACACCTTAGCCAAATACATTTAAACTCAGTTTTTCATAATTCCTGACATTTAATCCTAGTAATAATTCCCTGTCTTAAATCACCACTTTATTATGAGAATGTGAAATGTCAGAATAATAGTAGAGAGAATGATTTATTTCTGCTTTAATTTCTTAAATTAAATTAAAGCAGCTTTTAAATTAAAGCAGCTTTTAAATTAAAGCTGGGTGAATTTTGGCCCATTCCTCCTGACAGAGGCGGCAGGGTAGCCTAGTGGTTAGAGCGTTGGACTAGTAACCGCAAGGTTGCAAGTTCAAACCCCCGTGCTGACAAGGTACAAATCTGTCGTTCTGCCCCTGAATAGGCAGTTAACCCACTGTTCCTAGGCCATCATTGAAAATAAGAATTTATTCTTAACTGACTTGCCTGGTAAAATAAAAATAAATAAAAGAGCTGGGGAAAATGTTTGTAGGCCTCCTTGCTCGCTCACACTTTTTCAGTTCTGCCCACACATTTTCAATGGGATTGAGGTCAGGGCTTTGTGATGGCCACTCCAATACCTTGACATTGTTGTCCTTAAGCCATTTTGCCACAACTTTGGAAGTATGCTTGGGGTCATTGTCCATTTGGAAGTCCCATTTGCGACCAAGCTTAACTTCATGATGCAATCTATTTTGTAAAGTGCACCAGTCCCTCCTGCAGCAAAGCACCCCCACAACATGATCCTGCCACCCTCGTGCTTTATGGTTGGGATGGTGTCCTTCGGCTTGCAAGCCTCCCCCTTTTCCCTCCAAACATAACGATGGTCATTATGGCCAAACAGTTCTATTTTTGTTTCATCAGACCAGAGGACATTTCTCCAAATAGTATGATCTTTGTCCCCATGTGCAGTTGCAAACTGTAGTCTGGCTTTTTTGTGGCGGTTTTGGAGCAGTGGCTTCTTCCTTGCTGAGCAGCCTATCAGGCTATGTCGCTATAGGACTCGTTTTACTGTAGATTTGTACCTGTTTCCTCCAGCATCTTCACAAGGTCCTTTGCTGTTGTTCTGGGATTGATTTGCACTTTTCGCACCAAAATACGTTAATCTCTAGGAGACAGAAAGCGTCTCCTTCCTGAGCGGTTGTCACGCCTTGGTCATTGTATTTTGTGTTTTTGGTATATGTTTGGGTAGGCCAGGGTGTGACATGGGTTTATATGTTGTGTTTCGTATTGGGGTTTGTATTAATTGGGATTGTGTATGATTAGGGGTGTGTCTAGTTAGGCTTGGCTGCCTGAGGCGATTCTCAATTAGAGTCAGGTGCTTATCGTTGTCTCTGATTGGGAACCGTATTTAGGTAGCCTGAGTTCGCTTTGTATTTTGTGGGTGTTTGTTCCTGTCTCTGTGTTGTAGTCACCAGATAGGCTGTAATTAGTTTCACGTTCCGTTCTGTTGTTTTTGTATTTCAGTTATTTCATGTACCGCTATTCTGTTCATTAAAGTCATGAGTAACCTACACGCTGCATTTCGGTCCGACTTTCTTCATTCAACAGACGAATGCCGTTACAGCGGTATGACAGCTGTGTGGACCCTGCCTCACACAGGAAGCGGCGCAGGTCCTAATCCAGGCACTTGTCATCTCCCGTCTGGATTATTGCAACTCGCTGTTGGCTGGGCTCCCTGCCTGTGCCATTAAACCCCTACAACTCATCCAGAACGCCGCAGCCCGTCTAGTGTTCAACCTTCCCAAGTTCTCTCACGTCACCCCGCTCCTCCGCTCTCTTCACTGGCTTCCAGTTGAAGCTCGCATCCGCTACAAGACCATGGTGCTTGCCTACGGAGCTGTGAGGGGCACGGCACCTCAGTACCTCCAGGCTCTGATCAGGCCCTACACCCAAATAAGGGCACTGCGTTCATCCACCTCTGGCCTGCTCGCCTCCCTACCACTGAGGAAGTACAGTTCCCGCTCAGCCCAGTCAAAACTGTTCGCTGCTCTGGCTCCCCAATGGTGGAACAAACTCCCTCACGACGCCAGGACAGCGGAGTCAATCACCACCTTCCGGAGACACCTGAAACCCCGCCTCTTTAAGGAATACCTAGGATAGGATAAAGTAATCCTTCTCACCCCCCCTCCCCCCCTTAAAATATTTCGATGCACTATTGTAAAGTGGTTGTTCCACTGGATGTCATAAGGTGAATGCACCAATTTGTAAGTCGCTCTGGATAAGAGCGTCTGCTAAATGACTTAAATGTAATGTAAATGTAATGTAATGTCCCATGGTGTTTATAATTGGTTACTATTGTTTGTACAGATGAACGTGGTACCTTCAGGCATTTTGAAATTTCTCCCAATGATGAACGAGACTTGTGGAGGTCTACAAGGTCTTGGCTGATTTCTTTTGATTTTCCCACGATGTCAAGCAAAGTGCCACTGAGTTTGAAGGTAGGCCTTGAAATACTTCTCCAGGTACACCTCCAATTGACTCAAATTATGTCAAGTAGCCTATCAGAAGCTTCTAAAGCCATGACATTTTCTGGGATTTTCCAAGCTGTTTAAAAGGCACAGTCAACTTGGTGTATGTAAACTTCTGACCCACTGGAATTGTGATACAGTGAATTATATGTGAAATAATCTGTCTGTAAACAATTGTTTAAAAATTACTTGTCATGCACAAAGTAGATGTCCTATCTGACTTGCCAAAACTATAGTTTGTTGACAAGAAATTGTGGAGTGGTTGAAAAATGAGTTTTAATGACTCCAACCTAAGTGTATATAACCTTCCGACTTCAACTGTATATATATATATGTTTTATGATATAGTCTTTGAGAACTTACAATCACCAATATAAAAGCTCAACAGTCAGGGAGAATAGAAAATTCCCAAAATAATATTATAAAATAAAATTGAGCATTATTTATTTTGTTTGAGCAAAAGAACACAGAATTGTCCATAACAAAATGCATAGAATTGCAGGAAAGTTTCTCTGAGCTGCCTGTCAAAATGTGTACAATTGTAGAAAAATGTATTTTAAAACAGAAAAAAAAAAATCCGCTCCATGGAGAAATATGTAAAATTGCAGGAAATTGGCCTAAAAAAATTTTTTTATGATCCACACCACCAAGATGGGGGCCTCTACAAATCAGCCGCGTCAACGACCGCGTTCATTTTCACACCAACCAGTTGCTTCTCTCTATGAATACAGGGACAGGGTTGCCAAATACAATCAAGGAACACATACAATTAACTGCCTACCAACACAAGTGGATCCTGAGCTTGTAAAGTGGAGACGTCAAAGAACGTCAAGTAAATATTGCTGGAGAAACCTTGACTTTGGAGACAGCGTCGTGTTTGTTACCAAATGCATTTGAAGTGGTTAATTAATGATAAATAAGTGAATTGTTTCCCCCCACAGTT
Source organism: Oncorhynchus gorbuscha (assembly GCF_021184085.1). Taxonomy (NCBI): domain Eukaryota; kingdom Metazoa; phylum Chordata; class Actinopteri; order Salmoniformes; family Salmonidae; genus Oncorhynchus; species Oncorhynchus gorbuscha. Next base: position 51,105,564 of record NC_060181.1, on the reverse strand, counting down.
TTCCAAGATGATTAGCTAGCCACTTAAAATGGTTTACAGTCAGGCAATTGCTTCTACACTATTTTGCAAGCGAGCGTGACGCTGCCGTAACCGTGGCGCTACCATGTCAATAAAATGTGTCCAATAATGACGTGGTGTCTTCAGTTTTTTACATTTTTACACGCAATGGTAAAATAGATGTATTTTTAAAGGTTTTTTCAGACTCTATTAAAACAGATAGTGAGAGTATAACATTGGGGAAAGTAGGCCGGATTCGAACCTATGCTGACACTGTAGACGTGCCAGAGGCTGCGTTATTACTGCTAGAACGGCCAACCCATCTGAGCCATTTCTTAGAAAAGGGGACAGTATCACCTGATATCTGAACTTATCTGAGCAGTGGTGTAGAGGGCAGGTGGCAAAGTGCCAAATGAAGAAGAAAAAGAAGGATTTGGCCTTAGAAATGAGCACCTGGAGCATTTTTTTTATTTACAATGACGGCCTATCTCGGCCAAACCCTCCCCTAACCCGGACGACGCTGGGCCAATTGTGTGCCGCCCTATGTGACTCCCGATCACAGCCAGTTGTGATACAGCCCGGGATCGAACCAGAGTCTGTTTTTTGACGCCTCTAGCACTGAGATGCAGTGCCTTAGACCGCTGTGCCACTCAGAAGCGTAGAGTTTTAGGTGAGAGGTGCCTTGCTCAAGGGCACAACAGCAGGTGATGGCATCTCCATTTGCCAGCTCTCATCCAGCTCTTGGTTTCCCCCTCAGACTTGGAACTGGAAACCCTCTGGTTACTGGCCCATCTCTTTAACCTCTGGGCTACCTGTCTTTCCCAGTCTGGAACAGTTACAAGGCCTACTGTTTTCCATAAGCCCTAGGATGGTGGTGTGGAGTTAGAGGCTATAAAAATAACAGCCTCATCCATGACATACCACCAGTGGAAGATAAGTGTTGGTATTCTGGTGGTCTTTGTTTAGATTGCTGAGGTGCGCACGTTTTAAGGGCCGTAGCATAAAGAAATTGGCTAACACTATACTAACCACACTAGGAGTGAATATTTTTACAGTCATGCCCACTCTGTTCAATAGTGAACCATCAAAGGTACTATAGCCTAGCTAATGCAATGGTAATTGTCAGTTCCATATTCTCAAACTACCAAATGCAACAACCAATAACCGAACACATGGGTTTGTGACAAGTTCATTGATTTTTTTGCACCATTGCCTGTCATTGTGTTAAGACAAGTCAGACCTAACATTACCATGGGGCATTTTAAAAACAGTGAAGTTTATTTTGAACCCATCTATTTCACTTTGAAGTTCCAGAATGGCTGACATAGCCTATCAGCATTCAGACTTGAGTAATTTGATGTAATTTATATTTTATGGGAGGTGCTTTGCAAACATCCACAAGATACAAATATTGCCACAGCAATCTATTGCACTTTGTAAATAAATCTCAATGGCTCAAAAAGACAGGCAGTGTTCAATATCAGTTTCCCCTTATAGTGGTTGACACACTGTATGTTTACATTAAAAGCTGGGGAGAGGAAATGGACACATAGGGCACATATCTTACCCAGGACGACCCTGCAGTCGATGCCGTCCAGGTTGAGCAGCCAAGTGTTGGTGACTTTGGAGCGGTTCTCCGTGTACGTTTTCAGGCTCTTTCCATTGATCTCCAGGGTGTATTCGTAAGCAAAGCCGCTCACTGCGTCAATGTTAATGGTGGCTTTGGTGGCCGCACTTCCTACATTGAAGGTCTCCTTTCCCACCAGCTTGAACATCCAGTCTCTTCTTACAATTTCCTGGGCAAAGGGACAAATGCAAGAGGTCCAATAATTCAGTGTGATTCTATGTTACTGTCATACTGTTATAATATTAGACTTATATTCAAAATGCCTACATTTACTTGACAGGACCCGAGTAGTAATTGTAAGCAAATATAATATAAATATATATAATATATATATATATATATATATATATACACACACACACACGACATGGCAAAGACTGACATGTTAAATGGTTCTCTGAATGTGACTGCCATTGAGGGAGATCAAGAGAAGCTACCACTCAATCTCAAACAGAGAGAGGGAGTGAGTTTAGTGAGTGGGAGAGATTCTCCGAGTTTGTTGATGCTTGACGTTTTGTCTGCTTGTCTAATAAATAGGGTTAAGTTTAACGTAACTATTATTTATCAAGTTTTACCTTTCCGTCTATGTAGATTACCCTTTTCCCCGTGGTTGTGCCATGTTCAAACTCAATCCGATGGACTCCATCGCTCAGGGCCACTTCCCACACTCCTACCAGGTCGCCCGACATTCTGACCTCCTTACTGGCCCGCTTTGGCCACCAACTCTAGAACATTGAAACAAGATTAACTAAACTTTTCAAAGGAGTCACGACATAGCATGGTGCCAGACCGAAATAAATATATTAGAAGGACCTAGCTACGTTAGCTAGTTAATTTGAGTAACCGCAGTGACGTTAGCCTGGAGATCATTTAACATATTATATAATTTAGCTAGCTAACTTTAGTTAGATTAACGTTACTGTTAGTTACAAATTAGTCATTAAGGAGCCTACTTGCTAGCTAGTTAGCTAACGTAGCTAACTTAACCATGACACTGATAGCCAAAGCTAGCTAGCTAACGTTAGGCTTACCTTTAAGTACCTTGCTAGCTACGTTTCAGGAACGGTTTACTAGCTAGAAAGCTTCCTACTGTAAAAATATAACAATAGTTTAGCTAGCTATATCTACACGTAAAGTGCTTGTTTGATGCTAGGACATCAGTTTGCTTCAGTCCAGCAACGCATCAAAACAACCAAAACTGATACGTTACTATGGAAACCATGCCACGTGACAGGCTAGGAAGAGAAGAAACTGCCAGATGCGTCAAAATGGAATTATATGTAGGCTACTTGCTGCATAAAATTGCCTATTTCCGACTGTGTACATGTAAATCAGAATATGTTTAATAATAAAAAACAGAGCTTGACCAGTCAGCCTCCAACCTAGTTAATACATTTCAAATCAAATTGTATTAGTCACATGCAATACAACAGTGAAATGCTTAGTTAAGAGCCCCAAACCAACAATGTTTTTATTTTTAGTTCACCTTTATTTAACCAGGTAGGCCAGTTGAGAACAAGTTCTCATTTACAACTGCGACCTGGCCAAGATAAAGCAAAGCTGTGCGACTAAACCAACAGCACAGAGTTACACATGGGATAAACTAACGTAAAGTCAATAACACAATAGAAAATATGTATACAGTGTGTGCAAATGAAGTAAGGAGGTAAGGCAATAAATAGGCCACAGTGGCGACTTAATTACAATTTAGCACTTAACACTGGAGTGATAGATGTGCAGATGAGGAAGTGCAAGTAGAAATACTGGTGTGCAAAAGAGCAGGAAAACATATGGGATGAGGTAGGTAGATGGTTGGTTGGATGGGCTATTTACAGATGAGCTGTGTACAGCTGCAGAGATCAGTAAGCTGCTCTGACAGCTGATGCTTAAAGTTAGTGAGGGAGATACAGTGCCTTGCGAAAGTATTCGGCCCCCTTGAACTTAGCGACCTTTTGCCACATTTCAGGCTTCAAACATAAAGATATAAAACTGTATTTTTTGTGAAGAATCAACAACAAGTGGGACACAATCATGAAGTGGAACGACATTTATTGGATATTTCAAACTTTTTTAACAAATCAAAAACTGAAAAATTGGGCGTGCAAAATTATTCAGCCCCTTCACTTTCAGTGCAGCAAACTCTCTCCAGATGTTCAGTGAGGATCTCTGAATGATCCAATGTTGACCTAAATGACTAATGCTTTAAGTCTGGTTTCGGGGTGGGGCTCTGTTAGAGCATTGGGGGGTTGGAGTGGGTTTGATTTGGTAGGGGATCCGTGTGCTGTCCTCTACCTGTTCTGTCTTATTTGTATAATCATTAAAAAAACGTTGAAAAAAATAATATACAGTTGAAGTCGGAAGTTTACATACACTTAGGTTAGAGTCATTAAAACTTGTTTTTTCAACCACTCCACAAATTTCTTGTTAACAAACTATAGCTTTGGCAAGAGGTATTCGGAGTGGACTTCTACTTCGACTAAGGAGGTGTGCACACCATCCACCGCTTCCATGTGTGTGTGTGTGTGTGTGTGTGTGTGTGTGTGTGTGTGTGTGTGTGTGTGTGTGTGTGTGTGTGTGTGTGTGTGTGTGTGTGTGTGTGTGTGTGTGTGTGTGTGTGTGTGTGTGTGTGTGTGTGTGTGTGTGTGTGTGTGTGTGTGTGTGTGTGTGTGTGTGTGTATATACCTGTATATATATATACAATTATTTATTACAAAAAAACACAAGGAAAGGGTAACATTTGAACATGAACGACAAACAATACAGCATCAAATCACTATCAAACATATATCCTTCTTTCCGCTACAGAGCCATCCTTAGGTGTGAAGGTGCGTGATAGTGATATAAAATGTCATAGTTTCCTTTTTCATGATCACAATCTTGTGAAGCCCGAACCCTTCAATATCCCCCCCACAGTTCCCCAATGTTTATTTGAATGAAGAGTGTGTGTATATGCATGTGTAAAAACACCTGCACAGCATCAGCCTCAGGCAAACCAGCATTAGTTGTAAAAACACTGCCACTTAGTGTCATTCAAATGTACTTTTATTATGTTTTATTTAGACTTTTTTCCTTTTATCTTTTGACCATCATTCTCTCTCACACACAGCAACTCCACTCCCACTTGTCTCCAATTCCACATACCAACCCTCAGCTTCCCTCAGCCCATCCCATCTAGCTCTGCTGGCCACCCACGCAACACATATCTTTCAACTATGCTATGATGTTTAACGTACAATTTAAATCTATCTAATCGAATAGAATCTACAGATTGCGTGTTGAAGATAAATACTTTTACTAATTAGTAATTGACTGACCCGGTCTCTCCAGATCTCCTAACAGTAATATTTCTAGGGTCAATTTCAGATCAATGCTATGCATTTTCAGCCATTCCTGAACCTGAGACCAGAAACATGCTACCTGAGAACAATACCAAAATAAATGGTCTATTGATTCTGTATCCTCACAACAAAATCTGCAGAGCTTCGATGATTTTATGCCCCAAATATTCAACATTTTGTTGGTGGCAAGAATTATATATAATACTTTTAGCTGAAAAGCACGAAGTCTTGAATCTTGCGTTGTTTGATATATCAACTCATACACCCTATACCATGGACTCGGTACATCAAAAATCTCTTTCCAACTATGTTGCAATCTGTATGGCACAGTTATCAACATCCTGGTCCTCAAATGAAACTGGTATACCATCCTATTTATGCTATTTTTATTCATCCTCCAGTTTTGATCCTTTAATTGGGCAGACAGACCAGTTCCCTACCTCCTCCCGCTGCCACCTGCCTCCTCCATTTTTGGGGCAATGCTGTAATCAATTGGTTGTACTCTTGGATTGAGCAGACCTTCCCGTACAATTCTGATAACTCCATGAAGGACATAACTCTACCATAGCAATTTACAATATAATTTAAGAACAAAATACCATTTTCAAACATCTTTCCCATAAATAAAGGTATTTTATCAATCCCTGCTATGTCATTTGAGTTCAGCCATTATATTTGTTGTAATATTTGTTCTATCTTTTCAGGGGGATGAAATTGAAATTGTAGCCAGCTCTGTAATGCTTGTTTTCAAAGTATCATTTTCAATTAATCGGAAATGAGACATGGCAATCTGCAAAAAGGCAATTTTTTAACAATGGATGAGCTTTTCTTATTAATCTACTTGAGAACCATTTAGGGTTCAAATAAAACTGTTGAATGAGTGAAGCTTTTAGAGGGAGGTTTAGTGCTTTTTATATTTAATCATCTCAACCCACCCAATTCATATTCATTATATAGATAGGCATGTTTTATTTTGTCTGGTTTAGCATCCCAGATAAAGCAAAATATTTTTTGCTCATATGATTTGAAAAATGTAGGCAGTGCCATAAGTAAGTGAGTAAACTGAGATATGACTAAGGGCAATTTTTCCATAAATAGACAGGTATTTAGCTCTCCGTGGTTGCAGGATCTTGTCTCTTTTACAAGTTTTCTATTGAAATTCATTGTGGAGAGGTTATTTTTATCTTTTGTGATATGAATACAGAGTATGTCTACTTCACCATCAGCCCATTTTATAGGTAAGCTGCAAGGTAATGTAAAAGTTGTATTTTTTAAGGATCCGATATGTAATATTGTACAGTTATCATAATTATGTTTTAGTCCAGAGAGTACAGAAAAGTTATCTAGACATTGCAGGGATCTAGCTTGCGGACTTAACATAAAACTTGAGTCATCGGCATACATGGACATCTTTGTTTTTAAGCCTTGGATTTCTAATCCTCTAACGTTGTTATTGGATCTGATTTTAATAGTTAGCATTTTGATGGCCATAACGAATAGATATGGTGACAGCAGACACCCTTGTTTAACTCCTCTTGACAATTCAAAACTCTCTGAGAAGTAGCCGTTATTTACTATTTTACACCTGGGGTTGCTATACATTTATTTTTACCCATTTTATAAGAGAATGACCGAAATTCAGTCTGACTTTATCAAATGCCTTTTCAAAATCCGCTATAAATACCATTCCTGGCTTCTTATGTGTTTCATTATGTTCTATTATTTCTAGTAGTTGTCGTATATTATCTCCAATGTATTGTGCATATGAAAAACCTGTCTGATCAAGATGAACAATACCTCGTAAAACCATTTTAATTCTGAGTGCTATGCATTTTGCTAGTATTTTTGCATCACATTATTGAAGTTTACTCCAGTTTTTTAGATAGACCAGGTCTTTATATTTGCCATCTGAGTCTTGTTTTAATAATAGAGAAATCAGACCTTCCTGCTGAGTACCTGACAGACTACCATTTCTATAGGAGTAGTTAAAACAATCTAACAATGGAGGTTTTATCAAAAAATACTTTATATACCTCTACCGGTATGCCATCAAGCCCTGGGTTTTTTTCCAGACTGAAAGGAGTTAATAGCCTCAAAGTTCTTCCTCTGTAATTTGGCCTTCGCACTGATCTTTCTGTACATTTGTTAATTTTCAATTTTTTTATATTGTTTGGAAAGAATGCCTTACCGTAATCTTCATTCAGTGGGAGAGGATGAGACGGATAAGAGAACATCTGCCTAAAATAATTAGTTTCCTCTATTAAAATATTATTTGGAGAATCATAGATGACTCCATCTTCAGTAACGAGTTTCTGCAAATTATTTTTGTTAGCGTTCCTGTATTGGAGATTCAAGAAGAATTTTGCGCATTTTTCTCCATATTCCATCCAGTTTTCTTTATTTTTGTAATAGATTACATTAGACCGTTCTTGAATAAGTTCCTCGAGTTCTTTTTATTTTTCCTCTAACTTATTTTGTATCTCTGTAGTATCGTTTTTATTGCTCTCTACCTGTACTATTAGTTCATGGATTTCCCTTGTTAGTCTTGTTTCTTTAGCCAGAAACTGCTTTTTTATTATTGATGAATATTGAATTGAATGACCCCTGAAGGTACATTTAAATGTATCCCAAACAACAAAGGGATTTGATGAACCTATATTATACTGGAAAAATTCAGTTCTAAATTATTTTGTCTTAGTTAAAAATATGTTGTCCTCCAGTAAACTTGGATTACATTTCCAATATCCCTGTCCACGTGGAAAATCTATAAGAGTTACAGTGCCTTGCGAAAGTATTCGGCCTCCTTGAACTTTGCGACCTTTTGCCACATTTCAGGCTTCAGGTATTTTGTTTTGTGAAGAATCAACAACAAGTGGGACACAATCATGAAGTGGAACGACATTTATTGGATATTTCAAACTTTTTTAACAAATCAAAAATTGAAAAATTGGGCGTGCAAAATTATTCAGCCCCTTTACTTTCAGTGCAGCAAACTCTTTCCAGAAGTTCAGTGAGGATCTCTGAATGATCCAATGTTGACCTAAATGACTAATGATGATAAATACAATCCACCTGTGTGTAATCAAGTCTCCGTATAAATGCCCCTGCACTGTGATAGTCTCAGAGGTCCGTTAAAAGCGCAGAGAGCATCATGTAGAACAAGGAACACACCAGGCAGGTCCGAGATACTGTTGTGAAGAAGTTTAAAGACGGATTTGGATACAAAAAGATTTCCCAAGCTTTAAACATCCCAAGGAGCACTGTGCAAGCAATAATATTGAAATGGAAGGAGTATCAGACCACTGCAAATCTACCAAGACCTGGCCGTCCCTCTAAACTTTCAGCTCATACAAGGAGAAGACTGATCAGAGATGCAGCCAAGAGGCCCATGATCACTCTGGATGAACTGCAGAGATCTACAGCTGAGGTGGGAGACTCTGTCCATAGGACAACAATCAGTCGTATATTGCACAAATCTGGCCTTTATGGAAGAGTGGCAAGAAGAACCCCATTTCTTAAAGATATCCATAAAAAGTGTCGTTTAAAGTTTGCCACGAGCCACCTGGGAGACACACCAAACATGTGGAAGAAGGTGCTCTGGTCAGATGAAACCAAAATTGAACTTTTTGGCAACAATGCAAAACATTATGTTTGTCGTAAAAGCAACACAGCTCATCAACCTGAACACACATCCCCACTGTCAAACATGGTGGTGGCAGCATCATGGTTTGGGCCTGCTTTTCTTCAGCAGGGACAGGGAAGATGGTTAAAATTGATGGGAAGATGGATGGAGCCAAATACAGGACCATTCTGGAAGAAAACCTGATGGAGTCTGCAAAAGACCTGAGACTGGGACGGAGATTTGTCTTCCAACAAGACAATGATCCAAAACATAAAGCAAAATCTACAATGGAATGGTTCAAAAATAAACATATCCAGGTGTTAGAATGGCCAAGTCAAAGTCCAGACCTGAATCCAATCAAGAATCTGTGGAAAGAACTGAAAACTGCTGTTCACAAATGCTCTCCATCCAACCTCACTGAGCTCAAGCTGTTTTGCAAGGAGGAATGGGAAAAAAATTCAGTCTCTCGATGTGCAAAACTGATAGACATACCCCAAGCGACTTACAGCTGTAATCGCAGCAAAAGGTGGCGCTACAAAGTATTAACTTAAGGGGGGCTGAATAATTTTGCACGCCCAATTTTTCAGTTTTTGATTTGTTAAAAAAGTTTGAAATATCCAATAAATGTCGTTCCACTTCATGATTGTGTCCCACTTGTTGTTGATTCTTCACAAAAAAATACAGTTTTATATCTTTATGTTTGAAGCCTGAAATGTGGCAAAAGCTCGCACAGTTCAAGGGGGCCGAATACTTTCGCAAGGCACTGTATGTGAATGCCAATTTGATGATGATCCGATCGCATTCTGTCTCCTATTAAAACTTTTTTTGACCTTTTGATGCAAGAGAGAAAGAGACAAAGAGACAGAAAGAAAGAGACGAGAAAGAGACAAGAAAATAGTCAAGACGACTAGCTTGATTAAGTCTCCTCCATGTATATCTCACTGTTTCTGAGTTTTTTAGACTCCAAATATCCACTATTTCTAATGTGTCTTTAATATTTGTGATTTCCTTAAGGGCACGGTGATGATAGTTTGTAGAGTGATTAACTTTACGGTCCATTGAGGTACTTAAGACTGTGTTAGATGATTAGATAATTTGTTGCCTGTAAGTTCAACAAATTGGTATAAATGTTTTCAAAGAAGTGTGGATCATCCAGATTTGCACCATATCGATTAATGAGACAAATCTCTTTTTCGTCCACTTTCATATTCAAAAGGATCCACCTTCCTTGCGAATCATTCCTGATTATTTGCCACTTCAGATCAACATTTTTGTTAATTAATATCATTACACCCTTTGAGTTCCTTTGTCCATGACAGGAAATTATTTCACCACCCCATTCCTTTTCCCACGCAACTTCATCTAAGGATGTAGAGTGAGTTTCCTGTAAACAGTGTGTTATATTCATTTTCTTTTAGCCATGTAAAGACTGATCTTTTTTTATAATCCGCCAGACCGTCACAATTATAACTAGCTGTACTTATTTCACCCCTTACTATAACGAGATACAATTCTCAGTCTAAATTGACCATAATTAGTGCTTGTAAAGTTACTGCCATCAGAGGTATTATGAAGGTCAAAACTAGAGCTTTCAAATGTCTAATATTTAGAATTCAAGAAATAGGTTCTAGCAATATTTGTTTTTATTCCCTTGCCTGTTTGCCTGTGAGCAAATGCCACAGATGTTAGAAAATTGAGACAAATTATGTGTGTAACAAATCTAGGTTGATGTGTATGATATTGGATATGATATAATGAGTGTGTATGATGTCTGTATAAGAGTAAGACTTTAATGTGTGATTTCCAAATAAATAATAACTGCCAAATTGCATGTTTGAGTGTCTATGTGTGCGAATAGCCTTAATATTCATAATTGTAATCCATATCGTATCACCATCATAGTTGCATCATAATTACCTTTAACATTAATTGAAAAACACATCCCAGCATTTCCATAGCAATTGACGTTTCACATGATCATGGGAGACCTTGCATTACTCCAGAGACGGGTTCACTAAAGTACAAATGTATTCCGTACAATATGTTATTATTCCCCAATGACCATATTTTGATATTTTTTATTTATTTTACCTTTATTTAACCAGGCAAGTCAGTTAAGAACACATTCTTATTTTCAATGACGGCCTGGGAACAGTGGGTTAACTGCCCGTTCAGGGGCAGAACGACAGATTTGTACCTTGTCAGCTCGGGGGTTTGAACTCGAAACCTTCCGGTTACTAGTCCAACACTCTAACCACTAGGCTATGCTGCCGCCCCATATAAACATATATAAACTTGTAGACAAATACATAAAAAAGCGACAAACAATAAACACGTTAAATTATAAAACAGTTCTCGACATAGAGAGGGAGAGAAAAGAGAGTGAGAAAAGAGTGCAAGATCAGGTGTGTGTATAAGTCCGTATGTGTAAGCAAGCATGTAATTGAGTACGTTTGTGTTCATATTCACTCCATAATGTTCAGATATTTTAAACAGTTCCCATACTTTATTTTTTTTGTAACCTGAAGTCCCTGTAGAATTTAGTACAGACACAGTGTTATGGAACTGTCTCAGAAAAGCTGTCCATCTATAAAGAGTTTGTCCACAATGATAAAGGCACACCTACCATCCATCCTTTGTTGTCTTTGTACCTTATACAGTCTCTTTAGACGTTCATTTATCTCCTTTGGAAATTGGTTATTGAGACCGAATTTGGTCCTTTTAAGCTCCCTTCCTCTGCTTTTGATCAGCTTCTTTTGTTGGTAGTGTTCAAATTTGGCGATGATCGGTCGGGGACCTTTGGTCATGTCTCTCCGTGCTCCAAGCCTGTGTACTCGGTGGAAAGCCACCCTGTTTACAGTCTCTATAGGAAGTTTCAATACGGATTTCATGAATTCTCTGATCGCGGCCTCTTGATTATTGGATGCGTCCTCAGGAATACCAGGAGAAAAATTATATTTTCACGCATGCTATGACTTTGTATGTCTAGTAGCGTCTCCATCACCCTGTTTTCCTTGAGTAGACAATCCATGTTGGAATCGTGTATTTTTACCTTGGCTGTGAGTGACTTGTTTTCTCTTTGGAGCTTGAGAATTTCACTCTGGCTGAACTCCAAACACCCCCTCAAGTCCTGCTACCTCCTCACACAACTTTTCCACTGTTGCATGGATTCCAGCCAGAGCACTAGCATCTACCTCAATGGTAAGTAAATCGTCCGTGTATGTAGATGAATCTGTTATTCTTTTTTTGTCAGATTAAAGTTATTTTGTGAGGTGGTCAGATCTTTCCACGAAGGAGTATGTTGTTCCTCCATACATAGCTTAAAGCTGTTGGTATGTCTATTTCCCTCAGGATCTGATTGGTATCCAGATTGGCTCTATACTGCAACCAGTTGTTTTACGAGAAGATAACAATGAGTCTTTCCCACGACGAAGACAGGTGTCTGTAGTACTGCCAGCTAGCACTCGCAGAATTGACGCCAAAAGAAAAAGGAACACAAACTTGCAGTCTCAGCCGTAAAGGCTAACCGCGTTGTGGAATTCTTAGTAACAAAACTTTAGTTGGGATTAAAATCGATTTAATAAAAATATTTTAATGTAAACAAACCGAGTGTAGCAGTACAGTGTCCTGTTGTGCTCTCTGATGACATCTCTCTCTTGTAATGTAAAGTCTCTCTCTCGTAACGTAATCACTCCAGTGTTCCATCCACCGCTTCCGAGTATATTACTCGGTAATGTTCAATCTCTAGATAATAAAGTAGACGTGCTCAGGGTGAGGATCTCCTTCCAGAGAGACAAAAGGGATTGTAAACATACTCTGCTTCATGGAAACATGGCTGCCTCTGGATATTCTTTCTCCGTCTATTCAGCGATCCTCGTTTGCTAAGTCAAACGGCACCGCTGGTTCTGCTCACACTGCCCAACCCTGTGCTCTGACCTCTTTCTCCCCTCTCTCTCCAGATGAAATCTCGCGTTTTGTGACGGCCGGCCGCCCAACAACCTGCCCGCTTGACCCTATCCCCTCCTCTCTTCTCCAGACCATTTCCGGAGACCTTCTCCCTTACCTCACCTCGCTCATCAACTCATCCCTGACCGCTGGCTACGTCCCTTCCGTCTTCAAGAGAGCGAGAGTTGCACCCCTTCTGAAAAAACCTACACTCGATCCCTCCGATGTCAACAATTACAGACCAGTATCCCTTCTTTCTTTTCTCTCCAAAACTCTTGAACGTGCCGTCCTTGGCCAGCTCTCCCGCTATCTCTCTCTGAATGGCCTTCTTGATCCAAATCAGTCAGGTTTCAAGACTAGTCATTCAACTGAGACTGCTCTTCTCTGTATCACGGAGGCGCTCCGCACTGCTAAAGCTAAGTCTCTCTCCTCTGCTCTCATCCTTCTAGACCTATCGGCTGCCTTCGATACTGTGAACCATCAGATCCTCCTCTCCACCCTCTCCGAGTTGGGCATCTCCGGCGCGGCCCACACTTGGATTGCGTCCTACCTGACAGGTCGCTCCTACCAGGTGGCGTGGCGAGAATCTGTCTCCTCACCACGCGCTCTCACCACTGGTGTCCCCCAGGGCTCTGTTCTAGGCCCTCTCCTATTCTCGCTATACACCAAGTCACTTGGCTCTGTCATAACCTCACATGGTCTCTCCTATCATTGCTATGCAGACGACACACAATTAATCTTCTCCTTTCACCCTTCTGATGACCAGGTGGCGAATCGCATCTCTGCATGTCTGGCAGACATATCAGTGTGGATGACGGATCACCACCTCAAGCTGAACCTCGGCAAGACGGAGCTGCTCTTCCTCCCGGGGAAGGACTGCCCGTTCCATGATCTCACCATCACGGTTGACAACTCCATTGTGTCCTCCTCCCAGAGCGCTAAGAACCTTGGCGTGATCCTGGACAACACCCTGTCGTTCTCAACTAACATCAAGGCGGTGGCCCGTTCCTGTAGGTTCATGCTCTACAACATCCGCAGAGTACGACCCTGCCTCACACAGGAAGCGGCGCAGGTCCTAATCCAGGCACTTGTCATCTCCCGTCTGGATTACTGCAACTCGCTGCTGGCTGGGCTCCCTGCCTGTGCCATTAAACCCTACAACTCATCCAGAACGCCGCAGCCCGTCTGGTGTTCAACCTTCCCAAGTTCTCTCACGTCACCCCGCTCCTCCGCTCTCTCCACTGGCTTCCAGTTGAAGCTCGCATCCGCTACAAGACCATGGTGCTTGCCTACAGAGCTGTGAGGGGAACGGCACCTCAGTACCTCCAGGCTCTGATCAGGCCCTACACCCAAACAAGGGCACTGCGTTCATCCACCTCTGGCCTGCTCGCCTCCCTACCACTGAGGAAGTACAGTTCCCGCTCAGCCCAGTCAAAACTGTTCGCTGCTCTGGCCCCCCAATGGTGGAACAAACTCCCTCACGACGCCAGGACAGCGGAGTCAATCACCACCTTCCGGAGACACCTGAAACCCCATCTCTTTAAGGAATACCTAGGATAGGATAAGTAATCCTTCTCACCCCCCCCTTTAAGATTTAGATGCACTATTGTAAAGTGACTGTTCTACTGGATATCATAAGGTGAATGCACCAATTTGTAAGTCGCTCTGGATAAGAGCGTCTGCTAAATGACTTAAATGTAAATGTAAATCTGGGTTCTCAGTACATCGTGCAGACAGGAATAAAGAACTCATGCATGCTCATGTATTAACGTACACGTGTGTATGTGCCTATCTCCTAATTTCAATGTTATCCAATACAATGAGATCTGTAGATTCTCTGTCTTTATCAACATAAGGGCTCAATTGCAGTTCTTTATCGACAGTTGTCGGAAGTTAACATACACTTTGGTTGGAGTCATTAAAACTCATTTTTTCAACCACTCCACACATTTCTTGTTAAGAAACTATAGTTTTGGCATGTCGGTTAGGACATCTACTTTGTGCATGACACAAGTAATTGTTCCAACAATTCCAGTTGGTCAGAAGTTTACATACACTATGTTGACTGTGCCTTTAAACAGCTTGGATAATTCCAGAAAATTATGTCATGGCTTTAGAAGCTTCTGATATGCTAATTGACATACTTTGAGTCAATTGGAGGTGTACCTGTGGATGTATTTCAAGGCCTACCTTCAAACTTAGTGCCTCTTTGCTTAACATCATGGGAAAATCCAAAGAATGAGCCAATACCTCATAAAAAAATAATTGTAGACCTCCACAAGACTGGTTCATTCTCTGGAGCAATTTCCAAATGCCTGAAGGTACCACATTCATCTGTACAAACAATATTTTGCAAGTAGTAAACACCATGGGACCACGCAGCCGTCATCCTGCTCAGGAAGGAGACGCGTTCTGTCTCCTATGAATGAAAGTACTTTGGTGCGAAAATTGCCATTTTTTCAGAGAAAACAAATTATTTTAAAGAAATCAGTGTTATTGTAATTTTGAGTGTTTCATCTAAATGTACACCCCATCTCAGAGCTACACAAAAGGCACTCTATTTGTGGAATGACCCTCTTCACAGATGTGAGTCAGATCTGTAATCTGTGTGTGGAGAGTCAGCGAGCAAGATCTACCTATCTGCTTACAATTGTGAAATGTGATGTTATGAGACTGAAGTGGGAACAGAGAACAGTGTGCTTTCTTCATTGTTGTTCAGCAGATTCACGAGATGTCTGGTCATGAGCAGGCATGGGCTGTCTTCCTGTTACTAGCAAGAGTTCAGCTTTTACCGTATCCTATAATCATTGGGTTATTGTGATGACACAGGAGGCGTGCCCTTTCATGACAACTTGACATTTTTTTGAAATTATATGTTAAGCGTATCTCTGCTCTCCTCCAGTTTAATGTTTAGAGCTGTGAGGTGTGCCATGTTTATAAAGTCATGCTAGCCATTAATGACTTGCCTCGCTGTAACTATGAAAGTACATGTACACAGCTGTCTACGTATACATAATTAATTTAACTCTGCAAAATACTGGCATCTTTAGAGTGAGAGCAACCTTAGTGTGTGGATCTACAGTATATTGTAATAATAATTACATTATTACTTTTTAATATTACTTATTGTTGCATTATTATTTTACACATTGTACATATGATTGTTTGTTATAATATATTGTAACAATTCGAAATCATTTGTCTAGCATTGTGTCTGATGTTGATGTTGTGAGGATGGGTTTGTAACTCACTGGGATGTTGCTTGGTTAAAAAACTCACAAGCTGCTGGTGTGAAAGGATGTGGTGAGAAAGGTGAAAGCTGCATGGTAGGACGTACAGTTGAAGTCGGAAGTTTACATACACTTAGGTTGGAGTCATTAAAACCTGTTTTTCAACCACTCCACAAATGTCTTGTTATGAAACTATACTTTTGGCAAGTTGGTTAGGACATCTACTTTGTGCATGACACAAGTAATTTTTCCAACAATTGTTTACAGACAGATTATTTCACTAAATTGACTGTGCCTTTAAACAGCTTGGAAAATTCCAGAAAATTATGTCATGGCTTTAGAAGCTTCTGATAGGCTAATTGACCTAATTTGGATCAATTGGAGGTGTACCTGTGGATGTATTTCAAGGCCTACCTTCAAACTCAGTGGGAAAATGTGAAAATGAAAATTGAGTGTATGTAAACTCCTGACCCACTGGGAATGTGATGAAAGAAATAAAGGCTGAAATAAATAATTCTCTCTATTATTATTCTGACATTTCACATTCTTAAAATAAAGTGGTGATCCTAACTGACCTAAAACAGGGAATTTTTACTCTTTTTAAATGTCAGGAATTGTGAAAAACTGAGTTTAAATGTAGTTAGCCAACGTGTATGTAAATGTCCGACTTCAACTGTATGTGAATATGCATGTTCATGTATTGATGTGCACATGTGTGGATCTCCCAATTTCAACATTGTCCAACCCAATGAGATCTGTAGATTCTTCTTTCTCTGTCTTTGTCACCATAAGGGCTCAAATGCAGGGCTCTATCTACCTCTCTGGGAAGAAGTTAGACTTCAAGCTAGCTTGTCATTAATATTTGTTTGTTAATGGAGAAGTCCTAACTCAGCATATTTAACTACACTTTGGGGAAGTGTTTTACTGTATATACACATATAATAAGAAATATTTAGACAATAGCTGCCCAAATGTTAGGGATTTGCAATGTTGTCGTCAGCCATTTTTTCTAGGTCGTTATTATAAAGGAGAACGTGTACTCAATCAATTTACCTAATAAAGGAAATGCAAATACCAAACACAAACAGATTGCACTATGTACACCTTGTTTATTAGTGTTATGGTGGCAAAATAGTTGGATATGAAGATATTACGCACCTCCCCTTTTCTACAGTAAATTGCAACTATTTCTGACCCTCTACAGTACCAAATGCATCCATCCCCCAACCGCCCTTCTCTGATTCGAGTATGTGTATTCTCAGACTTAAGTACTGCTCTGTCTATTTTGCTATATCTGGGCCATATCCATTTGGTGATACGTTGCTCCTGGGTCATTCTGCGAATAGTGTGCCTTTTGGGTAGTGTAATTTTGCCCAAAATAACAATTTATTTAATGAATTGTAACATTGTTTAATAAAGAACACATGTTCAACTTCATAACAAACATCCCATCTCAAGAGTTAAAATTAAGAGAAATGTATATAAAAGTGAGTGATTGTGGACTGTGAAAGGGTTGACAGTTTCATCTTAAATCAACCATTGAAGCTTGTTTTGTGCCACAGGGAGAGGAAATAGAAAATGTCCGAAAGAGTAGCTTACCAGCTTACCTGCTTTTACTCTATGATTTGACAATACATTTTATGATTTGACTTTTTTATTTTTTATTGTGAAAATCTTGTGGTTCAATGGATAAAACATTTCCCAGAAGTCTGACATTTTCAGAGAATTTTATATATATATATTTTTAAGAAAACAGTGCTTTGAGTGTTTCATCAGTGTTTCAACAAAATGCACACACAATCTAAGAACAGTGCTTTGAGTGTTTCATCAGTGTTTCATCAAAATGCACACACAATCTTAGACATACACAAAAGGCACTCTTTTTGTGGAATGACCTTCTTCACAGACGTGTCAGATATGTAATCTGTGTGTGGAGAGTTGGCGAGCAACTGCTTACGACTGTGAAATGTGATGTTATGAGACTGAAGTGGGAACAGAGAACAGTGTGCTTTCTTCATTGTTGTTCACCAGATTCACGAGATGCCTGCTCATGGGCAGGCATGGGCTGTCTTCCTGTTGATAGCAAGAGTTCAGCTTTTACTGTATCCTATAATCATGGGGTTATTGTGACAACACAAGAAGAGTGACCTTTCACTACAACTTTAAGATGTTTGGTAAATATTTTTTTATAATGTGTTAAGTATATCTCTGTTCTCCTAAGATTTCTACATGGTTCTCTTTTCATTCATAGTGTTTTTATCCACTCCTCCAGTTCAATGTTTAGACCTGTGTGCTGTGCCCGTGTGTATAAAGTCATGCTAGTCATCAATTACATGCCTCACTGTAACTGGGAAAGTACATGTGTGCAGCTGTCTACTCATACATAGTTAATTTAACTCTGCAAAATATCGGCATCTTTAGAATGAGAGCAACCTTATTTTTTAATTCTATATTGTAATAATGTTTATTACATTATTACTTATTATTTGTACTACTTGTTATTATATTATTATTTTATATACTGTAAATATAATTGTTTGTTAATATATAGTGACATTATTTCTAAATATCTTGGCTAGCATTGATGTTGTGAGGATGGGTTTGTTGCTCACTGGTCTATTGCTTGGTTAAATCATTGACAGGCTGGAGGTGTGTTCACCCCGCTACCATCTAGAAGGCGGTGACAGTACAGTTGTGTCAAAGCTTGGACACATGAGACTGATAAATAGATTCTATCTCCAGGCCACGAGACTGGTAAACAGTCACCACAGGCCGGCCTCCACCCAATTGATAATATGCAGGTCAATCTCTCCTGGTGAGGAGAGCTTGATTGCATCACTGCTTGTCTTTGTGAGAGGTATTGACATGTTGAAATCACAGAGGTGCCTGTTTAAGCAACTACCGCACAGCTCAGACACCCATACCTACACCACAAGACATGCCACCAAAGGTCTCTTCACAGTCCAGAACAGACTACAGGAAACACACAGTACGACATAGAGCCATGACTACATGGAACGCTATTCCACATCATGTAACTCAGTCAAGCAGTAAAATCAGAATTTATTTTAAAAAACTGCTAAAACTGCACCTTATGGAACAGCGTGGACTGTGAAGAGACACACATACACAGCATTCGCAAACACATAAACTCTACACACATACTCTACCATTCAAAAGTTTGGAGTCACTTAGAAATGTCTTTGTTTGTGAAAGAAAAGCTCATTTTTGTACCTTAAAATAACATCAAATTGATCAGAAATACAGTGTAGACTGTGTTAAAGTTGTAAATGACTATTGTAGCTGGAAATGGCAGGTATTTTTAAGGAATATCTACATAGGGGTACAGAGGCCAGTTATCATCACTCCTGTGTTCTAATGGCACGTTGTGTTAGCTAATCCAAGTTTATCATTTTAAAAGGCTAATTTATTAGAAATCCATTTTGCAATTATGTTACCACAGCAGAAAACTGTTGTTCTGATTAAAGAAGCAGTAAAACTGGCCTTACTTAGACTAGTTGAGTATCTGGAGCATCAACATTTATGGGTTCGATTACAGGCTCAAAAGAGCTTTCTTCTGAAACTCATCAGTCTATTCTTGTTCTGAGAAATGAAGGCTATTCCATGGGAAAAATTGCAAAGAAACTGAAGATAAAATACAACGCAGTTTACTACTACCTTCACAGAACAGCGCAAACTGTCTCTAACCAGAATAGAAACAGGAGTGGGAGGCTCCGGTGCACAACTGAGCTAGAGGACAAGTACATGAGTGTCTAGTTTGAGAAACAGACACCTCACAAGTCCCCAACTGGCAGCTTCATTAAATAGTACCCACAAAACACCAGTCTCAACATTAACAGTGAAGAGGCGATTCCGGGATGCTGGCTTTCTAGGCAGAGTAAAGAAAAATCCATATCTCAGCCTGTGTTATGCAGGTGAATGAGGACCCAGAAGCGACTTAACGAAAACAGAGTCTTTATTCCAGTCTTAGAAAAAAGTGATAATCCTGGATATTATCTAGGTGAAAGCAAAAACAGGAAAACTGAAATCCACTCGTCAGTAGAGAGGAATGACTGGAGACTCGACCACAGACTGCAGGTCGCTTCGGGAAGGCACCGGCCGTAGCTGACATTGACACCTGCTCACACGCAGCAT
Source organism: Oncorhynchus gorbuscha (assembly GCF_021184085.1). Taxonomy (NCBI): domain Eukaryota; kingdom Metazoa; phylum Chordata; class Actinopteri; order Salmoniformes; family Salmonidae; genus Oncorhynchus; species Oncorhynchus gorbuscha. Next base: position 51,085,650 of record NC_060181.1, on the reverse strand, counting down.
CTGAAGAAGGTAAAACACGACAGGGCGGAACAAGGACACAGAACAGCGAACATCATACAAGGATCCGACAAGGACAGAAGCGGAAAACAGAGGGAGAAATAGGGACTCTAATCAGAGGGCAAAATAGGGGACAGGTGTGAAAAGAGTAAATGAGGTAGTTAGGAGAATGAGGAACAGCTGGGAGCAGGAACGGAACGATAGAGAGAGAGAGCGAGAGAGGGAGAGAGGGAGGGGGAGAGAGAGGGATAGAAAGAGGGAAAGAACCTAATAAGACCAGCAGAGGGAAACGAATAGAAGGGAAGCACAGAGACAAGACATGATAATCAATGACAAAACATGACAGTACCCCCTCACTCACCGAGCGCCTCCTGGCGCACTCGAGGAGGAACCCTGGCGGCAACGGAGGAAATCATCAATCAACGAACGGTCCAGCACGTCCCGAGATGGAACCCAACTCCTCTCCTCAGGACCGTAACCCTCCCAATCCACTAAGTACTGGTGACCACATCCCCGAGAACGCATGTCCATGATCTTCCGTACCTTGTAAATAGGTGCGCCCTCGACAAGGACGGGGGGGGGAGGGAAGACGAACGGGGGCGCGAAGAAAAGGCTTGACACAGGAGACATGGAAGACAGGGTGGACGCGACGAAGATGTCGCGGAAGAAGCAGTCGCACAGCGACAGGATTGCGACCTGAGAGACACGGAACGGACCAATGAACCGCGGAATCAACTTGCGAGAAGCTGTCGTAAGGGGAAGGTTACGAGTGGAAAGCCACACTCTCTGACCGCGACAATACCTAGGACTCTTAATCCTACGTTTATTGGCGGCTCTCACAGTCTGCGCCCTGTAACGGCAAAGTGCAGACCTGACCCTCCTCCAGGTGCGCTCACAACGTTGGACAAAAGCCTGAGCGGAGGGAACGCTGGACTCGGCGATTTGGGACGAGAACAGAGGAGGCTGGTACCCAAGACTACTCTGAAACGGAGATAGCCCGGTAGCAGACGAAGGAAGCGAGTTGTGAGCGTATTCTGCCCAGGGGAGCTGTTCTGCCCAAGACGCAGGGTTTCGAAAAGAAAGGCTGCGTAATATGCGACCAATCGTCTGATTGGCCCTTTCTGCTTGACCATTAGACTGGGGATGAAAACCGGAAGAGAGACTGACGGAAGCACCAATCAAACGACAGAACTCCCTCCAAAACTGTGACGTGAATTGCGGGCCTCTGTCTGAAACGGCGTCTAACGGGAGGCCATGAATTCTGAACACATTCTCAATGATGGTTTGTGCCGTCTCCTTAGCGGAAGGAAGCTTAGCGAGGGGAATGAAATGTGCCGCCTTAGAGAACCTATCGACAACCGTAAGAATCACAGTCTTCCCCGCAGACAAAGGCAGACCGGTAATAAAGTCTAAGGCGATGTGAGACCATGGTCGAGAAGGAATGGGAAGCGGTCTGAGACGACCGGCAGGAGGAGAGTTACCTGACTTAGTCTGCGCGCAGTCCGAACAAGCAGCCACGAAACGGCGCGTGTCACGCTCCTGAGTAGGCCACCAAAACCGCTGGCGAATAGAAGCAAGCGTACCCCGAACGCCGGGGTGGCCAGCTAACTTGGCAGAGTGAGCCCACTGAAGAACAGCCAGACGAGTAGAGACAGGAACGAAAAGAAGGTTACTAGGACAAGCGCGCGACGACGCAGTGTGAGTGAGTGCTTGCTTTACCTGTCTCTCAATTCCCCAGACAGTCAACCCGACAACACGCCCTTCAGGGAGAATCCCCTCGGGGTCAGTAGAAGCCACAGAAGAACTAAAGAGACGGGATAAGGCATCAGGCTTGGTGTTCTTATTACCCGGGCGATAAGAAATCACGAACTCGAAACGAGCGAAAAACAACGCCCAATGAGCCTGACGTGCATTAAGTCGTTTGGCAGAACGGATGTACTCAAGGTTCTTATGGTCAGTCCAAACGACAAAAGGAACGGTCGCCCCCTCCAACCACTGTCACCATTCGCCTAGGGCTAAGCGGATGGCGAGCAGTTCGCGGTTACCCACATCATAGTTGCGTTCCGATGGCGACAGGCGATGAGAAAAATAAGCGCAAGGATGGACCTTATCGTCAGAATGGAAGCGCTGGGATAGAATGGCTCCCACGCCCACCTCTGAAGCGTCAACCTCGACAATGAATTGTTTAGTGACGTCAGGAGTAACAAGGATAGGAGCGGATGTAAAACGCTTCTTGAGGAGATCAAAAGCTCCCTGGGCGGAACCGGACCACTTAAAGCACGTCTTGACAGAAGTAAGAGCTGTGAGAGGGGCAGCAACTTGACCGAAATTACGAATGAAACGCCGATAGAAATTAGCGAAACCTAGAAAGCGCTGCAACTCGACACGTGACTTAGGAACGGGCCAATCACTGACAGCCTGGACCTTAGCGGGATCCATCTGAATGCCTTCAGCGGAAATAACAGAACCGAGAAATGTGACAGAGGAGACATGAAAGGCGCACTTCTCAGCCTTCACGTAGAGACAATTCTCTAAAAGGCACTGGAGTACACGTCGAACGTGCTGAACATGAATCTCGAGTGACGGTGAAAAAATCAGGATATCGTCAAGGTAGACGAAAACAAAGATGTTCAGCATGTCTCTCAGTACATCATTAACTAATGCCTGAAAGACAGCTGGAGCATTAGCGAGACCGAACGGCAGAACCCGGTATTCAAAATGCCCTAACGGAGTGTTAAACGCCGTTTTCCACTCGTCCCCCTTTCTGATGCGCACGAGATGGTAAGCGTTACGAAGGTCCAACTTAGTAAAGAACCTGGCTCCCTGCAGAATTTCGAAGGCTGACGACATAAGGGGAAGCGGATAACGATTCTTAACCGTTATGTCATTCAGCCCTCGATAATCCACGCAGGGGCGCAGAGTACCGTCCTTCTTCTTAACAAAAAAAACCCCCGCTCCGGCGGGAGAGGAAGAAGGCACCACGGTACCGGTGTCGAGAGAAACAGACAAATAATCCTCGAGAGCCTTACGTTCGGGAGCCGACAGAGAGTATAGTCTACCCCGAGGGGCAGTGGTCCCCGGAAGGAGATCAATACAACAATCATACGACCGGTGAGGAGGAAGGGAGTTGGCTCTGGACCGACTGAAGACCGTGCGCAGATCATGATATTCCTCCGGCACTCCTGTCAAATCACCAGGTTCCTCCTGAGAAGAGGGGACAGAAGAAACAGGAGGGATAGCAGACATTAAACACTTCACATGACAAGAAACGTTCCAGGATAGGATAGAATTACTAGACCAATTAATAGAAGGATTATGACATACTAGCCAGGGATGACCCAAAACAACAGGTGTAAAAGGTGAACGAAAAATCAAAAAGGAAATGGTCTCACTGTGGTTACCAGATACTGTGAGGGTTAAAGGTAGTGTCTCACATCTGATACTGGGGAGAAGACTACCATCTAAGGCGAACATGGGCGTGGGCTTCCCTAACTGTCTGAGAGGAATGTCATGTTTCCGAGCCCATGCTTCGTCCATAAAACAACCCTCAGCCCCAGAGTCTATCAAGGCACTGCAGGAAGCAGCCGAACCGGTCCAGCGTAGATGGACCGACAAGGTAGTACAGGATCTTGATGGAGAGACCTGAGTAGTAGCGCTCACCAGTAGCCCTCCGCTTACTGATGAGCTCTGGCTTTTACTGGACATGAAATGACAAAATGTCCAGCAGAACCGCAATAGAGGCAAAGGCGGTTGGTGATCCTCTGTTCCCTCTCCTTAGTCGAGATGCGAATACCTCCCAGCTGCATGGGCTCAGTCTCTGAGCCGGAGGGCGGAGATGGTTGAGATGCGGAGAGGGGGAACACCGTTAACGCGAGCTCTCTTCCACGAGCTCGGTGACGAAGATCTACCCGTCGTTCTATGCGGATGGCGAGTGCAATCAAAGAGTCCACGCTGGAAGGAACCTCCCGGGAGAGAATCTCATCTTTAACCTCAGCGTGGAGTCCCTCCAGAAAACGAGCGAGCAACGCCGGCTCGTTCCAGTCACTGGAGGCAGCAAGAGTGCGAAACTCTATAGAGTAATCCGTTATGGATCGATCACCTTGACATAGGGAAGCCAGGGCCCTGGAAGCCTCCTTACCAAAAACTGAACGATCAAAAACCCGTATCATCTCCTCTTTAAAGTTCAGATAATTGTTAGAACACTCAGCCCTTGCCTCCCAGATAGCTGTGCCCCACTCCCGAGCCCGACCAGTAAGGAGTGAAATGACGTAAGCGATCCGAGCTCTCTCTCTTGAGTATGTGTTGGGTTGGAGAGAGAACACAATATCACACTGGGTGAGAAAGGAGCGGCACTCAGTGGGCTGCCCAGAGTAACATGGTGGGTTATTAACCCTAGGTTCCGGAGACTCGGAAGACCAGGAAGTAGCTGGTGGCACGAGACGAAGACTCTGAAACTGTCCTGAGAGGTCGGAAACCTGAGCGGCCAGGGTCTCAACGGCATGACGAGCAGCAGACAATTCCTGCTCGTGTCTGCCGAGCATTGCTCCCTGGATCTCGACGGCAGTGGTGCGAGAATCCGTAGTCGCTGGGTCCATTCTTGGTCGGATCCTTCTGTTATGCAGGTGAATGAGGACCCAAAAGTGACTTAACGAAAACAGAGTCTTTATTCCAGTCTTAGAAAAAAGTGATAATCCTGGATATTATCTAGGTGAAAGCAAAAACAGGAAAACTGAAATCCACTCGTCAGTAGAGAGGAATGACTGGAGACTCGACCACAGACTGCAGGTCGCTTCGGGAAGGCACCGGCCGTAGCTGACATTGACACCTGCTCACACGCAGCATCTGAAGAAGGTAAAACACGACAGGGCGGAACAAGGACACAGAACAGCGAACATCATACAAGGATCCGACAAGGACAGAAGCGGAAAACAGAGGGAGAAATAGGGACTCTAATCAGAGGGCAAAATAGGGGACAGGTGTGAAAAGAGTAAATGAGGTAGTTAGGAGAATGAGGAACAGCTGGGAGCAGGAACGGAACAATAGAGAGAGAGCGAGAGAGGGAGAGAGGGAGGGGGAGAGAGAGGGATAGAAAGAGGGAAAGAACCTAATAAGACCAGCAGAGGGAAACGAATAGAAGGGAAGCACAGAGACAAGACATGATAATCAATGACAAAACATGACAGCCTGGCTAATAAAAATAAAAATGAAGATGGGCAAAAGAACACAGACACTGGACAGAGGAACTCTGCCTAGAAGGCCAGCATCCCCGAGTCACCTCTTCAATGTTGACGTTGAGACTGGTGTTTTGCGGGTACTATTTAATGAAGCTGCCATTTGAGGACTTGTGAGGCGTCTGGATATGGAACTGGGCCGACATTCTGATTTTCTCATAGAAATAAGCCCGATCTCAATACAGTTTTCTGTTCCCAAAACTACAATCTGTTATGAACACAGTGCACTTAGTGTTGTGGACGTAACCTTTTGGCATTAAAATGAGTCCTATAAAAAATTTATGGCATTATATACAAGGCGTGCAAGAGCGAATTTAATTATTGCACACGCACACTTTTTTTCCAGGTCGTTGTTGTAAATGAGAATGTATTCTGAATCAACTTACCTAATAAAAGGAAAGCAAATACCAAACAGAATGCACATACATTATTACACCTTGTTTACTAGTTTTGCCTGCCTATGGCAGTTGGATATGAAGACATGACGCACTTCCCTTATTCGACAGTAACGTGCACCCGTTTCCTGACCTGCTACAGTACAATGCATCCATCCCCCAACCGCCCCTCTCTGAATCAAGTCTGTGTATTCACAGAGGTAAGTACTGCTCTGTCTCTTTGCTTTACACTTTTTACATTTTGAATTGTAACCTTTATTTAACTAGGCAAGTCAGTTAAGAACAAATTCTTATTTGAAATGACGTCCTACACTGGCCAAACCCGGACGACGCTGGGCCAACTGTGTGTCGCCCTATGGGACTCCCATTCACGACCGGTAGTGATACAGCCTGGATTCATGTCTGTAGTGACGCCTCTAATACTGAGATGCAGTGCCTTAGACCGCTGCGCCACCTGGGATCCCTTAATACAAAGATACTTCAATTTGAACTGTTAATGTCCAAAATCTGAATTCGAGATTGATAAAGATTTAGCCTAAAATATGTAATTGTTCTTTGTTTTAATTCAGAGTACCTTGTCTCAGAAATGGGGATAATGTTCAGATATATTATGTTCTATATTTGAAGTAAGAATGAAGGAATTCTGTTTAGATGCATACAGTACCTGTACTATTTACTTTTGGCAAAGCTTGTGTTTTGGTTAAATAATATAAGGTTAGATTGCCACTTCACTTGCACATGGAGGGGGATTTACTGTGCAAGAGCCAAGATACACTGTTGGAATTTCATGCACTTTTGGAATTTCATATTTTGTACAACACTGGAAATGTGTTCTATAGTATATAGAAAGCGCCAGCAGACACAGTCACATTTGGTATGTGGTTATTAACACCCTCAATATGTTTGGGTGAAAGTGTATTTAGTCCTTGTGGTGTGTGCTAGTGTTGTAATATTTTACAATGGGAAGTTCAGTCCAGAGCCAAACACACATTATTGTCACCACAAGAATAGAAAAATATCACACTCAATGCAAAAAAAATGATTTTATAGACAATATTTTTATACTAACACCTATAATACATGGTACAGTTCATCATACACAATAGTTGTTGTTGCCTAAAGCCCTATTTGCACAGGACTGGTATTACAAGAGATTCTCAGTTATGTTATTTCCCATAATTAATGTAGTTCCAGAGGACTATTAGCACAGTCTTAGTTTTTAACTGTCCCCTTTAATACTTTTTTCATTCAGAATGGACTTTCGGGTGGAAGGCTGTTCTAGATGTGATGATATTTCAACTTATCGATGGTATAGCCTAATATTGGCTTTCAGTAAGAGAAAGTTTAAATAGTAATGCACTTCAATGAAGAAACAAACTGTATGCAGTCACATGCATACATTACATACATACATACATACATACATACATACATACATACATACATACATACATACATACATACATACATACATACATACATACATACATACATACATACATACATACATACATACATACATACATACATACATACATACATACATACATACATACATACATACATACATTGCATTTTAGGCTTAATTTGCATGATTGCAACTACTTATACATTTAGAGACTTTGGGTTATTTTGGTCCTTTAAAGGTGCAATATGCAGAAATCGCTCCCCCATTTCCTGGTTGCTATCATTTGAAAGGTTTGCCTTATTTCAGTTTGTGATAAAATAAGCAATAGACGGAGTAGAGAATCACTGTACCATCTAAACCACTGTGAAATATATTTTATATACATAAAAATATTGTATTTTTAAAGGTTTGAAACTGGTTGTACAAAACTGAAAGTAAAAGACACAAAATTAAAATTAAGAACTGGAAGCATAAAAATAGAGCACATAGAACAGATCTACCACTTCTTAGACTTGCTTTCAATAAGAATGACAGTTCTATAACTCACATTTTTATGTGAATTTGGTCAGGTCACCAATAAAGTTACATATTGCAAATGTAATAATAATACTTTAAAAAAGCAAACATAAACATTTCAACAATTAGTTGTAAATGTATATTTTCTTTGTTTATCATACTGCCATCATCAAAATTGAATGACTTTTTACCACATTCAAATGGACATTTGTCTATAATTTTAAAGCTTACTGCATGTAATCAAACATAACTTAAAAAAGCTCATTTCATAGAGAATGTTAAAATGGGACTATATGTAATAACTTGCTCTGAAGAGATCGTGATTGGGTCTAAATCAGAGTTTCCCAAACTCTGTCCTGGGGCCCCCCTTGTGTGCACATTTTGGTTTTAGCACTGGCATTACACAGCTGATTCAAATAACGAACTCATCATCAAGCTTTTATTATTTGAATCAGCTGTGTTGGGGGGGTGCACAGGACAGAGTTTGGGAAACCCTGGCCTAAATAAGCGTTTGGTGGACAACATTTATTGTTCTTCTCTTTGACTGCCATTTACAGAAAGTCAGAGTCTTTCCGCATGCCCACACATTTTTCTCAGCTTCAGAAGAATCTGCATTCACCGATTTTGTTTGTGGTTATCCCACAAACAGACAAAAAAGTGTAGCCCTCCACAAGTCTGATTCATCCTTGGGAGCAATTTCCTAACGCCTGAAGGTACCAAGTTCATCTGTACAAACAATAGTACGCAAGTATAAACACCATGGAACCAGGCAGTCATCATCCTGCTCAGGAAAGAGACACGTTTTTTCTCCTAGAGATGAACGTACTTTGGTGTGAAAAGTGAAAATCAATCCCAGAACCTTGTGAAGATGCTGGAGGAAAAAGGTACAAAAGTATCTATATCCACAGTAAAACGAGTCCTATATCGACATAACCTGAAAGGCCGCTCAGCAAGGAAGAAGCCACTACTCCCGCCATAAAAAAGCCAGACTATGGTTTGCAACTGCACATGGGACAAAGGTCATACTTTTTGGAGAAATGTCCTCAGGTCTGATGAAACAAAAATATAACAGTTTGGCCATAGAGACCATCGTTATGTTTGGAGGAAAAAGGGGGAGGCTTGCAAGCAGAAGAACACCATCCCAACCGTGAAGCACGGGGGTGGCAGCATCATGTTGTGGGCGTGCTTTGCTGCAGGAGGGACTGGTGCACTTCACAAAATAGATGGCATCATGAGGGAAGAAAATTATGTGGCTACATTGAAGCAACATCTCAAGACATCAGTCAGGAAGTTAAAGCTTGGTCGCAAATGGTTCTTCCAAATGGACAATTACCCCAAGCATACTTCCAAAGCTGTGGCAAAATTACTTAATGACAACAAAGTCAAGGTATTGGAGTGGCCATCACAAAGCCCTGACCTAAATCATATAGAAATGTTGAGGGCAGAACTGAAAAAGTGTGGGCGAGCACGGAAGCCTTACAAACCTGACTCAGTTACACCAGCTCTGTCTGGAGGAATGGGCCAAAATTCACCCAACTTATTGTAGGAAGCTTTTGGAAGGCTACCCAAAAAGTTTAACCAAAGTTAAACAATTTAAAGGCGATGCTACCAAGAACTAATTGAGTGTAACTTCTGACCCTCTGGGAATGTGAGGTAAGAAATAAAAGCTGAAATAAATCACTCTACTATTATTCTGACATTTCACATTCTTAAAATAAAGTGGTGATCCTAACTGACCTAAGATAGGGAATTTTTACTCGGATTAAATGTCAGGACTTGTGAAAAACTGAGTTTAAATGTATTTGGCTAAGGTATGTATGTAAACCTCTGACTTCAACTGTATGTACACTACCGTTCAAAAGTCTGGGGTCACTTAGAAATGTTCTTGTTTTGAAAGAAAAGCACATTTTTTGTCCATTTAAAAATAACATGAAATTCAGCGTAGACATTGGTAATGTCGTGCATGACTATTGTAGCTGGACACGGTAGATTTTTGATGGAATATCTACATAGGTGTACAGAGGCCCTTTATCAGCAACCATCACTCCTGTGATCCAATGGCACGTTGTGTTAGCGAATACAAGTTTATCATTTTAAAAGGCTAATTGATCATTAGAAAACCCTTTTGCAATTATGTTAGCACAACTGAAAACTGTTGTCCTTATTAATGAAGGAATAAAATTACCCTATTAGGGTGTGGTGAAAATTCATTGGCACATTATTGTCTGCCAATTCTTGTTTTAAAAGAAAAGTTCAGATCCGACGTGACACTAGCTAGTACATTGGGTTACAGACAAGACAATTCTATTCTATCCTTTTACATAATCTACATGTCTGTCTGATCATAGGTAGTCTGTGTGAAGTCATTGTCACCATGGCATGGAGTACCAACAGCACCAAACTGGACAACGTCACATTGTCCCTGTTCCAGAACACGACAGCCAGCACTGCTATCTCCATCATCTACATCGTGGTCACCGTCATCAACCTGACAGGAAATGGCCTCTCCATGTGGCTTCTCCTCTTCCGTACCTCTCCCAAAACCCCCTCCATTATCTTCATGATAAACCTTACCCTGACTGACCTGGTCTTGGGCCTCGTCCTGCCCTTCCAGATCAAGTATCAGATGCAGGGGCATAATTGGAGCCTGGGCCCGGGCGTATGCAGGTATTCTTCTTTATTTTTTTTATCATCATTTATTTATCCTGATTAGTCTCATTGAGAAATATGCCTTTTCCATGCCCTGAGCAAACAAATCTCTTTTGTCACAGATGAATAACGATTAAATATATTCTGATCTTTCATAGGCTCCTGACCGTGGTGTTCTTTGCCAACATGTACTGCTCAATTCTAACTATGACCGCCATCAGTGGAGACCGCTACCTGGGCATCTGTTGGCCCATGCTCTTCCGTGAGACCAGGGAAAGGAAGTCATTCGCTGTTATCGGCTGTTTGGCCATGTGGACAGTCGTCCTATCTGTCCTGTACCCATTAATGACAACCGACCTGACGTTCCACGTTCCAGAACTCGAGATCACCACCTGCTTTGACGTTCTGAAGAGGGACATGCTTCCATCGATGGAGGCCTGGGCTGCTTTCCTCCTTACTCTGTTTGTCATCCTTTTCCTCATCCCGTTCTGCATCACTGTATTCTGCTACATCGGCATCATCCGCAAGCTGGCCCGAGTTTCCAAGACCAACCAGAAAGAGAAAGCTATCCGTCTTGCCGTCACCGTCCTAACGGTCTTCACACTATGCTTTGCTCCCAACAACATCCTCCTCCTGGCTCACACCATCCGGAGGCTCTTCTACGGGGACTCCCTCTACATGGCCTACAAGCTGACTCTTTCCCTCAGTTGCCTCAACAGCTGCCTCGACCCCTTCATCTACTACTTTGCCTCTAGGGAGTTCCGTCAAAAGCTGAGGCAGATGCTAAGGCTGAGAACACTGAGCAGTCTGGACACAGGGAAGACAGACCCGCACCGAGAGAGCCTGTACTCTGCCCATTATGTGTCTGGGGGACAGGGCGGAGAAAACGGCAGAGTTTCTGTTAAACAACACTGTTAAAAAACTTTGTCTGTAAAGTGAAGAGAGAGGGCAGATGACAACCGAGATGACATGTCGCAATGTCTCGTGTTGGGACAAATGACATTTCACAATAATTTCACAGGATGGAATGTTTTTGTGTGCTGTATATAGATTAACAAACTAGGACAGACGGTGCTTCTGCATTTCCAAAGTTAGGGCTCTATTCAATCAGATCTGCTTTTGCCGACATCGGCATAGCTGTTGTTTTGATGCTGTCAGAGGTGGAACTGAGTTAGAGCTGACAAATCCACAAGTCGCTCCTGGCAGTAAACCTAAAGAGGACATTGCAAGTGATTTCGCATTAACAGAAAAAATTTGCAGCCTTGTTTACAAGTTTGAACACTGGAATGTGAGATGTAATCGACACTTGGTTTAAGATGATAGAATTTAGTTGAATGATTTTTCAATTTGGAAGTAATTATTTATATAAAGCCTACACTCGCTCTGAACTTCTAACGGAAGTGGGGCGGGTGTGGCTTTCCTGACAGTGATTGCAAGAGCCGCTGCTCACTAATTTGACAGCTCCAATGCAGTTCCACCTCCGACACTGCCAAAACCTTGGCTTAATATGATTGAATCTTGGCCTTAGTTAAAACTTTTTTTTACAAAAAAGGGTTCTTTATTTTGTGAAAGAATGTTGCATAAAGATAGGAATAAGATGTGGCGAAGTGAGAGCTAGGCTCCTTTCACCACCAATGTGCTCTCTGTCTCCTGCCAATTCGGGCAAATTCATTATTTCATTATGTGAATTATTAAGTATACCCTTTGTTTGTTCAATGTTTATTGATTCCCCGCTAATTATATCACCAGTAATGCATTTACTGTTAATCACAGTAATTTCCCAGTAATCTAGACCGTTATGGTTTGGTTACATCGCTAATCTTTGTTCTTTCCTGAAATATATATGCATATGAATTTACCGTTCTAAGTCTCAGAGGGGACACATTGTTTTCAGATCTCACAAACTATGCTACACTTGTCAGAAATATGTTTTGGGTTATTTCATTCGATGTAGGAGTTTCCAGTCATTTTCCCCAATGTCGTTAGTTTGGAGCGCTCAAAGTTTGCATTTGTCTGGTTTCTTCGTCCTTTCTAATGTTGAGAGCACACACATCTGAGCATGGATAGAAAGAGGCCTAGGGCTATATGGCCTCTGTGTTATGATTGAGGTCAAAACTGTGAGTTGAAAGAAAATTATGAAGTGGTCAATTTAGAAACTGTGATTAAATGTTAAACTCAAGCCTTGATGGATATAGAAATTATCTTTGGAAGTGTATATGTATATTTTTGAAGTCCTGTGAACCAGATTCGTTTTGGTTTCTCAGCACGGCCGAAAGTACTTACCACCAGTCTAAACAGAGTGCCTGCTGTAATTTGAAAACCGATTTGGCAGTCAGACGTCCACTGGCGGGGTGGTCCCTAAAACACACCACGCAGTCAGCGAACGGCAGGCCATAATTCGGTGGATGTGTTTTCACCTTTAAGGGAAGGCTGTGTAGTCTTGCCCTACCTGTGTATGTTCAGATATGACAGGTTAAGCCTGATTCCTAGGTTATTTATTTTGGCTGTTGCCAGTGTATGATATATATTGAAAATCTAAACAACAATATCTAGAAAACAACTGACTGTAACTAAAACACTCCTTAAAAAACTGATCTTGATCTGAAAAATTATAGGCCCATCTCAAACCTCCCGAGTGGCGCAGCGGTCTAAGGCACTGCATCTCAGTGCTTGAGGCATCACTACAGACACCCTGGTTCAATTCCAGGCTGTATGACTACAGGCCATGATTGGGAGTCCCATAGGGCAGTGCACAATTGGCCCAGCGTCGTCCCGTCCGGGTTTGGCCTCTGTAGGCCGTCATTATAAATAAGAATTTGTTCTTAACTGACTTGCCTATTTAAATACATTTGAAATAAATACAAATAATAACTAATTTTCCTTTCAAAGATTCTAGTGAAAACTGTTGCTCACCTTCTTCCAACAGCGCCACCATGAGGCCAAACACAACCAAACTCTACAGGTTAGCTATACTCACATCCCTGAGCATGTGTGCCAAATTCCATGACTCTGTCAAACAGATAGATATTGTGTTCCGCTTATAGCACCACCATGTGGTTGATCTGAGTATGTTTGCATATGAGACTTGATAGTGTTTTGAAAATGTATATTAAGATTTGTTACAGTACGAGTAATCATGTCTGATTTACAGGGTTGGGTAGGTTACTTTCTAAATGTAATATGTTACAGTTACTAGTTACCTGCCCAAAAATTGTAATCAGTAACGTAACATTTGGATTACCCAAACTCAGTAACGGAATCAGATGACAGCCCGCTTGGAGTTTGCCAAAAGGCATCTGAAGGACTCAGACCATGAGAAACAAGATTCTTTGATCTGATGAAACCAAGATTGAACTATTTTGCCTGAATGCCAAATGTCATGTCTGGAGGAAACTTGGCACCATTCCTGTGGGGATGTTTTTCAACGGCAGGTACTGGGAGACTAGTCAGGATTGAGGGAAAGATAAACAGAGAAAAGTACAGAGAGATCCTTGATGAAAACCTGCTCCAGAGTTCTCAGGACCTCAGACTGGGGCGAAGGTTCACCTTCCAACAGGACAACGACCCTAAACACACAGACAAGACAACTCCGGCGTAGCTTCGGGACAATTCTCTGAATGTTGTTGAGTGGCCCAGCAGAGCCCGGAATTGAACTCTGGAGAGACCTGAAAATAGCTGTGCAGCAATGCTTCCCATCCAACCTTAGAGCTTGAGAGGATCTGCAGAGAAAAATGGGAGAAACTCCCCAAATACAGGTGTGCCAAGCTTGTAGCATCATACCCAAGATGACTCAAGGATGCAATCGCTGCTAGGTGCTTCAACAAAGTACTGAGTAAAGGGTCTGAATAATTATGTAAATATGATAGTTTTTTTTGTTATACATTTTCAAAAATATCTAATCCTGCTTTTGCTTTGTCATTTTGAGGTATAGATTGATTAGGGGGGAAAAAATCAATTTAATTCATTTTAGAATACGGCTGTAATGAGTAACTTAGTGGGCGAATCCAAACAACCTGAACACACTTAACAGGATAGAGGGATAAGGGATAGAGAGAGTTTTGTTGATGCTGAGAACGGAAGGTGTACGTTTTTAAATTATATTATTAAAATCATTAAATTAACATTATTAAAATGTTATCTGAACGTTACAAGTTTTCCTGTGGTTTTCTTAACATTCTGAGAAAGTATAACTTATCCTACAGGTTAATGTTTTCTCATGGTTCTATTTAAAACCATGTTCTCAAATTGTTTAGAGAGTGTTAAGAAAACTTTACATCGTGTTGCAGTTACTGCCAGCATCCAGCAATTTTGCACAGCCATTGAAGAGAAGTGGGACAACATTCCATAGGCCACAATCAACAGCCTAATCAACTATGCAAAGAAGTCGCGCTGTATGAGGCAAATGGTTGTCACACCAGATACTGACTGATTCACGCCCCTACCTTTTTTTAAAAGATATCTGTGACCAACAGATGTATATCTGTTTTCCTAGTCATATGAAATCCATAAATTAAGACATTATTTATTTCAATTGACTTATTTCCTAAGATTAACTGTGACAGTAAAATCTTTGAAATTGTTGCATGTTGCATCTATATATATTTTATCAACTGAAATAAACCACCCACATGGCAGCTTCTTGTCAATGCTGCAAGCTATCTGACCGTTCGGAATTGGAACAATTAATGGCTTCTGCTCCATTGATGTGCATGCATCATCCCCCCCCCTCTTCACTGGAGCAGAGTATGACAGCCACAGTAGGGGTAGATACTTTGGTTTAGAGAGAACGAGAACAAGATCACTGCAAAAAAACAATAGAAAAAACAAACAAGATCACTGCACTCAAATACGACTCAAATACCCCCTCTACCAAAGGTCCCAAAACTTGACTGGATCACTGAATTGTTTGCAGAAATGTATTAAGTCAGGGTATTGTGCCATGATAATCAAAAACCCATCCATAAGACTATCCAGCAGATGGCAGTGTTCTTCTGTGTCAGACTGTAGGCTCGTACAGCTGTAGGCTCGTACAGTTCACATCCTGTTCCTGTTAGAATTTATTCATGATAATACATAGCTAATGTATCTACATAGAGGTGGTGCTGGACTATAAATCAATTAATATTTTCCTCCTCAAACCTGACCTAACAATTGACTTAAAATCCTGTAGGAAAGCCAATAATACACACGCAAGGCTACAAGTTCAAGAGGATATTAGTATTTGTTAGGTGATGTGTCTATGGACACTTTCTGTAGTTTTTGGAAACATTTTTACGAGAGTCACTGATTCCACAGGGGGAAAGTTATAAAATAAATATGGCTATATTTAAGCAAGAAAAATGTACTGGATCAAAAGAAACTACATGCACAGCTTTATTCTTAGAGAATGTCTTTTGTATTGGACATTTACTTTATGTTGCATTGTGTATTGATGGTGAAGAGGAGGTATTAATAAGCAATGGTTTTTGATGACAGCTTTTGATGACAACATATTGCGTCCTAACACGAATAGTCCAGATACGTCAGTAACTGCACAAGAGGGGGCACAAAGTATGTGACGATGTCTTGGGGTTGGTCTGGAAGTTATACAATTTTGCATGCTTCAAACACCTGAAACAGCCTTTTCCTGCAATCTAGAGCCATAATCGGTATGCTTAATTCTATGTAAAAAATGTATATATTTTTCTGCATATATAAGCATACCTCTTGAGCTGTCTGTTTTCTGACTGGTGCTTAATTTTTTAAAGAAACGTAACATGCTTCTCTGCTAAGAGTCTGGGTAAAATTATAAAGGAATGTGAGTCTTATTCAGTACATTTAATTATTGCTAAACTTGCCAACAGGCATGCCAGCTAAGAAAACACTTCAATAAATTAGGAATACAAAGTATATTGAAAGCAGGTGCTTCCACACATGGATCCTGATTCAATTAAGCAATGCACATCCCATCGTGCTTCGTGTCAAGTATAAAAATGGTGGGCAGGCCATTATTTTAGGTACCATGGCTATGCCCCCATAGGATGACAATGCCCCCATCCGCAGGGCACAGGTGGCCACTGAAATGGTTTGATGAGCATGAACACGATGTAAGACATATGCCATGGTGATCTTAATAACCAAATCTTAACCAAATTCAACACT
Source organism: Oncorhynchus gorbuscha (assembly GCF_021184085.1). Lineage (NCBI taxonomy): Eukaryota > Metazoa > Chordata > Actinopteri > Salmoniformes > Salmonidae > Oncorhynchus > Oncorhynchus gorbuscha. The sequence continues at coordinate 51,069,313 of NC_060181.1, read as the reverse complement.
TATGGGAGATTCTAGAGCAGCGCATGAGACAGGGTTTTCCACCACCATCAACAAAACAATATTGTGAAGAAATAGTGTCGCATCCCTCCAACAGAGTTACAGACACTTGTAGAATAAATGCCAAGGCACATTGAAGCTGTTCTGGCTTGTGGTGACCCAATGCCCTATTATGGCATTTTATGTTAGTGTTTCCTTTATTTTGGCAGTTACCTGTAGCCAGTGGGGATTTTAGCGTGTACATTTTGGTAGGGCAAACTAAAACATATTTTTTAGGATGCATTCCAGCAAAGCCACAACACAACACTAAACAATACATTAATTGCACTATAACGGTAACAAACGGTGGCCACAAACTGTCAGGGCCTACATAAAGCTGTCCCAACAGCAGATATTTATTTTCAGTAGCATGGAGTGAATCCTTACCACCGCTACACCTGGCTATCAGCAGAGCCTTGTCTGGCAGCAAAACAGTTCAATTCAGCCTATTTTACTGGCTTTTAAAAAACATTGTTTATATGGCTGACTTGCTTAAACAAATGTGTTTTCTACTTACAAGATTTACAAACTATGGCACAGGGGAACGATAAGATGAACGATAAGAGTACGTTAGCTCAGTTGGTAGAGCATGGCGCTTGTAACGCCAGGGTAGTGGGTTCAATCCCCGGGACCACCCATACGTAGAATGTATGCACACATGACTGTAAGTCGCTTTGGATTAAAGCGTCTGCTAAATGGCATATATTATTATATATAGGACGGACATAGTCAATATAACTATTTGTTAAGCACGTTTGAAATGTACAGCGACAGAATTCAGAACATGGGCCATTCTTACAGTATTCTCTCTGTTCAGAAAGTCAGAACTGTAGGATAAATAAATGGGGCATATAAGCAGACAATGAAAGCTCTTTATTTATTTATTTATTTAATTAGGCACGTCAGTTAAGAACAAATTCTTATTTACAATGACAGCCTACCAAAAGGAAAAAGGCCTCCTGCGGGGACGGGGGGCTGGGATTAAAATATATATATATATATATAAATATAGAACAAAACACACATTACGACAAGAGAGACAACATAACACTACATAAAGAGAGACCTAAGACAACAACATAGCAAGGCAGAAACACATGACAACACAGTATGTTAGCATCACAACAAGGTTATTCAATGATTACATTTCTCTAAAACTGGCTATAGGCTACATATGGACCACCAAGTCAGAACAGTAGGCTAAGTTATGAGGGAAAAGGGACCAAATTATTAGTGTGAGGCACATGAGCTACTTACAGCTTACTACACAACCTACACCTAGTATTACTTTCTTAGGTACAGTATACATATCCCCCTGGCATATTACAGAATTTATGCAGCAGCATACTAGACATTTTTGGACTCACTTTGTTGTGCTGTGATCACTTGAATAGGAAGGTGGCGGCGCGGCAGTCCTTTTGGGCAAATCAAACATTGTCATCAAAGTCTGGAATTCTCTGGATTTAGGGTGCTTTAAATACAACTGGGAACTCAAAAAAGAAGGTTGAATCATGACTTCAAGAATCTTTAAGTTACAGCTCTAGAAAAATGCCTGAGTTCCCGACTTGGAATTCCAAGTTGGATGACCGTTCAAAACGTATTTTCCAAGTCGGAGCTCGTTTTTCTCTGAGTTCCCAGTTGTCTTATACCTCACTGAAGTCAGAGATTTCCCAGTTCCGAGTTTCCAGTTCTTTTGAACGCGACAGAAGTCATCCCTCTCTGCATCCTTTGACTCTCTATGTCCCCTATCCTCCAGGCCGGCTCGGTCCTCCCCTCCCGCTCCGTGGCTCGATGACTCATTGCGAGCTCACAGAAAAGGGCTCCGGGCAGCCGAGCGGAAATGGAGGAAAACTCGCCTCCCTGCGGACCTGGCATCCTTTCACTCCCTCCTCTCTACATTTTCCTCCTCTGTCTCTGCTGCTAAAGCCACTTTCTACCACGCTAAATTCCAAGCATCTGCCTCTAACCCTAGGAAGCTCTTTGCCACCTTCTCCTCCCTCCTGAATCCTCCTCCCCCCCCCCTCCTCCCTCTCTGCAGACGACTTCGTCAACCATTTTGAAAAGAAGGTCGACGACATCTGATCCTTGTTTGCTAAGTCAAACGACACCGCTGGTTCTGCTCACACTGCCCTACCCTGTGCTCTGACCTCTTTCTCCCCTCTCTCTCCAGATGAAATCTCGCGTCTTGTGATGGCCGGCCGCCCAACAACCTGCCCGCTTGACCCTATCCCCTCCCCTCTTCTCCAGACCATTTCCGGAGACCTCCTCCCTTACCTCACCTCGCTCATCAACTCATCACTGACCGCTGGCTACGTCCCTTCCGTCTTCAAGAGAGCGAGAGTTGCACCATTTCTGAAAAAACCTACACTCGATCCCTCCGATGTCAACAATTACAGACCAGTATCCCTTCTTTCTTTTCTCTCCAAAACTCTTGAACGTGCCGTCCTTGGCCAGCTCTCCCGCTATCTCTCTCTGAATGACCTTCTTGATCCAAATCAGTCAGGTTTCAAGACTAGTCATTCAACTGAGACTGCTCTCCTCTGTATCACGGAGGCGCTCCGCACTGCTAAAGCTAACTCTCTCTCCTCTGCTCTCATCCTTCTAGATCTATTGGCTGCCTTCGATACTGTGAACCATCAGATCCTCCTCTCCACCCTCTCCGAGTTGGGCATCTCCGGCGCGGCTCACGCTTGGATTGCGTCCTACCTGACAGGTCGCTCCTACCAGGTGGCGTGGCGAGAATCTGTCTCCTCACCACGCGCTCTCACCACTGGTGTCCCCCAGGGCTCTGTTCTAGGCCCTCTCCTATTCTCGCTATACACCAAGTCACTTGGCTCTGTCATAACCTCACATGGTCTCTCCTATCATTGCTATGCAGACGACACACAACTAATCTTCTCCTTTCCCCCTTCTGACGACCAGGTGGCGAATCGCATCTCTGCATGTCTGGCAGACATATCAGTGTGGATGACGGATCACCACCTCAAGCTGAACCTCGGCAAGACGGAGCTGCTCTTCCTCCCGGGGAAGGACTGCCCATTCCATGATCTCGCCATCACGGTTGACAACTCCATTGTGTCCTCCTCCCAGAGCGCTAAGAACCTTGGTGTGATCCTGGACAACACCCTGTCGTTCTCAACCAACATCAAGGCGGTGGCCCGTTCCTGTAGGTTCATGCTCTACAACATCCGCAGAGTACGACCCTGCCTCACACAGGAAGCGGCGCAGGTCCTAATCCAGGCACTTGTCATCTCCTGTCTGGATTACTGCAACTCGCTGTTGGCTGGGCTCCCTGCCTGTGCCATTAAACCCCTTCAACTCATCCAGAACGCCGCAGCCCGTCTGGTGTTCAACCTTCCCAAGTTCTCTCACGTCACCCCGCTCCTCCGTTCTCTCCACTGGCTTCCAGTTGAAGCTCGCATCCGCTACAAGACCATGGTGCTTGCCTACGGAGCTGTGAGGGGAACGGCACCTCAGTACCTCCAGGCTCTGATCAGGCCCTACACCCAAACAAGGGCACTGCGTTCATCCACCTCTGGCCTGCTCGCCTCCCTACCACTGAGGAAGTACAGCTCCCGCTCAGCCCAGTCAAAACTGTTCGCTGCTCTGGCCCCCCAATGGTGGAACAAACTCCCTCACGACGCCAGGACAGCGGAGTCAATCACCACCTTCCGGAGACACCTGAAACCCCACCTCTTTAAGGAATACCTAGGATAGGATAAGTATTCCCTCTCCCCCCCCCCCTTTAAGATTTAGATGCACTATTGTAGAGTGACTGTTCCACTGGATGTCATAAGGTGAATGCACCAATTTGTAAGTCGCTCTGGATAAGAGCGTCTGCTAAATGACTTAAATGTAAAATGTAATACTGGATTGACTGCATAGGCAAAGTATTCAACCTTTTCTTGCCCATGGTGTTGCATGTGAATATTTATCCTTTTAAGCTTGGAAAAGAAACCCTTAAACCCAGATTTGGACCAAACACCCACTGCACTGAAAAGCAGGCTAGTAATTGCTTTGCAACGCTTGCAGGTAGCCACTGATTCCTTCCAACTCACTCATTGCCAAATTTGCGAATTTCTAACTTGTTGTGTAATGTTTATGTCCAATGGCCGACGAACATCGATATGTTTTATCTTCATATGACAAGGATCGAAACGGATTTGCCAGTAGATTGTCGACTTGATTCATGATGATTACTGCCAACGATGGCGCAACTAGAGAACATTACCAACCCCTACGCTCCATATTTTCTCCTGGCTCCCCCACCACCACAGAAAGCACTGAGCTAGGCTGTTTGTATGCAGATTTATTAAATCAATTATTATATATATTTTTTACATTGTTTGAAAACTGATATGTAACACGTACTAATGCCAAAATAACGGGCTAAACAGGTGTCGCTAAAAACAGAATGACAGGTCGCCACTGCCTGTAGTTCAACGAGCTAGCTACTATAACTTGATTGACAGCCTGAAATGGCTTCCTGGTACCTACAGTGAATTCGGAAAGTATTCAGACCCCTTGACTTTTCCACATTTTGTGATGTTACCACTGAGATCTGTATGGGATGAATGTAAGACATGTTAGAGATAGAGCATCTAATTGTTCGTATCACATTGAAATCTTTAAGTACTACTCTCATTTATCTAGTAGCTGAGACTGAGAAAAGAGACATGTGTGAGAGAGTTCAGAGAACTCATACAGTGATCACTGTGAGACAGATCCATGTCTACTTCTCAGGACTGACAATTGAGATGTATGAGAAAATGCACAGCATCTCACTTTAGTATTGACTAGTGCTCTTTTTGTCTAGGAGATGGACAGAGGTTATAAAGGAGCTCTCATCTTGGATTTAGCTTTCCTATGGGATGTGACCAATAACATTTGATTTGATACACTACCATTCAAAAGTTTGGGTTCACTTAGAAAGCACATGTTTTGTCCATTAAAATAACATCAAATTGATCAGAAATACAGTGTAAGCATTGTAAATGTTGTAAATGACAACTGTAGCTGGAAACGGCAGATTTTTTATGGAATATCTACAAAGGCGTACAGAGGCCCATTATCAGCAAACATCACTCCTGTGTTCCAATGGCACGTTGTGTTAGCTAATCCAAGTTTATAATTTTAAAAGGCTAATTGATCATTAGAAAAACCTTTTGCTATTGTGTTAAAGAAGCAATAAAACTGTCCTTCTTTAGACTAGTTGAGTATCTGGAGCGTCAGCATTTGTGGATTCGATTACAGGCTCAAATAACTTTTTTCTGAAACTCATCAGTCTTTACTTGTTCTGTGAAATGAAGGCTATTTCATGCTGGAAATTGCCAAGATACTGAAAATCTGGTACAACGCTGTGTACTACGCCCTTCACAGAACAGCGCAACCTGGCTCTAATCACAATAGAATGAGGAGTGGAAGGCCACGATGCACAACTGAGCAAGAGGACAAGTACATTAGTGTCTAGTTTGAGAAACAGACGCCTCACAAGTCCTCAACTGGCAGCTTCATTAAATAGTACCCGCAATCACCAGTCTCAATGTCAACAAGGAAGAGGCGACTCCGGGATGCTGGCCTTCTAGGCAGAGTTGCAAAGAAAAAGCCATGTGTCAGACTGGCCAATAAAAATAAAAGATTACAAACACTGGACAGAGGAACTCTGCCTAGAAGGCCAGCATCCCGGAGTCCCCTCTTCACTGTTGACATTGAGACTGGTGTTTTGCCTGAGTGAAATTTCACCTTACAGTGAAATGCTTACTTACAAGCTCTTAACCAATAATGCGGATAAGAAAAATCCCCCCCAAAAAAATTAACCAATATTTAAAGAGCACCAGTAAAGTAAAAATAGCGAGGCTATATACAGGGGGTATCGGCTGTAACATAAAATGTGGAAAATGTCAAGGGGTCTGAATACTTTCCGAATGAACTGTACATGCATACACACAGGGTGGTTTGATCCCTGAATGGTGATTGGCTGAAAGCTGTGCTATATCAGACCATATACCATGGGTATTTTTTTATACTGTTCTAATTACATTGGTCACCTGTTTATAATAGCAATAATAGCAACCCTAAGGGGTTTGTGGTATATGGCAAATATACCATGGCTATTGGCTGTATCCAGGCACTCTGCGTTGCGTCATGCTTAAGAACAGCCCTTAGCCGTGGTATATTGGCCATATACCACACCTCCTCGGGCCTTATTGTTTAAGCAGTTCCCTAAGGTGCAATACACATGAAGGCCAGTAGATGGGGAACTAGTCCCACTATTGACTGTGGGATCACTGGGGTGACCCTCTGTGAAATTTGGAATGGCTTTCACCTGTGACAAAATATGTGAGGGTCAGACTTGGCCATTGTATGTGAATGGGCTCATGTTCTGTTGAAAACAGATGTGGGCAGTAGTCCCAAGTTTTTATATAGGTGTTTGTTTCATTGATATTTGTGCCTCCAAACACTGGTACATTATTCTCAAGAACTGGGGGATTCACTATCTGGTGTTGGATATCTTGTCTATTATAGTTTACAGTGCTTTTCACAACAAGAAACAAAGAAATTCAACATTTTATATATTTTTTTAAGCTTTATGGCATATTTTCACTCATAAGTGTCTCAATGTTTTTGTTGTTGTTGACATTATAGTTATTGTAGCTAACAGTTTGCTGAATCCATAGACATAAAATACTTGATGTTGCCTATTATAGAAATGTCTGTAGAAGCCAAAATGTCAAGGTAGTGAAAAAAAAGCAATCACACAACATAAATCAAGCTCATCGGGATGTCAAGTGAATGATTTCCATACCATAAATACAGTATGGCCAGGTCTCTCTGGTCTATGTAGAGGTCATGGTCTGCGTCGAGCTCCCAGAACTTCTAGTAGATGACATAGAAATACGAGAAGAACTCAGCTGGTTCACATACTCTTCCTGCTGCTGCTCTAGCAGGGACACATTCGGTTGGACTAATCAATTCAACAACCAACCAGCCAGCCAACCAACCAACCAGCCAAACAATCAATTAACCAATCAATTAATAGTCACTTATTTAGCACTTTTCACTATACAGTGACGAGGAAAACGTCCCTTGATGGGAAAAAACCATGGGAGGAACCAGACTCCAAACAGCCTCTCCTCATCTGACAAATTATCCGTTCCACCTCAGAACTTCCTTCCTACCTGGAGAAATCTGTATTTCCTGAGCTCCGAACAGCTGATCCTGCCTGTCCATGACCTGTTGACATTGTAGAATATCCTCTGGACAACCTGCAAGGTACATAACACAATGATTTAACAACAGACAGCCTGCGTACACAACAGACAGCATTAATAGCCTCCATTATACTCAAAAGTCCACTTCAACTCATCCTCACACACCCAAAAAATAAAGATTATGTGACACCAATGCTTCAGAGTCACTCACACAATCCAATTAAGACAGAACACATTTTACATGATATTTAAAACTTGTTGAGGATAGGTGGCAGTATTTTCACTTTGGATGAATTGCGTGCCCATAGTGAACTGCATCAAACTCTATCCTAGATTGCTAATATATGCATATTATTACTACTATTGGATAGAAAACACTCTGAAGTTTCTAAAACTGTTTGAATTCTGTATGTGAGTATAACAGAACTCATAGGGCAGGCAATCTTCCAAACAAGAAGTGAAATTCTGAAAGTTGGGGCAACTTTGACGTCATCGCCCCCTCCTTTCCCAACAAGATATGGATCAGGAAATACTTCCTACGCCTTCCACTAGATGTCCTCATTCAGTAGAAAGTGTAATGGAGCATTTGCTGTGAACTTTGATCTAATGGGAGGGAAAATAGTCAGTGTCCCGACAGAATGCCATTTTCCTGTGGCGCATTTCTCTGTGGGTGCTACGGCTGTTCCATTCGGCTCCAGATGAAAACGTATGATCCAGTTGGAACGTTATTGGATATATATTTTATTTATTTTACCTTTATTTAACCAGGCAAGTCAGTTAAGAACACATTCTTATTTTCAATGACGGCCTGGGAACAGTGGGTTAACTGCCTGTTCAGGGGCAGAACGACAGATTTGTACCTTGTCAGCTCGGGGGTTTGAACTCACAACCTTCCGGTTACTAGTCCAACGCTCTAACCACTAGGCTACGCTGCCGTAAATACATTCATATGATAATAACATCCTGAAGATTGATTCTCTACCTAGTTTGGCCAGTTTATTCGACCTGGAATATTTCTTTTGGAAGTTTTTGTGCGAGTTATCTTGGACCAGCAGTCAGTTTTTGGGCAAGTGAGCTGAAAGTGATAGCAAATGCAGCTACTTGGACACTAGTATTGGACATTATGGAACAAAACAACGATTTACTGTGGAACTAGGACTCCTTGCACTACATTCTGATGAAAGATCATCAAAGGTAAGGGAATATTTATGTTGTAATTTCGTATTTCTGTTGACTCCAACATGGAGGTTACGTCTGAGCGCCGTCTCAGATTATTGCAATGTTAGGCTTTTTCCGTAACGTTTAAAACAAATCTGACAGCGGTTGCATTAGGAACCAGTGTATCTTTAATTATATGTAGAACATGTATCTTTAGTCAAAGTTCATGATGAGTATTTCTGTTATCTGGCGTAGCTTTCTATAATTCCTCCGGATATTTTGGAGGAATTTCTGAACATGGCGTCAATGTAAACCGACATTTGTGGATATAAAAATGCATATTATTGAACAAAACATAAATGTACAGTGTAACATGTCATATGACTGTCATCTGATGAAGATTTTCAAGAGGTTAGTGATTCATTTAATTTCTAATCCTTTAATTTCTAATTGTGATTTTCTTTGGCTGCGTTTTTTATTTGGTTTGGTGGTGGTCTAACATAAATATATGTTGTGTTTTCGCTGTAAAACACTTAAAAAATCTGACATGATGGGTAGATGAACAAGGTGTTTATCTTTCATTTGAGGTATTGGACTTGTTAATGTGTGAAAGTTAAATATTTCTAAAGAATATTTTTGAATTCCCTGCGCCACCTTTTCAGCCCCAACAGGTTTAACAAAACACTTTAATTAACCTCTTTAGACAAACTTAGTGGTATTTTGGTGTGGTATGTATGTTGACTTTCTGTGATGATGTAGCGTGAGTGAAAGTCAGTCGTCTCCTTCAAGAAGGCCAGGCATGTGTGAGAGTTCACCACATCCTGAACAACACACACACAGGATGTTAACAACAATCTGTGCAGCAGCCATTTGATGATTGGAAAGAGATATCTATTGCAAAACACCAGGGAGGGATGTATTTTCTGTTGGTCGAGATTGACAGTCTTTACTGCGGTGTTGAAAACGCAAACCATGATATTGAAGTGCCCGAAATCAGTATGCTTTGTCTGTCGTAGTCGGCAAACCCTCAACCTTCTTGCCCGTGTGGCATCGACAGTGCCACAAAAGCATGCTGAAGTGGAAAAGTTTATACCCACGTTTATAAACACAGGGTTGCTGCAGTTATTCTAATTTATGGTCATAAACATTATGGAAGGTCATATGATTTTTTTTATGTTGACAAAACATTCAGCACTCCCTCTCCAATGTTCACCAGAGGAATGTATTTTGTTTCAATAGACCTTTTCCCGCTGAAACTCTAACACGTTCTAAAGTGAATACTGGAACAATATGTCTAATATAGAACGTGAGGAATGGCAGAGGCGATCTATAGAACACTAATGTCATTTAGTTGGTTATTTTGTGATGTCATTAAAAATTATATAAAGGAAATACTGTAACTTGGAAAGTATGCCCACTACACACATGAATCCTATGCTTTGTGCATGAAATATGACAAATTATGAGTGCTTTTGTTAAGAGAGGGATGTCATTTTAGGAGCCATAAGATAATTGTTTTACATAAACTTAGAAAAGTGGCAAGTCACACCCCTGTGTGAGGTCAGAAAGCGTGTCAGCCCGACTGAACAAATTAATTAACATGTCAGCCCAGAGACTTAGAGCTGCAGCTTACATTTAAAGGGGTCTGAACTCTGAATCTCAACCATTCTACTACTATATTAAAACCATCGTATTATGCTACTCTCATCACCCCACTGGGAACCATCGATACGGCTGGCTAGCCTATCTTCAGGAGCGAATGGAAGGAAAATCAACTCTGTAGTTCTGTTCAGGACTACATGACAAGTCACCGGATAGCGGACAACTACAGAGGAGAACAACAGTAGAAGACTTGTTGGAAACATTTTTGGACAATCAGAGCCTAACAAGCGTGCCACGAAAAGGCCCAACCCCCTTTCCAAGGCAGCTGGGTTCCGAGAGTGATACATGGCGAACCAAGGCATTTCACGTAAATACATTCATAATTTCTAAATCCAAGCGGGCGGTGGTTGTGTGCAAAGTATAGGAGTACTGTAAGTGAGAGGAGTTTAAATGTACCAACGTTAAGTGTCTCTGTCCCTCTCCACCTCTCCATGTCTTTTGTAGCAAGCAGCCATATTGTTGTCAGTCAGCTAAAGACCTGTTTTTAATTAATTAAGGTGTGTATGTTTATTCTGTGGTACCATTTAATTAGCTAGTAAATACAGTATATAATTAAACCAATTTGTGTTGTACTGAATCATAAGTAAGGCTCTGTTTGTTTGCAGATGCAAGGAGGTTACGACTGTTCAGAAGGATGATATGATATGAGGTTATGATTGATAAGTTGACTATTTATAGATGTGATAAGTAGAGACCTTTTAGAGTTTAATTCGGGAGATGGCAACTCTAAAGAACCACTCTCGCAGTGCCCTAGATTCTAATGAGTTACTTGTTACATTATTCATTTAAATCGGGTAACAGTTAAACAGTTAGTTGATTAGATAAATAACAGTCCTCAGGTTAATGGTCAAGTCAAGTCACGACACTGGACCCCCTCTCTGCTGGAGGAGTAAAGGATACTAAATGTTGATCTAAATGCGAAGGGGGCAGTGAAATCAAAACAGCTTCATTTTGGGGCGGATGGCAGTGCGCCGCCCTTGACCCTTCCCATGAGAAATTAAATTATAGAAAAACCCATAAATCACCAGGTGTGAGGAAACGGCCCAGGACAGTCACATCTACTTGGCGCCAAACCCTTCTTCATTCATCACAACGGTCAGAGCCCATTCGCTCGGCACGCAATACAAATTAAAAGGCGGATGCCAGAAGGCATCTCCTCCTGGTATGCTAACGAGTATTTTGCCGAGACCCTGACGGTTCTGCCAGAAGGAATATGAATCAGCTGAATGTGGGACACATACGCTACACACCAGACAGGCTATACAAATGGCCAGCACAGTAATACTCACTCAGGGATGTGATCGGCACAATTTCTTTTTTAATCAAGGGGATAAAATACACAATGAAGTTGTTTCTTCTCTGAAGGAAGTTTGGAAATCTTACATTTATAATACTACAGAAAACCTTCTCCGGGTTACTGTTCACACATGCCTCATTAATTGTTAGGGTGAAATGTATCTTCGTTCTGAAAGATTGGGGTAATGAGTCCATTATTTCAGATGTCAGGGAAATAACCTACACTCAGGATCAAATTAAACAGTTTTAATATAGCCAAATGAAATGTTCTACTAGTGAATGTGTACATCTCATTTAGGATTCCATCAGGTCCGCATGCTTTTTCAAATTTGAGAGCCTGAAGTTTATTTTTCTGTTCAGTAATTGTCCTTTTATAGCCTTTTCTAATCCATTCAACTTCTCATAAATTTGGCATTGTTCTGTGTTAGCATCAATTTGCATGGTGCTGAAGAGTGTATTAAAATGGGTTGACCATACAGTATCAGTCAAAAGTTTGGACACCTACTCATTTAAGGGTTTTTCTATATTTTTACTATTTTCTACATTGTAGAATAATAGTAAAGATGTCAAAACTATGAAATAACACATGTAATTATGTAGTCACCAAAAATGATTCTTCACAGTGGCTACCCTTTGCCTTGATGACAGCTTTGCACACTTGACATTATCTCAACCATCTTCATGAGAAATGCTTTGTCAACAGTCTTGAAGGAATTCACACACATGATGAGCACTTATTGGCTGCTTTTCCTTCACTCTGCGGTCCAACTCATCTCAAACCATTTCAATTGGGTTGAGGTCGGGTGATTGTGGAGGCAGTTATCTGACGTAGCACTCCATCACTCTCCTTCTTGGTCAAATAGCCATTACACAGCCTGGCGGTGTGTTTTAGGTCATTGTCCTGTTGAAAAACGAATGATTGTCCCACTAGGCGCAAACCAGATGGGATGGCGTATCGCAGCAGAATGCTGTGGCAGACATGCTGGTTAAGTGTGCCCTGAATTCTAAATAAATCACAGACAGTGTCACCAGAAAAGCATCCCCACACCATCACACCTCCTCCATGCTTCATTGTGGGAACCACACATGCGGCGATCATCCGTTCACCTACTCAAGGTGATTGGAAGCAAATATCTCAAATTTGGACTCTTCAGACCTAAGGACAGTTTTCCACCGGTATAATGTGCATTGCTCGTGTTTTTTGCCCCAAGCAAGTCTCTTCTTCTTTTTGGTGTCCTTTAGTAGTGGTTTCTTTGCAGCAATTTGATCATGAAGGCCTGATTCACGCAGTCTCCTCTGAATAGTTGATGGTGAGATGTGTCTGTTACTTGAACTCTGTGAAGCAATTAATTGGGATGTAATTTCTGAGGCTGGTAACTCCAAGGAACATCCTAGAAGAGGATCCTTATCTAAAACACTTACCCCTTCTCATCTCTCTTTCTCCAGGTGTGCGAGTGTCCTCTCTCCTGGAAAGCTCCATTGTTCAGTTCTGGAGGTGACAGGACTGGCTTTGTATCCGTTCACAAGTTTGTGGCCAAGTGGAGAAAGTAAGACAATGGTGCTTCTTGTACCCAACCAGCCAACCCATAGTCCCATATTATCTTGTTAACAACTACGAATAGCCACATGTGATGGTCAAAGCTAAGGCAAAGCCTACACAGGTGTCTTTCTCGAATGTTTTGTCTTTTTATTTTTTTATTTAAGAATGAATGAATGTATGGTCCTTTTCTGTGTTTCTCTTGGACGCTAAAGTAAGGACCACAGGGAGTGTACTATACTCTACTGGACTGTGCTCTTGGTTGTGTGTTGTTGTAAATGTACTGTTATAATAACTTGTAAAGCCTCTGGAGAATTAGTCAAATGGCCTCTTATGTTACCTCGTGGCTCTGAGGGGGTTTAAACTGGAAAGATCCATTATGTCATCGTCATTGCTGTCACACTGAGAATGTTGCAGCATCAATTCAAAATCCTAATTTCAGAATGTATTAACCTGCACTGCCACGCCAAATGTGAATGATTTCAAACTCGGTCTGAAATGTCCTCTGAACGAGAGAAACCCTAAAACCATCTGTTCCCTCTTTCCGTCCCAGAACGCTGCAGACCTGTCACGGTGATGTGTCTACGTTTTTGGACCTCTTGGCCAAACCTGGCTGTAATTTCCTGGAACAAGAGGGCTTAATTCCATTCCCGCAGGTACAAGAACACCACACAGCCACCTGGGAAAAGAGGGATTCTAGCTTGGGGAGAGGGGCTGGGCGGAATTACTGGGTAAAGCAGAAAAGAGGGAAAGGTTTGTTTGTGGCTGGGCAGGTGGGAAATAGGTATTTTGGGGCAGGACAGAGTTATTATGACTTAACATGAGGACTTCATTCCATTCAGTGGGGTTTTAATTTAACATTTAAAAATTGATGGAATGTCAACAATCGTGGTGACCGTAACATCTATTGCTTCTAAAAACTCTCTACAGAATGCTATGGTAGCCATGCTCGTTAACTGTACCTTGAGTTCTAAATAAATCACAGACAGTGTCACCAGCAAAGTTCCCCCACGCCATCACACCACCTCCTCCATGCTTCATGGTGGGAACCACAAATGCAGAGATCATCCTACTCTGCATCTCACGAAGATAAATTTCGACAGACCAAACGACAGATTTCCACCAGTCTAATGTCCATTGCTTGTGTTTCTTGGCCCAAGCAAGTTTCTTCTTCTTATTGGTAATCCTTTAGTAGTGGTTTCTTTGCAGGAATTCGACCATGAAGGCCTGATTCACGCAGTCTCCTCTGAACAGTTGATTTAATTTAATTTAATTATTTTTATTTAACCTTTATTTAACTAGACAAGTCAGTTCAGAACAAATTCTTATTTACAATGCCAGCCTACACCGCCAAAACCCGGACGTCGCTGGGCAAAATGTGCGTCGTACTATGGGACTCCCTATCACGGCCGGTTCTGATTCTGTGAAGCCTTTATTTGAGCTGCAATTTCTAAGGCTGTAACTCTAATGAACTTATCCTCTGCACCAGAGGTACCTCTGGGTCTTCCTTTCCTGTGGCTATCCTCATGAAAGCCAGTTTCATCATAGCGCTTGATGGTTTTTGCGACTGCAATTGCAGATTGACTGTCCTTCATGTCTCAAAGTAATGATGGACTGCCCTTTCTCTTTGCTTATTTGAGTTGTTTTGCCATAATATGGACTTGGTCTTTTACCAAATAGGGCTTCTGTATACCACCCCTACCTTGTCACAACAAAACATATGGGCTCAAATGCATTAAGAATGAAAGAAATTCCATAAATTAACAAGGCACACTTATTAATAGTCAAAATAAAGAAAACCCTGCAATGAGTAGGTGAATCCAAACTTGTGTAGGCCTTACCGTGAAATGTTTACTTTACAAGCCCCTAACAAACAATGCAGTTCAATTAATAGAGTTAATAAAATATTTACAATATATACTAAAGTTATGTGCATAACAATAATGAGGCTGTATACAGGGTGTACCAGTACCAAGTCAATGTGTGGGGGTATAGGTTAGTTGAGATAATTTGTAAAGTGACTATGGATAGATAATAAACAGTGAGTAGCAGTAGTGTAAATAAAAGTGTGTGTGTGGGGGGGGAGTCAATGTAAATAGTCAGGGAGGCCATTTGATTAGCTGTTCAGCAGTCTTATGGTCGTCACACCCCTGAGGGACCCCAGTGTTGAAGATCAGCGTGGCAGATGTATTTTGTCCAGGTGGGAAAGGGCAGTGTGGGGGTGCGATTGAGATTGCGTCATCTGTGGATCTGTTGGGGCACTATGCGAATTGGAGTGGGTGTAGGGTTTCTTGCATGGTGGTTTTGAAGTGAGCCATGACTAACTTTTCATTGCACTTCATGGCGAACAACGTGAGTGCTATGGGTTGGTAATGATTTAGGCAAGTTACCTTCGCTTTCTTGGGCACAGGGACTATGGTGGTCTGTTTGAACCATGTAGGTATTACAGACTCGGCCAGGGAGAGATTGAAAATGATAGTGAAGACATAGGGGAATAAAGTTACTATGCATCAATAATAAACTGCAGTGCAATTTTTTAAATATATTTTTTATTTATTTAACCTTTATTTAACTAGGCAAGTCAAATAGTCCGGGTAGCAATTTGATTAAGTGTTCAGCAGTCTTATGGCTTGTGTGTAGATGCTGGAGCGTTTTGTACCTAGACTTCACGCTCCAGCTGTCAGGATTTGGCCAGGGTTGTTCCGGTTTTTGGTCACTAGATGCCCCCATTGTGCCTTTTGACCTTTTGTTTTCCCTTGATCCCCATTATTATTTGCACCTGTGCCTCGTTTCCCCTGATTGTATTTAAACCCTTTGTTTTCCTCTGTTCTTTGCTCTGTGTTTGTATGTTAGCACCCAGCCCTAGTACTCTGAGAACTCTTGTTGATCCCGGTGGACTCTCTTGTGGAATTTTGTTTTTTGTTCTTGTTTGTTTGTTTTTTGAGTATCTTTTGAGGCTTTTTATGCTATACCTTCCACCTTGTGGATTTACCTTTTTTGTCTTGGAGGATTACCTTTGTTCTTGTAGGATTCCTTTTGAGGTTGTGGAGTTACATGTTTTCCTGAAGAACTTCACTTTTTACTTCATTAAATACACTGTCTCAAGTACTGCTGTGTCTGCCTCATCTTCTGGGTTCTGCCAACTATTCATGGCTCAGTTGGTTAAGTGACTGTTTCTCACTCCGAAGACCCGGGTTCATAACCGGGTCCTGACACCAGCACCACTTGCCGTGTCGTAGCAGAGAGAACTGTGTATGGCTTGGGTGGCTGAAGTATTTGACAATATTATGGGTCTTCCTCTGACACCGTCAAGTATAGACGTCGAGGATGGCAGGAACCTTGGCCCCAGTGATATACTGGTCCGTATGCACTATCCTGTGTAACACCTTATGGTCAGATACAGAGCAGTTGCCATACCAGGTGGTGATGCAACTGGTCAAGATGCTCTCGATGGTGCAGCTGTAGAACTTTTTGAGGATCCGGGGACCTATGCCAAATCTTTTCAGTCTCTTGAGGGGTAATAGGCATTGTTGTGCCCTCTCCACTACTGTCTTGGTGTGTTTGGACCAAGTACTACAGCCCTGTCGATGTGAATGGTCCACCTTTTCCTGTAGTCCACAATCGGTTCCATTGTCTTGCTCACGTTGAGGGAGAGGTTGTTGTCCTGGCGCAACAATGGCAGGTCTCTGACCTCCACCCTACAGGCTGTCTCATCGTCATTGATTAGGTCTACCAAAGCTGTGACGGCAAACTTAATGATGGTGTTGGAGTCATGCTTGGCCACGCTGGTGAACAGGGAGTACA
The DNA here is from genome assembly GCF_021184085.1 of Oncorhynchus gorbuscha. Lineage (NCBI taxonomy): Eukaryota > Metazoa > Chordata > Actinopteri > Salmoniformes > Salmonidae > Oncorhynchus > Oncorhynchus gorbuscha. Next base: position 51,052,609 of record NC_060181.1, on the reverse strand, counting down.
GGAGGGGACTAAGCACGCACCACTGAGGGACACCTGTGTTGAGGATCAGCGTGGCACATGTGTTGTTGGTTACCCTTACCACCTGGGGGTGGCCCGTCAGGAAGTCCAGGATCCGTTTGCAGACGGAGGTGTTTAGTCCCAGGGTCCTTAGCTTACTGATGAGTTGTGGGCAATATGCTGTTAACTTGTTATGGCTGCAATCCCGCTGAATAGCATAGCGCTACATAGAATAAATATTACTATAAATATTTATATTCATGAAATCACAAGTGCAATATAGGAAAACACAGCTTAGCCTTTTGTTAATCCACCTGTCGTCTCAGATTTTGAAATGATGCTTTACAGCGAAAGCAATCCAAGAGTTTGTGTAAGTTTATCGATCGCACGATAAAACATTAAGTACACTTAGCATCAGGTCACGAGAATCAGAAAACCAATCAAATTAATAATTTACCTTTGATGATCTTCGGATGTTTTCACTCACTAGACTCCCGGTTAAACAACAAATGTTCCTTTTGTTCCATAAAAATTATTTTATATCCAAAATACCTCCATTTGTTTGTCGCGTTATGTTCAGAAATCCACAGGAAAGAGCGGTCACGACAACGCAGACGAAAATTCCAAATAGTTTCCATAATGTCCACAGAAACATGTCAAACGTTTTTTTATAACCAATCCTCAGGTTGTTTTTAAAATATATAAATGATAATATATCAACTGCAAATGTCTTTCATAGTAGGAGAGGGGAAAACAATGGCTGTCCAAATTCTGCTGGGCGAGCAAAACTCATGTGACCACTTGACGCGATGTTATCGTTCTGGCTCATTTTTCAAAATAAAAGCCTTAAACTATGTCTGAAGACTGTTGACACCTTGAGGAAGCGATAGGAAACGGAATCTGGTTCCTGGTCGGCCAGGATCTGTCAGTCGGCCAGATCTGCCAGTCGGCCAGGATCCGCCAGTCTGCCAGGATCTGCCAGATCTGCCAGTCGGCCAGGATCTGCCAGTCGGCCAGGATCTGCCAGTCAGCCAGGATCCGCCAGTCTGCCAGGGTCAGTTAGATCCGCCATTCAGCCAGGATCCGCCAGTGTGCCAGGATCTGCCAGTCTGCCAGGATCCGCCAGTCTGCCAGGATCCGCCAGTCTGCCAGGATCCACCAGTCAGCCAGGGTCCGCCAGTCTGCCAGGATCCGCCAGTCAGCCAGGATCTGCCAGAACTACCAGTCAGCCAGGATCCGCCAGAACTGCCAGTCAGCCAGGATCCGCCAGTCTGCCAGGATCCGCCAGAACTGCCAGTCGGCCAGGATCCGCCAGTCGGCCAGGATCCGCCAGTCAGCCAGGATCAGTTAGATCCGCCATTCAGCCAGGATCCGCCAGTCTGCCAGGATCCACCAGTCAGCCAGGAGCCGCCAGAAGTGCCAGTCAGCCAGGATCTGCCGGAACCACCAGCCAGCCAGGATCTGGTAGATCCATCAACCTGCATGAGCTTCCTCTCACTCCTGAGCTTCCTCTCGGTTCCGAGCTTCCCCTCAGTCCCGAGCTTCCCCTCGGTCCCGAGCTTCCCCTCGGTCCCGAGCTACCTCAGTCCAGTGGGGCCCATTGTTAGGTTTCCTAGGCCAAGGTTAGCGGCGAGGGTCGCCACTCAAGGGACACTAAGGAAGTGGATTAAGACAATTATGGAGTGGGGTCCACGTCCAGCGCCAGAGCCGCCACCGCGGAGAGATGCCCACCCAGACCCTTCCCTATAGGTTTAGATTGTGCGTTCGGATTCCGCACCTTGGGGGGGGGGGGGGGGTTCTGTCCATCGTTCGTATGTGTTTTCCTTGTTTTAGTTTTGGTCAGGACGTGAGCTGGGTGGGCATTCTATGTTGTGTGTCTGGTTTGTCTATTTCTATGTTTGGCCAGATATGGTTCTCAATCAGAGGCAGGTGTTAGTCAATTGTCTCTGATTGGGAACCATATTTAGGTAGCCTGTTTTGTGTTGGGTTTTGTGGGTGATTGTTCCTGTCTCTGTGTTTTGCACCAGATAGGGCTATTTTGGTTTTCCACGTCCATTGTTTTGTAGTGTTCATGTTTATCCGTTTTTGATTAAACATGAGTCAATATAACCATGCTGCGTTTTGGTCCTCCTCTACTTCACCGAAGGAAAACCCTGACAACCACAAACCGATGCTGGCACTAAGACTTGGGGACCTTCAAAGCTGCAGACATTCTTTGGGAGCCTTCCCCAATTCTGTGCCGACAAAATCCTGTCTCAAAGCTCTAAGGACAATTACTTCGAACTCATTGCTTGGTTTTTGCCCTGACATGCACTGTCAACTGTAGGACCTTATATACAGACAGGTGTTTGCCTTTCCAAATCATGTCCAATCAATTGAATTTATCACAGGTGGACTCCAATAAAGATGTAGACACATCTCAAGGATGATCAATGCAAACAGGATGCACCTGAGCTCAGATTCGAGTCTCATAGGAAAGGTTCTGAATAATTATGTAAATAAGGTATTTCTAAAACCTGTTTTCGCTTTGTAGTTATGGGGTATTGTGTGGAGATTGATGAGGATATGTTTTTATTTAATACATTTTAGCATAAGGCTGTAACGTACCAAAATGTGGAAAAAGGGAAGAGATCTGAAAACACGAATGCACGGTACATTTCCCAACCAGATGCCATGGATTACAGGCAACATACACACTTAGCTAAAGGCTAGAGCTGCTAATTTCAAGGAGTGAAACACTAACCCGGACGCTTATAAGAAATCACACTATGCCCTCTGACAAACCATCAAAACGGCTAAACAATAATACAGGACTAAGCTCGAATCCTACTAAACTGGCTCTGATGCTCATCAGATGTGGCAGGGCTTGCAAACTATCACGGATTACAATGGGAAACCCAGCCGCGAGCTGCCCAGTGGCGCGAGCCTACCAGATGAGCTAAATGCTTTTTATGCTCGCTTCAAGGTTGGCAACACTGAATATTGCATGAGAGCACGAGCTGTTCTGGACGATGATGTGAGTAAGACCTTTAATTAAATAGGTTAACATTCATAAGGCTGCAGGGCCAGATAGATTACCAGGACAAGTACTCAGAGCATGTGCTGACAAGTTGGCAAGTGTTTTCACTGACATTTTCAACCTCTCCCTGACCGAGTCTGTAATACCTTCATGTTTCAAGCAGACCACCATAGTCCCTTTGCCCACGAATACCAAGATAATCAGTCTTAATTACTATCGCCTCATAGCACTCACATCTGTAGCCATTAAATATTTTGAAAGGTTGGCTCACATCAACACCATCATCTCAGACACCCTTGACCCACCCTTGACCCACTCCAATTTGCATACCGCCCCAACAGATCCACAGATGATGCAATCTCTATTGCACTCCACATTGCCCTTTCCCACTTGGATAAAAGGAACACCTAATTGAGAATACTGTTCATTGACTACAGCTCAGCATTCAACACCAAATTGCCCTCCAATCACTAAGCTAAGGACCTTGGGACTGGACACCTCCCCTGCAACTGGATCCTGGACTTCCTGACAGGATGCCCCCAGGTGATGAGGGTAGGCAACAAAACATCCGCCGCGCTGACCATCAATACGGGGACCCCCTCCTGTATTGTCTGTTTACCCACTCCAACACCGTCAGGTGGTAGGCCTGATTACCGACGATGACTAGACAGGTTGTGAAGTTGTGAAGAGAGCACGCCAAAGCCTCAGGAGGCTGAAAAGATTTGGCATTGGTCATCAGATCCTCAAAAAGTTATTCAGCAGAATCATTGAGAGCATCTTGACTGGCTGCATCACCACAAGGTGCTACAGGGTAGTGGGTACGGTACATTACTGGGGCCGAGGTCCCTGCCATCCAGGACCTCTGTATCAGGCGGTGTCAGAGGAAGGCCCTAAAAATTGTCAACGACTCCAGCCACCCAAGTCATAGACTGTTCACTCTGCTATCTTATGGCAAAAATATAATTGCAACATGTAAATTGTTGGTCCTATGTTTCATGAGCTGGCTGAAATAAAAAATCCCAGAAGTGTTCACACACACGTTTACATCCCTGTTAGTGAGCATTTCACCTGACAAGTGTGGCATATCAAGAATATTGCTGGGGACAATATTCCTATGCCCTCCCAGGCCTACCCATGTCTGCACCCCTGCCCAATCATGTGAAATCCATAGATTAGGGCCTAATTAATTTATTTTAATTGACTTATTTCCTTCTATGAACTGTGTAACTCAGTAAAATCTTTGAAATTGTTGCATGCTGCTTTATTTTTTTGTTCAGTATAGTTAGTTAAATAGTGAACCAAATAGGTACCTGCGCTATCTGCATTGACCCTTTTTGCAGTAACCTTTTTTACTCAACACATATGCTGCTGCTCACTTTATTCCTAGTTATATGTACTACTTCAATCACCTCGTACCCCTGCACATCAACTCGGTACTGGCACCCCTTGTATATAGTAGATAAGTTATCATTACTCATTATGTATATATTATAAATGTTATTATTACGTTTTTATTTTTCAATTATTTCTCAATATTATTTTTCTCTCCTTTGTTAGGAATGGCCCGTAAGTAAGCATTTCACTCTTGTTTTCGAAGCATGTGAAAATGTTATTTCATTTACTGAGAGTGAGTGGATGAGGAGTGGGTTTGAGTGTCTATGGAATGTACCACAGCAGTGAAAATAGACCATGCTCATCTCACAACAATCACTGATAGCAGGTCAATCAGTAAACCCAATGTAACAGATTATGGAAATTCCTCAATACAGTGAAGGACAGTGACACATATTTTGTTGTTTTTGTCATGTTTTGTCTTATATTGTCTTGTCATTTTGCTTTTCCTTCTGTTCGTTTTCCCCCTGCTGGTCTTTTTAGGTTCGTTCCCCTTTTTCTCTCTCCCTCTCTCTCTCTCTTCTCTCTATCGTTCCGTTCCTGCTCCCAGCTGTTCCTATTCCCCTAATCAATCATTTAGTCTTCCCACACATGTTCCCTATATTTTCCCCTGATTAGAGTCCCTATTTCTCCCCTTGTTTTCCGTTTCTGTCCTGTCGGATCCTTGTATATTGTTCACCGTGCTGTGTCTTTGTATCGCCCTGTCGTGTCGTGTTTCCCTCAGATGCTGCGTGGTGAGCAGGTGTCTGAGTCTGCTACGGTCAAGTGCCTTCCCGAGGCAACCTGCGGTTCATGATCGAGTCTCCAGTCTGTTCTCGTCATTACGAGTGGAGTTGTTCTTTATGCTTTATTTACCGCTCCGAATTGTCTAGGAGTATTGAATATTTACTTTACTGGATTAAAGACTCTGTTTTCGCCAAGTCGCTTTTGGGTCCTCATTCACCTGCATAACAGTTTTGGCCCTGTACTACAGCACTTTGGATTTTAAATTTACAGACGCACAAAAATCCTACCCCCCCCCATTTTTTCTGTAATGGTTAGCATGTCTTGGAGGTATGATTATTTATGCGTCTGTAACTTTCTCACTTTTTCTTATTAAGGACTCATTAAGGATTATCTGTAATCATGGTAGCATCCACATTAATGTAAAAGTATTTTGAAACATATTATTTTCTTATTTACAATAAACGTTGTCACTCCAAAATGACACAATACATTATTTACCATCCATTTCTATTGGCCAAAAAATTATCTGAAACACAACCAAAACAAACAGCAAATGCATCCAACAAATGTGTAGTCACAAGCTTGATGTAGTCATTGTGTGCTATGAATATGGGACCAAATACTTTTTACTACTTTAATGCACATAAGTGAATTTGTCCCAATACTTTTGCTGTAATTTCTAAACGGTTGACCCAATATGGATGAAAATGAAAATACCCTCAAATTAAAGCTGGCAGTCTGTACTTTACCCTCATATCAAATCCAAAGTGCAAGAGTGCAGAGCCAAAACGACATAAAAGTGTGTTGTCCCAACACTTTGAGGTCACTGTACAGCCCAATTTTTTTTAAATGTGCACTATTAGGCATATTGCTGTGTACCTTGCACGTATTGCCCATCGAAATATTACAAAGGGCATGACATGGGGAAAATATATATTTCTGATTTATGAATATCAAGTCAGGACAGATTGGAACAGGCATATATTTTGGAAGATCACAACAACTAATCATTATTTATTGTTGATTGTTGATTGTTGTTTTGTATTATTTTATTTTTTGTTGCCTACTAGCTGATGGAATCTAATCATATTCTGAGGTCAGTCACAGGTTTTCATCAACTTTAAGTGGAATGAAAAGCTCTTTTGAAGACTTCGATTTTGTTGTGCTGCATTAGCAGCTCCGAAAGGTCCAAGACTAGACGCTGCTTTTGCTTTCAACATAAAAAGAAATAGACGTTACATCACTTTCTAAATCATTTCATGAATTAGGGAAATTGCTCCTAAACTGGTCGCCATTAAAAAAAGAGAAAAATGTGTTTCATCTATTAATTTGCCTGGAGATTATAATCTTGGCCATATCATCTTGAACATGGGAATAAGGGTTTGTGTTGTATTTGGGCAATTTCTTTCGGTCGGTTGCTATTGTTTGTCCAGACAAAGCATATTTTAGCCTCTCATATGGATAGTGGAAACCATGGAAATCATGGACATCAGCAAGCCTTCATTATGCCATGGTCATTATATTAGTTATTGTCAGGACCCGGTTACAAACCCAGGTCTCCAGAGTGAGAAATAGTCACTTAACCAACTGAGCCACGAATAGTCGGCAGAACCCAGAAGATGAGGCAGACACAGCAGTACTTGAGACAGTGTATTTAATGAAGTAAAAAAGTGAAGTCCTTCAGGAAAACATGTAACTCCACAACCTCAAAAGGAATTCCACAAGAACAAAGGTAATCCTCCAAAACAAAAAGGTAAATCCACAAGGTGGTAGGTATAGCATAAAAAGCCTCAAAAGATACTAAAACAATAAATAAACAAGAACAAAAAACAGAATTCCACAAGAGAGTCCACCGGGATCAACAAGAGTACACAGAATACTAGGGCTGGGTGCTAACATACAAACACAGAGCAAATAACTGAGGAAAACTAAGGGTTTAAATACAATCAGGGGAAACGAGGCACAGGTGCAAATAATAATGGGGATCAAGGGAAAACAAAAGGTCAAAAAGCACAATGGGGGCATCTAGTGACCAAAAACCGGAACAACCCTGGCCAAATCCTGACAGTTATCTTTCATCCTTGGACACTGTGCTATCTAACCTCCAAACAAGCTTCAATGCCATACAACACTCCTTCCGTGGCCTCCAACTGCTCTTAATCGCTAGTAAAACCAAATGCATGCTTTTCAACCGTTCACTGCCTGCACCCGCACACCCAACTAGCATCACCACCCTGGATGGTTCCGACCTAGAATATGTGGACATCTATAAGTACACAGGTGTCTGGCTAGACTGTAAACTCTCCTTCCAGACTCATATCAAACATCTCCAATCTAAAATCAAATCTAGAGTCGGCTTTCTATTCCGCAACAAAGCCTCCTTCACTCGTGCCGCCAAACTTACCCTAGTAAAACTGACTATCCTACCAATCCTCGACTTCGGTGATGTCATCTACAAAATAGCTTCCAATACTCTACTCAGTAAACTGGATGCAGTTTATCACAGTGCCATCTGTTTTGTTACTAAAGCACCTTATACCACCCACCACTGCGACCTGTATGCTCTAGTCGGCTGGCCCTCGCTACATATTCGTCGCCAGACCCACTGGCTCCAAGTCATCTACAAGTCCATGCTAGGTAAAGCTCCGCCTTATCTCAGTTCACTGGTCACGATGGCAACACCCACCCGTAGCACGCGCTCCAGCAGGTGTATCTCACTGATCATTCCTAAAGCCAACACCTCATTTGGCCACCTTTCGTTCAAGTTCTCTGCTGCCTGTGACTGGAACGAATTGCAAAAATCGCTGAAGTTTGAGACTTTTATCTCCCTCACCAACTTCAAACATCTGCTATCTGAGCAGCTAACCGATCGCTGCTGCTGTACATAGTCTATCGGTAAATAGCCCACCCAATTTTACCTACCTCATCCCCATACTGTTTATATTTATTTACTTTTCGGCTCTTTTGCACACCAATATCTCTACCTGTACATGACCATCTGATCATTTATCACTCCAGTGCTAATCTGAAAAATTGTAATTATTCGCCTACCTCCTTTTGCACACAATGTATATGTAGACTCTCTTTTTTTTACTGTGTTATTGACTTGTTAATTGTTTACTCCATGTGTAACTCTGTGTTTGTTCACACTGCTATGCTTTATCTTGGCCAGGTCGCAGTTGCAAATAAGAACTTGTTCTCAACTAGCCTACCTGGTTAAATAAAGGTGAAAAAAAAATCCTCCTCTGTGCGTATAGGAAGTAAAGGAAGCCTATGCCACGATATCACCCAAGGTCTCACCTTTGAACACGCACACATAGACACACATTTTACATCACATTATCTGTGGCTTGTTCGGTGGCCGCTCTGCTCTGCTTGCTGTTGAGGAAGGCTGATGTAACGGATTAGAGGGTATTGTTAACACACAAGATAAGGATCTGCTTATTAATGAACTGCTTATAAACTGATATTACATAGCTAAAAAATGTGTAAACAGTTTGAAATATTGTTATAATTTATCAATGTGCATCACTGTATGCACACACACAAACACACACACACTAGTGTCTGATATTCTTTTACGTTTCACATAAGTGATGTGCGTGTAACGAATCTCCTCTTGGTCTGAGGAAGAGTAAGAAGGATCGGACCAATATGCAGCGTGGTAAGTGTCCGTCATAATTTATTGACTGAACGCACGAAACAAAATAACAAAGTGAAATGGACGAAACGAAACAGTTCTGTAAGGTGACATACACTAAACAGAAAACAACCACCCACAAACAACAGTGGGAAAACAGGCTACATAAGTATGGTTCTCAATCAGAGACAACGATTGACAGCTGCCTCTGATTGGGAACCATACCAGGCCAAACACATAGAAATACCAAACATAGAACAAAAACATTGACACCAACCTAAAATAGAGACATACAAAAGGAACTAAGGTCAGGACGTGACAGTGTGTATCAGTCTCTTAATCCTAACTTGCAGCATTTGATAGGAATAGGGGTCACATGGATGTTTCTGCTATATAGTGAGTTTATAAATGACTACCTTTCATATTGCCTGACATAATACACCTTTTAGACACACAGGAAGATATACTTCAGCACACAAGAGGCCTGGCTAAGTGATCGGTGAGCCAAATTGTTTTGTGAATACAATCTGTTTTGTACTGTGTCCATGAAAGCTTTGTAAAGACTGAAATACTGAACAGCCGAATCATGCTTTATTATTTTATGAATTCGCCTCACAGCTTGAGATAGTAAATACATTGTAGTCAAGGTTACACTACAATAATACACTAAGTTACAATAATAATGCCATTACTTTCAAAGGAACTCTATCCCTCAATTTACAGCTAAAACAAACTCTCCCCACATTTAAAGTCAATGTTTCTCATGAGCATCACAGAAAATTGGGCCTTATTTTATTGCTCCATCAAAAGCGGGAAACTGTGAAGGGGGGAAATGTTATCTTAATCTCTGCCAGAAAATGTCTCTTCAGAGTCTCTCAGCAGCATTGTCTGATTTTAAACCCTCACCTCTGATCTGATAGATGCTACCACCAAAACTGGACTGCATATTAACAATCCGCCTCTATGGTACATGCTCTAGTCTACACAGTGCAGAGTGTACGTGTGTGTGTGTGTGTGTGTGTGTGTGTGTGTGTGTGTGTGTGTGTGTGTGTGTGTGTGTGTGTGTGTGTGTGTGTGTGTGTGTGTGTGTGTGTGTGTGTGTGTGTGTGTGTGTGTGTGTGTGTGTGTGTGTGTGTGTGTGTGTGTGTGTGTGTGTGTGTGTGTGTGTGCGCGCAAATGCATTTGGCAGTACCAGACTCCAGGCAAATGGCTCTAGTCCAGTTGGGTTCAGGAGTATGTTTAAAAACCCTCTTTCAGATATATTCCTGGATGGTATGCACTTGCCAGCGTTATTCAAACAAACGGAAATATCCTTAAAACTCTTCCAGCTCGGCCTGCTGCGCTGCGGCGGCAAACACACACTGGCCTGGCACACACTTCAGATGCTGACATCACATGATCTCTGGGATGAGCTTTGAGTATCGCCCCAAATCCTTGGTCTTGCATGATACGCTTTTACAAAGTCTCCTCTTCTTGTTTCTTATCTAAAACACAAAGAGACCCTCTTTCTTCTTCTTGGATAATAAAGTCTCTGTCTGTCCACAGTATGAAGTGTCTCCATGTTTAGTTTAAAGTCATGAAGCCCTACATACACACAAACATGGCCTTGTGGGTTGATGAGGTCATATGAGAACTGACAAATGCAAGCTCTCTCTCTCTCTCTCTCTCTCTCTCTCTCTCTCTCTCTCTCTCTCTCTCTCTCTCTCTCTCTCTCTCTCTCTCTCTCTCTCTCTCTCTCTCTCTCTCTCTCTCTCTCTCTCTCTCTCTCTCTCATACTTTATTTGAATACATCAATCAAATTTACACTAAAAAATAAGGTCCCTGTATGCTTGGTTCTCAAGGGTACAGAAAGCACCTCCTTCTCCAAACACACTCTTGGAAAAAAAGGTGCTACCTACAACTTGATTCCACATAGAACCCTTTCCACAGGGTTCTTCTATGGGGACAGGCAAAGAACTATTTTTTTCTAAGAGCGCAGCTAGGCTGCCCACGACAGCTGAAACAGAGGAGTACCTAGCCAACAGCTTTGCCTTAGTCTTTGGCAGGCCCACAATCTGGAGAACACGCACTGCAAGCCTGTGCACGTGGCCGAGACTGCCAAAATCAGTGCCACCAGCTTGCACCTAAACCAGAGGCTGTCCAAGAGTGCCACGAGGGGCTGTTATTTAAGAAGTTTGTCGGCAAAGGCATGCTCCATGTAGCCATCAATTGAGCAGCCCACTTCCAAAATGAGCACTTCTCTCTGGCCTTCCCCCACAACAACAACATCTGGAGTACTTGGCACACGGGAAAACACATCATCAACTTCAAACCAGCTTCCTCTTACACAATAATGTTTTGGGATGTGTGCTGTTGGTGAGACTACCTATTTCACCTCGCTGGCTATCAGATCGACAAGGCGGTCATGTCTAGCAATGTACAAATCATTGCTGTTTATACAATCATTAACAACATTGGCAACAGACTCCATGACATTTGACTCTTGTAGAATACAAAATGGGACATGATTTGCAGGGTACCAGAGAGCTAGGTTATATTTGTCGGGAAGAGCTTGTAGCCTTGGCTTAACAGTGAAGGTTTGAATGCCCAATGGTATCATTCTGGTATGTGGAATGGGAGACAGAGGTCAGCACAGTCTCACGTCCCCACAGGCAGAGGAGATTGGCATTGGCTTCCTGTAAAAGGATGAACAGTAGTCACCTGATCAGACAGGATCAATGAAAAGCAATTACATTAACCAGGCCTAGGTCTTGGCCTTTCATGGAAAGGTGTGTAGTTGTGTGTGTTTGTTTGTGTGTGCATGAGTGTGTACATGTGTGTGCATGTGTGTGTCTTGTGTGAATGTACAGTGCATTCGGAAAGTAATCAGACCCCTTGACTTTTTCCACATTTTGTTACTTTACAGCCTTATTCTAAAATACAGGTGTGCCAAGCGTGTAGCTTCATACCCAAGAAGACTCAAGGATGTAAACGCTGCCAAAGGTGCTTCAAGAATGTACAGAGTAAAAGGTCTGAAGACTTATGTAAATGTGATATTTCCGTGTTTAAAAAAATAAGAATTTGCAAACATTTCTAAAAACTGTTTTTGCTTTGTCATTATGGGGTTTTGTGTGAGGGGGTACTGATGATGAAAAAAAAATTGTTTCATCAATTTTAGAATAATGCTGTAACGTAACAAAATGTGGAAAAATTTAATGGGTCAAAATACTTTCGGAATGCACTGTATTTGCATAGTATTTTAGTGTGTTTATGAATATGTGCATATACATACTATTTAAGTGTATTCAATGTGCAGATGTACAGAATGTGATTGGTTAGTTTTTCCTAATATCTATTGTCATAATTATAGCTTATCATTAAGCAAGCTAGGTTTGCACGCCAAGGAAAAGAGGTTTAGTCTCCCAGTTGTGTAAAGTAATGAAGTAGAAATACTTTGTTACTGTACATAAGTAGTTTTTTGGGGTATCGGTACTTTACTTTTCTATTTATATTTCTGCTGACTTTTAGTTTTACTTCACTACATCAAAAATGGAAAAAATATACTTTCCTCTGATACATTTCCTCTGACACCTTCGTTACTCGCTGCGAAATCAAATCAATCTGAAGCTGGAAGGAAAATGAATTATGTTGGAAAAAATATGCAAGCAACATCGGCGAGTTGGCACGCTGATGGAGGAACTTGTTTTGCTAGGCAGGCCAGCATCCCGGAGTCGTCTCTTCACTGTTGAATTTGAGACTGGTGTTTTTAGGGTACTAATTAATGAAACTGCCAGTTGAGGACTTGTGAGGCGTCTGTTTCTCAAACTAGACACTCTAATGTACTTGTCCTCTTGCTCAGTTGTGTTGCAGGACCTCCCACTCCTCTTTCTATTCTGGTTAGGGCCAGTTTGCACTGTTCTGTGAACGGAGTAGTACGAGATCTTCAGTTTCTTTTCATCATTTCCCAAAACAAGAAAAGACTGATGAGTTTCAGAAGAAAACCTTTGTTTCTGGCCATGTTCGTGCCAAACCCACAAATGCTGATGCTCCAGATACTCAACAGGTCTAAAGAAGGCCAGTTTTATTGCTTTTTTAATCAGGACAAAAATTGTCAGCTGTGCTAACATAATTACAAAAGGGGTTTCTATAGCCTTTTAAAATTATAAACTTGGATTAGCTAACACAACGTGCCATTGGAACACAGGAGTGATGGTTGCTGATAATGGGGCTCTGTACGCCTATGTAGATATTCCGTAAAAAGATCAGTTTCCGGCTACAATAGTCAATTACAACATTAACAATGTCTACACCGTATTTCTCATCAAGTTGATGTTATTTTAATGTTTTTCTTTCAAAACGATGGACATTCCTAAGTGACCCTAAACTTTTAAACTTTTAATTGATATCAAGTCAAAACTGGATTTTTTTCCTCAAAACAAAGGTTGTAAAAGTAAAAACATTTATAGATTCAATCATACCTAGTTTGATGTTTATTTGACAAACAGTGAATTAGTTATTGATTTTTACAATTTTAAATGGCTTTTGTTGAATGTCTGATGAATGTCCGAATGTGTGAATATAAAACCAACTTTACCTTGGTGCTAAAATGTGCCCTTGTTAACAAGCTAGTTAACTGGTAGTTTCTGAATCTGGGCACATTTTAGTCAGCTAATGTTAGTCTAGACAAATATATTTTCTCTAAAAACCTGGTCAAACTAGCAAGCTAACTAATGTTAGCTTTCAAATTTGATCTAACACCAAGTTAGCTATTTTATTCCCTGTGTTAGTTGATAAAGTTGTTCTTACCTTGCTAATTGCTGTAGACTTTTTATGGACGTAACCTACTAGCTGGAGTATGATTGAGTACTCCAGCTAGTAGGTTACGCCCAATTTTTCAGTTTTTGATTTGTTAAAAAAGTTTGAAATATCCAATAAATGTCGTTCCACTTCATGATTGTGTCCCACTTGTTGTTGATTCTTCACAAAAAAATACAGTTGTATATCTTTATGTTTGAAGCCTGAAATGTGGCAAAAGGTCGCAAAGTTCAAGGGGGCCGAATACTTTCGCAAGGCACTGTATCTCCGGTATTGAACATACTACATTCCGTCTTAAATGTTATCGTTTATCTACATATCAGGGTACCTGAGGATTGATTAGAAATGTTGTTTGAACTTGAAGATCTTCAAAGGCATTTCTGATTTTTGTGACGACTCTGCTGGTTTGAAACATTTTTTAAACGTGTATGCAGGGCGCTGTCCTCAGATAATCGCATTGTATTGTTTTGCCATAAAGCCTTTTTGAAGAAGTTAAGCTTTTAAACGATGTAAGACACTTGTATTTTAATGAATGTTTAATATTGTGATTTTCGTATTATGAATTTTGCGCTCTGCAATTTCACAGGATGTTGTCGAACCTCTAGCCCAAAGAAGTTTTTAAGAACAAAACACCATCATTTATATGTTCAATGGACCAGATGTGGACACTAGCTCTACCACTTAATATCTTAATAACAATAAAAATACTGAAAGAGATCAAGCTTTCACATTATGCTAGTCATTAGCAGTAGTGGTGCTTAGGTAAAATGACTTAGGACACTTTATTACAACCTATGTGTTGTTTGCTCTATAACCTGTTAATTCACATGCCTTGCGATTATGATATATAGGCCCAGACAATAAGAAGACATAATGGCAGAATAAATTGAACCAAACCTTTGTTTTATCACATAACCGGCTAGCAATCTCTGTCCAGTGAAGTCCACAAAGCATATTGCATGTACAGTAACAGACATGACCCACAACTTGGTCGACCAAGTTAATGTTTCCAACATTTTTGGACCACTAAACAACTATTGATTTTGAACCACAGAGAGTTACAAAGAAAACAGAAGCTGCCTCCACTATTCCAGCACCATTTCATCTTCAACATTTTGACATCATCAAATCACCTCAGCTTTGTCTAATACAGTGAGAACTAAAATATACCAGAAACATTTAGTCCAATCAACGTAAGGGGTACAACAATGTATGAAATAAAGGTTGGATCAGAATCGCCATTATAATCATTGGCTACTAGGACAACACAATGAGATATGACAATTTTAAAGTTTTTCTGTCAATGACTTATGCTCTCAATGGGATTTGATAGCAGTGATGTCAAATCCAAGCTAGCTTCCCTTCACACTTTTTTTTTGGTGTGCCAGGACCATTCACAGTTCTGCTCAACATTTTTTTTATCATGGGAAGCCAGATGCTCGCTGGCTTCCCTTGGCTTCAATGCGGCAACAATGTCATACTCGTTTGGACAAGACAGCATCAGATAGATGGCCTACACATAGAGAGACAGAGGGGCGGTGTTACTGTCACGCCATGACCATAGAGAGCCCTAGGTCAGAGCGTGACTAGGGGGTGTTCTAGCTCAATATTTCTATGTTGGTGTTTTGTGTGGTTCGCAATTAGAGGCAGCTGGTAATCATTGCCTCTAATTGGGGATCATATTTAGGTAGCCATTTTTCCCACCTGTGTTTGTGGGATAATGTTTTGTGTTTGTGCATGTGCACCACTACTATCACATTTCGTTATTGGTTTATTGTTTTTGTTTAAAGTTTCACCGTAATAAAGATGTGGAACTTCAATCACCCTGCGCCTTGGTCCGTTCATTACAACGATCGTGACAGAATATCCAAACAAGCAAGGACCAAGCAGCGTGTGACGGAGGTAAAGTAGTTTTGGACCTGGGAAGAAATTATGGGAGGTTGTGAGACCCTTACTTGGAAGGGGACACCAAGGAAGATGTAATGACAGCGACGATGCCGGGGACCTCGGGCACAGAAACTCCAAGATTTTATTTTGGGGGGGAGGGGTGAGGGGTTGTCGGCGGAGCAGCGAAGAGTGGAAGAGCGGGCGGTGCGGTGCCATCAGTGTGGTGCAATCTGTGCCAGCTCCCTGTACTCACCCTGAAGAGCCAGAGACCGTCAGGGAGGCGATGGAGAAATTGGGAGAGAGAGAGATGAAATAAATATTATGTAGGTGTGTTCTGCACGGCATCCGACTTGAAGAGCGGATGAAGAGCAGTCCGGTAAGTCCTGTGCCAGCTCCCCGCACTCTCCCTGAAGTGCGTGTCACCAGTCCAGGCTACCGACTGCGCCGGTGCCCAGTCCACGCACGGCGGCCAACCCAGATCTATGGCCGGAGCCTTCCTCTGCGCCGGTGCCCAGTCCAGGCACGGCGTCCAGCTCAGCTCCATGGCTGGAGCCTTCCTCTGCGCCAGTGCCCAGTCCAGGCACGGCACGGAGTCCAGTCCAGCTCCAAGGCCAGAGCCTTCCTCTGCGCCGATGCCCAGTCCAGGTACGGTGTCAAGTCCCGCTACAGGGCAGGAGCCTTCCTCTGCACCGGTGCCCAGTCCAGGCACGGTGTCCAGTCCAGCTCCAAGGCCGGAGCCTTCTCTGCGTCGATGCCCAGTCCAGGTACGGCGTCCAGTTCTGCTCCAGGGCAGGAGCCATCCACTGCGCCGGTGCCCAGTCCAGGCATGGCGCCCAGTCCCGCTCCAGGGCAGGAGCCTTCCTCTGCGCCGGTGGCCAGTCCAGGCATGACGGCCAACCCTGCTCTATGACCGGAGTCTTTCTCTGCGCCGGTGCCCAGTCCAGGCACAGCTTTCAGCTTAGCTCTATGGCCGGAACCCTCTGCGCCAGTGCCCAGTCCAGGCACGGCACCCAACCCAGGTCCATGGCTGGACCCTTCCTCAGCACCGGTGCCCAGATCCATGGTCGGATCCTTCCTCTGCGCCGGTGCCCAGTCCAGGCACGGTGTCCAACCCAGCTCCAGGGCCGGAGCCCTCCTCTGCGCCGGTGCCCAGTCCGGGCACGACGTTCAGCCCAGCGCCAGGCTACGACCCACACCGGAACCGCCACCGCCACTAGTCACCCCCTGTTTGCTGTAAATTTGCAGTTTATGTAGGTGGGCAGTAGACTACTAGCCTTGTAATTACCAGACTGATTACCACTGCAGCTGCAGAGATAAACAGAACATAAGCTTGCGAGACTTCAGGATGGTTGCATTATGTTAGTGGACTACAGGGGCACAATCTCAACACTAGATGACAGTGTATTCTGTCTGTACTTACTGTGCTGGCAAGAGCTTCTTATTGGCACAGTCAACACTAGACAGAGCAAAATATTTGAGTTAATAATGGTTTGAGACACCAGGGTTATGAAAACACAGCAACAAACAAATAACTCTGGACAAAATGTTTAGACGTTTGAATTGCCAACATTCCTTTTTATGCGGCTATGAACATTGAATTAAAACAGATATTGTGATAATGAAATCAAAATCAAGTGGTATTTGTCACATGCGCCGAATACAACAGGTGTAGACATTACCGTGAAATGCTTACTTACAAGCCCTTAACCTACACTACAGTTTTAAGAACATAGAGTTAAGAAATGATTTACTAAATAACCAAAAGTTGAAAAAAAAGTAAGTAACACAATAAAATAACAATAACGAGGCTATATACAGGCTATACCGGTACCGGGTCAATGTGCAGGGGTACAGGTTAGACGAGGTAATTTGTACATGTAGGTAGGGGTAAAGTGACTATGCATAGATAATAAACAGTGAATAACAGCAGTCAAAAAAGAAGGGGGGTCAGTGCAAAAAGTCTGGGTGGCCATTTGATTAATTGTTCAGCAGTCTTTTGGCTTGGGGGTAGAAGCTGTTAAGGAGCCTTTAAGACAATTTAAGTATCCGTCCAATTGGCGACAGATTTTGATGTGAATATTAGACAATCTGCATAAACAAAATATTTTCCCACCAGTGGTGTGATTCCACCAAATGGACTTGTTCCTAATAAAAAATCAGATAATGTAGTACTGGTTCACTTAAAGTTTTATGTACCCAATAAAAATATAAAGTTCAATGTGTTTCCATTGCATCTTCAACTACTGTTTTGTCACAAAACTGTTGCGTTAAATAGCAAATGTGTCAACTCAGCTCCCCCCCAAAAATATATATATCATTATTTGTCACATGTGCCGAATACAATAGGTGTAGACCTTACAGTGAAATACTTACTTGCAAGCCCTTTACCAACAATGCAGTTAAGAAAAATAACAACAACAAAAAATAAATAAAGTAACAAATAAATGAAGAGCAGCAGTAAAATAACAATAGCAAGGCTATATACAGGGGGTACCGGTACAGAGTTAATGTGCGGGGGCACCATTTAGTCAAGGTAATTGAGGAAATATATACATGTGGGTAGAGTTATTAAAGTGACTTATGCATAGATAATAACAGAGAGTAGCAGCATTGTAAAAGAGGGGGAAGGGCAATGCAAGTAGTCTGGGTAGCCATTTGATTAGATGGTCAGTAGTCATATGGCTTGGGGGTAGACTCTGTTTAGAAGCCTCTTGGACCTCGACTTGGCGCTCCGGTACCGCATGCTGTGAGGTAGCAGAGAGAGCAGTCTAATGACCAGGGGGTTGGAGTCTTTGACCATTTTTAAGGCCTTCCTCTGACACCATCTGATATAGAGGTTCTGGATGGCAAGAAGGTTGGCCCCAGTGGTATACTGGGCTGTACGCACTACCCTCTGTAGTGCCTTGTGGTCGGAGGCTGAGCAGTTGCCATACCAGGCAGTGATGCAACCAGTCAGGATTCTCTTTGGTGCAGCTATAGAACCTTTCGAGGATCTGAGGACCCATGCCAAATCTTTTCAGTCTCCTGAGATGAAATAGGTTTTGTCATGCCCTCTTCAGATTTGTCTTGGTGTGCTTGGACCATGTTAGTTTGTTGGTGATGTGGACACCAAGGAACTTGAAGCTCTCAATCTGCTCTGTCACTACAGCCCTGTCAATGAGAATGGGGACGTGCTCAGTCCTTCTTTTAATGTAGTCTACAATCATCTCCTTAGTCTTGATCACGTTGAAGGAGAGGTTGTTGTACTGGCACCACACGGCCAGGTCTCTGACCACCTCCCTATATTCTGTCTCGTCGTTGTTGGTGATCAGGCCTATCACTGTTGTGTCATCGGCAAACTTGATGATGGTTTTGGAGCCGTGCCTGGCGGTGAGTGAACAGTGTACAGGAGGGACTGAGCACGCACCCCTGAGGGGCCCCCATATTTAGGATCAGCGTGGCGGATGTGTTGTTACCTACCCTTACCACCTGTGGGTGGCTCGTTAGGAAGTCCAGTATCTAGTTGCAGAGGGAGGTGTTTAGTTTCAGGGTCCTGATGAGCTTTGAGGGCACTGTTGTCTTGAACGCTAAGCTGTAGTCCATGAATAGCATTCTCACATGGCTTTTCCTTTTGTCCAGGTTTGAAAGGGCAGTGTGGAGTGCAATAGAGATTGCATCATCTGTGGATTTGTTGGGGCGGTATGCAAATTTGAGGGGGTCTAGAGTTTCTGGGATAATGGTGTTGATGTGAGCCATGAACAGCCTTTTTCAGCACTTCATGGCTACAGATGTGAGTGCTACAGGTCAGTAGTCACTTAGGCAGGTTACCTTATTGTTCTTGAGCACAGGGACTATGGTGGTCTGCTTGAAATATATTGGTATTATAGAATCAGACAGCATGCTCGGAGTACATATCCTGGTAATCCGTCTGGCCCTGCAGCCATGTGAATGTTGACCTGTTTAAAGATCTTACTCACATCGGCTGCGAAGAGTGTGATCACACAATCGTGCCTAACAGCTGGTGCTTTCATGCATGTTTCAGTGTTACTTGCCTCGAAGTGAGTGTTACGGATACAGATATCCTGTGTGTGTGTGTATCCTGTGTGTGTGTTTTCTTTTCTCTCCTTCTCCCCTCACAGGTGAAAATCATCACTCCCCAATCAGTCAACAATCAATCATCAATCAGAAGACACACCTCCTCCTATTTCCTGACCTATCACAGTTCCTTCCCCATGGTTTAAAAACCCCATTTGTTTGTTCTAAAGCTCAGCTCAGCTCAGCTCAATCTCTAGCTCAATCTCTCTGTAAATGCCATGTCTGTAGGTCTCTGTGTTTCACTCTCGCTTTGTGTCTTAACCTCTCTTTTGTTTAAAGCACCTCCATAACACTTTGTCATCACCTGTGAGTATTGGTTTTGGTTATGGTTTTTGTTTGTTGCTGGTGGGAAAAGGGGAAACCAAGACAAGTCGCCCATGGGCATACACTACCCGTAGGTGAACTTTGTTAAATACACTAGGTAGAACTGGGCGGACCACCCACTGTATTTTTGGTTAGTTAGTTAGCTGTTAAAGTAGGCTAGTCTAGCTTAGGGGTGTGTTTTTGTATATTTATTGTTTCTTTCCTTGGGTCCAGCTCAGCCCCTTTTCCTGCTCCCCCCATTACCATGTGTTTATAAATAAACCTAGAGTTTGACGGTAGATTTCTGTTGTCGTGGTTATTTCATGCACACTTTTACTTTGTCACAATAATAATTTGCATGAGTTATGTTACGGGTCTCATTACCATCCCCCCCTAGACTGTCGGGCCAAAAGGGATTCGTAACATGAGGATAAAGTAATTTAGCTCATCTGGTAGGTTCGTGTCACTGGGCATCTCTTGGCTGTGCTTCCTTTTGTAGTCTGTAATAGTTTGCAAGCCCTGCCACATCCGACGAGCGCCGGAGCTGGTGTAGTATGATTCGAACTTCGATCTTAGTATTTTTATTTGTTTAACATTTTTTTGGTTACTACATCATTCCATGTGTTTATGTCATAGTTTAGATTGTCTGACTGACCGCAACTTTTTTTGCATACGGTATTTAATTTGTTTTAGTGTTATTTATACTGTGTTGATTTATGTGGTCATTTGTAGTTGAAGACTACGGAGATTTGATACTCCTTATGGTTGTGTGGTAAAAGAGTTTGATATTTTGATTGTATGATTGAGACTGGGTTTAGCTACACTTTATGAACGGAAAAACATTGCATGACTAAGGTCACTTGAGTTCACTGCACTCATTTACTGGGGAAGGGGACTTTTCTTTAGGATCTTAAGCTCATTGTTTGTTATATTATTATATGTGTGATCATTTATGTTGGGTAATACAACCAATGCAAAAGAAGAGTTGTTTTGAAGTTATTTTTAATGTTTTAAGGGTTTGTTAAAATAGTATTTCCATACTGACTTTGTATTGGTGTAGACTTGACAGGCCAGACAGGACTCATTCCCTCCCAAACAAAAAGGAAAAATATATATTTTCTCTGGTAGGCATAACCTTCCTGGCACCCCTACAAACAATAACTTCAAGTCTAAACCGTTACATAAAAAATGGCACCCCAGATGCAACCTCTGAACATTGAGAAATAGCCGAAGCAAATCTTTTGTGCAGAATTTAAACAATGGATTCCCCCAGGAAAATGTGCTTATCCATATCATACCTGTCAATAGGAATACACAGGGTCATTCTGACAATGGAGCTGACAAAGCAAATCAAAGAGAATACTGATGATGTGAATGGAGTTGATTTGGGACAGAGCCCTGGGAAGCTGAATGCTTGGTCTGGACCACAGGCCACAGGAGGTCTAACTAGTTTCTCACTTATTGACATGTACCTGTGTGGAAGTTCTGAGCTAGCCCTCCCTCTGACACCCAACCTTTAGAATAACTATGAGGTAAGCACTTCAATGCTGGGGCGCACAGGGCTCCTGAAGCACAAAATATTCCTTACACAGGAAATGCAGATCAAGCAGAAGCCATATCGTTTGTCTCTAGTGATTCTAATTATCCAAAAGGGACTGACTGATGATATGTTGACACAAGATACTGTATTATTGAATGTTCCTTCTCTCCTTGGGCCTATCCTGTTGTCCTCATACCAAAAAAATACTGGTGGTGTTAAATTTTATGTGGACTATAGGAAGACCAACAATGTCTCCCAGACTGATGCCTATCCTCTTCCCACCATCCAAGAGATCCTGGCGCTGTTGTGTTCACTACCCTTGACCTCAATATTGGCTATTTTGAGGTTGAGATGGACCAGGAAAGCAAGGACAATACTGTTTTTGTCTGTGCTGTGGGCCTGTTTTCCTTTAAAGTGATGCCTTTTGGAATAAAGCCACTTTCCAAAGACTGCTGGATATTGCATCAGGTGAGCTCGATGGGAAAATCTGTTGTCTACCTTGATAATTATATCGTCCAATTATATCGTCAACTCCTTCAAGAAGTGTTGAACAAGCTAAGAAAAGCTGGTCTGACATTGAACATAAAGAAGAGCAACTACTGCTAAACCTCCCTGATGTTTCTTGGCCATATTGTCTTCTGACGGCATCCATGTGGATCTTGTAAAGACTGTCGTAGCTGAATCAGAATTAGTTAGGTAACATAGATAAATTAGATGTTTTATTTATTTTATACTTGTCATTGTAATGTCTTTTGGACTATACTGTTGGTGTCACGAATATTACCGAAGGTGACTCCCCTTCTTGTTCGGGTGGTGCTCGGCGGTCGTCGTCGCCGGTCTACTAGCTATCGCCGATCCGTTGTTCTGTGTTCGTTTAGTTTTGTCTAATTGGTAGCACCTGTTTCTAGTTTGGTTGTTAGGATAGGGTTATATATAGTCTGTTCAGCCCGCTTCTGTTTCGTGCGGGCTTGTTCGTCTGTTTTGTTGTTTGAGTGTATTTTTTGTTGGCATTTGGGTTTCACGCTGTCCGTTTATATTTCTGTTCATTTGTGTTTCCACTTTTGTACATGTTATGTTTCTGGGACATTAAAGCGTGTTGTTTTTCCCACATCTTTTGCTCTCTGCGCCTGACTCCACACCTGTTCACTCATTTACCGTAACAGAAGCCCGCACCACGATATGGAGTCAGCAGGAGCAGCGACCACTCCTCTTCCCACTATGGAGGAGAGAGTCCATCATCACACGTCCATCCTCCATCGCCTAGGATCAGCGATGGATCAGATGATGGAGAGGATGGATCGTTGGGAGAGGAATGGTTTCCCTACTACTCCACCGACCCTCCCACCAGCAACTCTAGCATCTCCCCCATCTGGATCCAGTTCCAGCGCTCTGCACATGACGCCTCCGAGGAAATACGATGGAGCAGCGACGGGGTGCCAGGGATTCCTGCTGCAATTAGACCTCTACCTGGCCACCGTTCGGCCGGACCCCTCGCAGGAGGAGAGAGCAGGGATCCTCATCACCTGCCTCACCGGTAGAGCCCTGGAGTGGGCTAATGCGGTCTGGAACGGGCTCGACTCGGCGAAGGACAACTACCCGGAGTTCATCCGCCGTTTCAGGGCCGTGTTCGATCACCCTCCAGAGGGTCGAGCGGCGGGTGAGAGATTGTTCCATCTTAGACAGGGGACGAGGAGCGCACAGGACTTCGCGCTGGAGTTCCGTACCTTGGCTGCGGGAGCAGGGTGGAACGACAGGGCCCTGATAGACCATTACAGGTGTAGCCTGAGAGAGGACGTCCGTAGGGAGCTGGCCTGTCAGGATACTACACTTGGCCTGGATGGACTGATAGACCTGTCGATCCGGTTGGACCATCTGCTAGCTGCTCGTGGACGTTCTGAAAGGGTCCTGTCAGTTCTACCTCCTGATCCTCCTGCCCCTATCCCGATGGAGCTAGGAGGTACCGCATCAAGGGAGATCGGAGGAGGAAGCTCCTCCTGTACCAGTTGTGGCCGGAGAGGGCACACGTCTGGTCGGTGCTGGAGGAATTCATCTGGGAATCATGAGGGCAGGCAGAACACTCATCGGTCACCCCAGGTGAGTAAGCACCACACTCTCCCAGAGTTTCCTGTTGGTCACATGTTCCTATTAATTTGTTTCCTTAATTATTCTCCTTCTCTACAGCATAAGGCACTGGTAGATTCAGGCGCAGCTGGAAACTTTATAGATCGCGGACTCGCTCAGAGGTTGAGGATTCCATTAGTAAAAGTAGACCCCCCTTTTACCGTGCACTCTTTAGATAGTCGACCATTAGGGTCAGGGCTGGTGAAGAGAGCCACAATTTCGTTGGAGATGAGTACGCAGGGGAATCACAAGGACCGAATTAGTTTGTTCCTTATCGATTCACCTGCGTTTCCAGCTGTTCTGGGGATTCCCTGGCTAGCTATTCATAATCCTACGATTTCGTGGAAACAGGGAACTCTACAGGGGTGGTCTGATGAGTGTTCAGGCAGGTGTGTAGGGGTTTCCATCGGTGCTACAACGGTGGAGAGTCCAGACCAGGTTTCCACCATGCGCATTCCAGCTGAGTATGATGATTTGGCTATCGTTTTCAGTAAAAAGAAAGCGACCCAATTACCACCCCATAGGCAGGGGGATTGCGTGATAAATCTCCAAGTTAACGCTGCACTCCCCAGGAGTCATGTGTATCCTTTGTGCCAGGAGGAGAAGGTGGCTATGGAAACTTATATCACCGAGGCTCTGGGACAGGGGTACATTCAGCCCTCCATGTCACCTGTCTCTTCGAGTTTCTTTTTTGTGAAGAAAAAAGATGGTGGTTTGCGTCCGTGTATTGATTATAGAGATCTAAATTCCATCAGTGGGTTTTAGTTACCCACTACCTCTCATTGCTACGGTAGTGGAATCATTTCACGGAGCGCAGTTCTTCACTAAACTGGATCTCAGGAGTGCTTATAATTTGGTGCGTATTCGGGAGGGAGATGAGTGGAAAACTGCATTTAGCACTACGTCGGGCCATTATGAGTACCTCGTCATGCCATACGGTTTAAAGAATGCTCCAGCTATATTTCAATCCTTCGTGGATGAAATACTCAGAGACCTGCACGGACAGCGTGTAGTGGTGTATATTGACGATATTTTGATCTACTCCGCTACACGCACTGCGCATGTATCTCTTGTGCGCAAGGTTCTTAGACGACTGCTGGAGCATGACCTGTATGTGAAGGCGGAGAAATGTGAGTTTTCCAAACAATCAGTTTCCTTCCTGGGTTATCGCATTTCCAGCTCTGGTTTGGTAATGGAGGGTGACCGCGTTAAGGCCGTGCGTAATTGGCCGACTCCGACCACGGTAAAGGAGGTGCAGCGGTTCTTGGGATTTGCCAATTACTACCGGAGGTTTATCCAGGGTTTTGGTCAGGTAGCTGCCCCTATTACCTCACTGCTGAAGGGGGGGCCGGTGCGTTTACAGTGGTCAGCAGAGGCGAACGGAGCTTTTCATAAGTTGAAGGCGATGTTCCTTAAGGCGCCGGTGTTGGCACATCCGGACCCTTCTTTGGCGTTTATAGTAGAGGTGGACGCATCCGAGGCTGGGGTTGGAGCGGTGCTCTCACAGCGTTTGGGTGTGCCACCGAAGCTCTGCCCCTGTGCCTTTTTTTCTAAGAAACTCGGGCCAGCGGAGCGGAATTATGATGTGGGGGATAGGGAGTTGTTAGCTATGGTTAAGGCCCTGAAGGTGTGGAGACACTGGCTTGAGGGGGCTAAGCACCCTTTCCTTATCTGGACTGACCATCGTAACCTGGAGTATATCCGATCAGCTAGGAGACTGAATCCTCGTCAGGCAAGGTGGGCCATGTTTTTCACCAGATTTCGTTTCACTATCTCGTATGGACCAGGTTCCCTCAACACTAAGGCTGACGCGCTGTCAAGACTCTATGACACTGAGGACAGGTCCATCGATCCTACTCCCATAATTCCGGCAGCTAAGCTGGTGGCACCGGTTGTATGGGATGTGGACACGGACATCGAGCGGGCGCTAAGGGGGGAACCTGCGCCTCCACAGTGTCCGGAGGGTCGTAGGTACGTGCCGCTGGCTGTCCGTGATCAATTGATTCGATGGGCTCATTGTCTACCCTCGTCG
Organism: Oncorhynchus gorbuscha; assembly: GCF_021184085.1. Classification (NCBI taxonomy): domain Eukaryota; kingdom Metazoa; phylum Chordata; class Actinopteri; order Salmoniformes; family Salmonidae; genus Oncorhynchus; species Oncorhynchus gorbuscha. The sequence continues at coordinate 51,027,084 of NC_060181.1, read as the reverse complement.
GGTCACCCAGGTATTTATAGGACAGTGAGAGGTCTTGAGAGGAAGTACTGGTGGCCTACTTTGAGGAGGGATGTGCGATTCTATGTTTTCTCCTGTTCGGTGTGCGCCCAGAGTAAGGCTCCTAGACACCTGCCAAGAGGTAAATTACAACCTCTTCCCGTTCCAGAACGGCCGTGGACCCATCTTTCGGTGGATTTTCTTACTGACCTTCCCCCCTCTCAGGGTAACACTACTATCCTGGTCGTTGTGGATCGGTTCTCTAAGTCCTGCCGTCTTATCCCATTGCCCGGTCTCCCTACGGCCCTACAGACTGCGGAAGCTCTTTTCACCCATGTCTTCCGGCACTACGGGGTGCCCGAGGATATAGTTTCTGATCGGGGCCCCCAATTTATCTCCCGTGTTTGGAGGGCATTTATGGAACGTCTGGGGGTCTCAGTCAGCCTGACCTCAGGGTATCACCCGGAGAGTAATGGTCAGGTGGAGAGAGTTAACCAGGAGGTGGGTAGGTTTCTGCGGTCGTATTGCCAGGACCGGCCAGGGGAGTGGGCGAGATATATTCCCTGGGCAGAAATAGCCCAGAATTCACTAAGCCACTCCTCTACCAACATGTCACCATTTGAGTGCGTGTTGGGGTACCAGCCGGTCCTGGCACCGTGGCATCAGAGCCAGACTGAGGCTCCTGCGGTGGAGGAGTGGGTACAGCGCTCTAAGGAGACCTGGAGGGCGGTCCAAGAGTCATTACGCCAAGCGAGTATAAGGCAGAAGAAGAGCGCTGACCGTCACCACAGTGAGGCCCCCGTGTTTGCACCTGGGGACAGGGTCTGGCTCTCGACCCGAAACCTGCCTCTCCGCTTGCCCTGCCGGAAGCTGGGTCCGCAGTGTATAGGGCCATTTAAAGTCCCGAGGAGAATAAATGAGGTTTGTTATCGATTATTACTTCCTTCGTATTATCGTATTAACCCCTCATTTCATGTGTCTCTTCTCAGGCCGGTGGTAGCTGGTCCCATGCAGGAAAATGTAAAAACTTAACTTCAGCAGGGCTTTCCAAAACCGTTATGTCTAATAGTCCTCACCCAGAACTCCACTGACATCGAGGGGTCCCCGGCGTACAAGATACGAGCTATTCTGGACTCGAGACGCTGGGTGAGAGGCTTGCAGTATCTCGTTGACTGGGAGGGGTACGGTCCGGAGGAGAGGTGCTGGGTTCCGGTGAGGGATATTCTAGACCCATCTATGTTGAGTGAATTCCATCGCCCCCGTCCGGATCGCCCAGCGCCTCGGCCTCCGGGTCGTCCCCGAGGCTGGCGTCGGCGCGCTGCGGGAGCTGCGCGTCAGGAGGGGGGTACTGTCACGAATATTACCAAAGGTGACTCCCCTTCTTGTTCGGGTGGCGCTCGGCGGTCGTCGTCGCCTGTCTACTAGCTATCGCCGATCCGTTGTTCTGTGTTCATTTAGTTTTGTCTAATTGGTAGCACCTGTTTCTAGTTTGGTTGTTAGGATAGGGTTATATATAGTCTGTTCAGCCCGCTTCTGTTTCGTGCGGGCTGGGGTACCAGCCGGTCCTGGCACCGTGGCATCAGAGCCAGACTGAGGCTCCTGCGGTGGAGGAGTGGGTACAGCGCTCTAAGGAGACCTGGAGGGCGGTCCATGAGTCATTACGCCAAGCGAGTATAAGGCAGAAGAAGAGCGCTGACCGTCACCGCAGTGAGGCCCCCGTGTTTGCACCTGGGGACAGGGTCTGGCTCTCGACCCGAAACCTGCCTCTCCGCTTGCCCTGCCGGAAGCTGGGTCCGCAGTGTATAGGGCCATTTAAAGTCCCGAGGAGAATAAATGAGGTTTGTTATCGATTATTACTTCCTTCGTATTATCGTATTAACCCCTCATTTCATGTGTCTCTTCTCAGGCCGGTGGTAGCTGGTCCCATGCAGGACAATGAGATACCGGAGGTTCCTCTGTTCGTCTGTTTTGTTGTTTGAGTGTATTTTTTGTTGGCATTTGGGTTTCACGCTGTCCGTTTATATTTCTGTTCATTTGTGTTTCCACTTTTGTACATGTTATGTTTCCGGGACATTAAAGCGTGTTGTTTTTCCCACATCTTTTGCTCTCTGCACCTGACTCCACACCTGTTCACTCATTTACCGTAACAGTTGGCAGTTGCATTTTCCTTTCTCTCTAGGGAAATGTCACTTGGGGCCCAGAGTGGGGAGAGGTCAGGCTTGTCTTTTACAAGTCTGGTAATAAGGCAGCATTTCAGAAAGGGAGAAGTCAGGTTTGAACATTGTCTTCATAATGAATATATATATATGTGAAACCATGTGAAGGGCTCCACTATGTCTGTACTCCAGTCATTCCCTCCTTTTCTCATTGGGGGGAGGAGTTTGCCAGTGTCTGGAACCATTGTATGTCCCTCTGATGTTGCCCTTCTCTTGACCTAGTATATGACCAAGAGGCTCACTCTCCTCTGTGAGCTTGTCCAGGAGGGGGTGTATTTGAGATTGGAGTATCTAGAATTGACAATTGATATATGCCATTGGATGAGGTAATGTTTTGGTAATATGAAGTACCAAGAACGAGAAGTAGAACCTCGTCTAAGGGACCAAACTGAACGATAATGTATAGATAATGCTATCTGGCTATGGGATACTCCTCTTTCAAGTAAAAGGGCCTTTGTGAAGTTCCTAAGATCTGTGATTTGTCATGTGAGTTGAGAGGGGTGTATCTTGACTATAAAAGATACTAAGTATTCTTTTGTTCGGACTCTCAGAATTAATTTATAGACACTGAATTGATCTGAGAGTCACAGGGCTATGGTGGAGCTCATATTATTAACCTGTTGCGACGAGCAATCCCGGATCTGGGATCGTAATCATAGCCTCAAAGGCATTAGCATAACGCAGCGGACAACTTTTCCTATTCTTGGAAATCGCAAATGAAATGAAATAAATATATTCAAACACAAGCTTAGCCTTTTGTTAACAACACTGTCATCTCAGATTTTCATAATATGCGTTACAGCCAACGCTAGACAAGCATTTGTGTAAGTTTATCATGGCATAATGCTATGCTAGGCTCTACTGACAGCAGGCAACATTTTCACGAAAATAAGAAAAGCAACCAAATTAAATAATTTACCTTTGAAGAACTTCAGATGCCTTCACTGAAGAAACTCCCAGTTAGATAGCAAATGTTCCTTCTTTCCCAAAATATGATTTTTTTGTAGGCGATATAGCTCCTGTTTCTTCATCATGCTTGGCTGAGAAATCGACTATAACGGCAAACTTTTTTCAAAATTTGCTCCATAATATCGCAAGAAACACGGCAAACGTTGTTTAGGATCCATCCTCAAGGTGTTTTTAACATATATATTCGATAATATATCCGTCGAGGCAATTGGTTTCTCATAAGAAGCGATTGGAAAAATGGCTACCTCAGTATTTTACGCAAGATTTTCTGCGGGAGACACCATGTGACAACTTGCTATATATGGTCCCTTACGGCTATTCTTCAATGGAAATGCGTAAAAAGACGTCACAATGCTGTAGACACCTTGGGGAACCAGTTATTGGTTAAAATATTAAGTTTAAGCATAACTCTGACCGGTGTGTGGTTTGTAACTCTCATCATTTAGTAATACAGGAAATTACCACGACAAGACCAAGGCTGTACAAGACTTCCCTGTGCCAACCACCCTCAAGGCCCTTCAATGGTTTCTTGGGATGGCTGCATGGTACCATCGGTTTGTGTTGAACTTCTCCCAGGTCGCAGAACCACTCAACGCATTGAAGCGAAAAGGAGCGAAATTCCAATGGAGAGCAGAGTGCCAGACCTCCTTTGAAACCCTAAAATGACACCTTGTCACACCTCCCATTTTGGGTCATCCCAACTTTGACTGCCCTTTTGTTGTTTACACTGATGCAAGTAATGTTGGACTTGGTGTTGTCCTAGTCCAACAGACTGGACTTGGCACTGAAGATGTGCTAGCATTCGACAGTCGGACATTGACTGGAGCCGAACGGAAACTATTCCACAATTGAGCAAGAGTTTCTTGCAGTTCTCTAGGCTTTGGAAAAGTGGAGGTATTACCTGGATGGAAGATACTTCACTGTGGTCACTGACCATTTCTCCCTTGTGTGGATTTTCAAGACAAACAAATCATGCACCAGACTCATCAGATGGGCTCTACGGTTGTAAGAGTTCACCTTTGCTGTAGAATACAGGAAAGGAAAGTACAACACTGTTCCAGATGCCTTTGCAGTTGACTCACCCAAAACTGACTTTCCCATCTCTGATGAGGCCATATGGAAGTCCAAACCGGATGAACCAGAAGTATATGCTTTGTACTAGACTATCCTGGAAGATGGAGAAAAGATGGTCATCCTACCACAAACCTGACCATCATTGAAGTCAAATTTTACCGAGTTGTAGAACTACCTCACAGAACACTCTACCAAATGTACATACCTGAATCTCTATGCCTTCAACTGCTGCAACATTTCCATGAAGACCCTTTTGCAAGTATTCCTTTACTGGTCACATCTGAGCTTGAATGTGAAGTCACACATACGAAACTGTCAAGTTTGTCAAATGTACAAATCAGAAGGCAAAGAGACTGCTGGCATGTTGCAGCAAACTGTTACCCAACCTTGGGAAATGTTGGGAGTGGATTTGATGGGTCCATTTCCTATAACCTCCAATCAGAATGTGTACATGCTTGTTTTGTTGATTACTATTCCAAGTGGGTGGAGCTCTTTGCCCTTCGTCAGGCAACAGCGAGGACAGTCTCTAACATCCTCACAAAAGAGATCCTGACTCGCTGGGGCGTGCCTGATCACATACTGTCAGACAGAGGTTCCCAATTCGCCTCTGATCTCTTTGAGGAGACCTGCCAAAAAATGGAACCTGAGACAGAAATTGACCATGGCCTATCACCCACAGACCAACCTCATGAGAGGGTTAATCAAACCTTGAAGACAATGGTTGCTTCCTATGTAGGGACCCATCACAAACATTGGGACAAGCACCTTCACAATTTTTGATTTGCCCTGAATTTTGCTGTGTAAGAGTCCACTGGAGTCACCCCTGCAGAGCTGAACCTGAGTCGTCCCCTCCGAGATCCCTTTGATATGGTGCTACAGCCCCAGCAGGTTATTCCAGACTCTGCATGCAATGACCAGGTAGGCCATCTTCACAACTAGAGTGCTCTTGTCTCAAAGAACATGATCAAGGCCTGTCTTAAGCAGAAAAGAAATTATGATAAGAAGAGATGAGACATCCAGTTCCAGGTTAGTGATTGGGTGTGGCTCATCCATCCTCAAAAGCTGAACAATTATTCTCAGCCAAGCTGGAGACTAAATGGCAAGGGCCATATAGGATTGTGAAGCAGATGGGCCCTCTAAACTACAGAGTGGTGAAAGAGGACACAGGTGTAGATATCCACGTTGTCCATATCTCACGCCTTAAGGCCTATTAACCCTGGGCTGCAGAATTGGATGAGATTGAGTGCCGCAAGGTCTTGGATATCTTTGAAGAGGAAAGTGATGAGACTTTTCTCGGATTCCCAAACCTGGAAGTCTCACGCCTTAAGGCCTGTTACAGCACAGCTGAGGAGGGTGAGCGCCCACAAAGTCATGTATATTTTTGTAGACGAAAGTGATGAGACTTTTATCTGTTTCCCAGAACAAGATGTGCTTTCCAGGGCAATGGTTGGCTTTTTCCAGGGAGGGGGGGGGTGTGTGACGGCCCTGAATTTGTCTGAACCGTCTCAGTGCTTCTCCTTACAATAGGGTGCTTCCCACAAAAGTGGGTTGTGATGATGGTGCGAATGAGGATGTGTTCAACCCTCAGTTCCAAAGCTTCTTTACTCCATTTGTTTTGTTGTGTTTAAAAGTGTAGCCTTGTCTTAAGTTTAAACCAGGATGGATCCACTCGTTTCTTCCTTTGGACTACACATCTCAGTTAGTCTCAGCTGTTTCTTCATGGCCTTTCTCTGCTGGAGATCTGTTGGCAGATTGTCTGACTGACTACAACTTTTTTGTATTTAATTGTTTTAGTGAGATTTATACCGTGTTGACTTCCGTGGTCAGTTGTAGTTGAAGACACCTTAGATTTGATACTCCTTTATAGTTGTGTGGTAAAAGAGATTGATATTTTGATTGTATGATAGAGGCTGGGTTTATGCTACACTTTATGACGGACAAACATTATGTGACTAAGGTCACTTGAGTTCACTGCACTCATTTACAGGGCTGGACCGTTTTTTAAAAGCCTGAGGTACGGTATTTTTCTTGAAACCAAAGCTCATTGTTTGTTACATTATTATGTTTGTGATCATTTACTTTAGGTAATTCAACCAACTTAAAAGAGCAGTTGCTTTGAAGTTATTTCCAATGTTTTAAGGGTTTATGTAACGGCGTTCGTCTGTCGAAAGAGAGTCGGACCAAAATGCAGCGTGGTGGTTACTAATGTCCTTTAATGAATGATCGCGACACATGAAATAACTATTAAATAAACAAAAACCTACAAACGGAACGTGAAAAACCTAATTACAGCCTATCTGGTGAACACTACACAGAGACAGGAACAATCACCCACGAAAACACTCACAGAATATGGCTGCCTAAATATGGTTCCCAATCAGAGACAACGATAAAAAACCTGACTCTGATTGAGAACCGCCTCAGGCAGCCATAGACTAATTAGACACCCCACAAAACCCCAAGACAAAAAACACACCACAATAACCCATGTCACACCGTGGCCTGACCAAATAGATAAAGAAACAAAATACTAAGACCAAGGCGTGACAGAACCCCCCCCCCTAAGGTGCGGACTCCCGGACGCACCTCAAAACCATAGGGAGGGTCCGGGTGGGCGTCTGTC